>NC_045600.1:13178130-13506741 GCF_009762305.2 Zalophus californianus
TAACCGGCTGGAAAAGGTGCTTATAACTCTGGTCATCAGTGCCATCCCACAAGGGCACATTGAGACAGTAGTAGCGGCCACTCTCTGCTCCAACTTCATACATATCACCTGTGCCAGGAAGGAAGTAGTTTCCATATTTGTGGAAGGAGACTGTCATCACCCAGTCAGTGAGGTAGAAGGCTTCCTGAACTCCATCACCACGGTGGATGTCAGTATCAATGTAGAGCACCCGAGGGTGGTACTTGAGCAGCTCCAGGATGCCAATCACAGTGTCATTGACACAGCAGAAACCAGAGGCCTCAAACTTCTTGGCATGGTACAGACCACCAGCCCAGTTAATGGCAATATCACAGATCTTGTTATTCAGCTGGATTGCTCCTTGCAGAGATGCGCCTGTGTAACGGGAACAGAACTCAAAGAGCCCAGGAAACACTGGGCAGTCATCGCCCACGTTGAAGGCATTAAGGCCCTTGGTGAAGCCTTGCATATTGGTGGGGCTGACTCTCTGCAAGAAGTCGATGTCCTCAGAATGAAAGTGGCATGTGTCATGCTGGGAGGCCTGGTAGGGCTTGATGACAATCATCTTCTTATAGAGACCGTAGTGAAGGACCAAACTATGGGTCAATGCCAAGCGATGGGGCTTCATAGGGTGCCCTGCCGCGTAGTGGAAGTTGCCCACGTCGGGGTCGTAGAAATAGGCCACAGTCTTGGTCATGGTGCCGGCGGGAGCAGGCCCCCGTGCCTCTGCCGCCCACCCGGTCGCCTGCCCCACCCCCCTATTTTATACCCACTTTTAACCCACACAGTAACACAGGTCTTTGCACATCATAGGGTCTTAAGTATTTGACAATGGATTAGAAAATGCTGTCTATCCTCATTAATGTCAGGAGTGCGGTTAGAATATTTTAGGTCACTCTCCTGTGTTTGTTGTTCAGTGGATCTGGGTTTGCAGTTCTGATCTACCCATGACTGGCACTGTGAACTTGGGCAAATTACTCTCAACCTAACCTGCACGGTTGGTGTAAGAATCAGCGGGTAAATATTTAACGTATCTGGCAGCAGCTCTTGTTCTTATTTTGCTTGTCTTGGAAAGCAGAAGTTTCCTGGCTTGTTGCTTACTATTCTGCAGTTGAGAGCTCTCATATTTTCGTATTTTCTGGAATTGCATTTCCATTTGGGAGCTTTAGCTCCTAGTACCTAAGGTTGGCTTTACTGAGGTGGGGGGTGGGGGGGAGGAGGAGCTCTTTGACCAGAAAGATGAGTAGATGCTAAAAAAGCAGAAATGGATGGAAAAGGCATTCCAGACAGAAAGAATAAGAGCACGTGCAAAGGCCCGGGGTCATGAAGGAGAGTGACATGGAGGAAGTCGATCATGGCTAGAATGAGAGATGTACACGATGGCAGTGAGCAGACAGAGGCTAAGCATTTGGGCAGGAGCCAGGTCAGGAACAGCATTGTGTGAGATGCTAGATTTGGGCTATCAGTAAACATAGTCAGATTGGCCTATCAGCAAGCTGCTTCTCTTCTTCATTAATTTCCTGTAAGTTTCAGTGAGTCTCTGAACCAAAATTGTTGTAATTAGCTAGATGTAGGGGGTAGGAATAGACCACTTTCCCAGCATGTGACTTCTTACCAAGAAAAGCACCTTACTTAATTCACAGTGGGACTCGGCTAATGTGGCCGGCAGACATCTCAGCCTGTGGTCCCTTCCTTCCGCTCTGCCAGGTTGGCAGTTCCGCACGCAGGAATATAGTCGATGTTGGTTTGTCCCAGGCTTTTTCATGACTTTTTTTTTTTAAAGATTTTATTTATTTATTTGAGAGAGAGCAGGAGCAGCAGGGAGGGGCAGCGGGAGAGGGAGAAGCTGACCTCCCACTGAGCTGGGAGCCCGATGTGGGGCTCGATCCCAGGACCCTGAGATCAGGACCTGAGCCGAAGGTAGACGCTTCACCGACTGAGCCACCCAGGCACCCCCTTTTTCATGACTTCTCATTTTGTCCTCAGGGTTTCCTCAGTAGGTTGAATCTCTAAATTAATCTTTGGCCATCCGCTGCAGCAAACCAATGCCAGTCATTGTTTGCATTCTCTTCATTTCTGTGCTAATGCAGCATACGCCGAGCCAGATGTTTTTGAACAGTCTTGAAATGTGTGAGCAGGGTTCGGCAAACATGATAACAAACATCACTTGTCCTGTTTTCGGGATTGTTCTCTGCCGGTAACCAAGCCGAGGATTGGGGACGTGGTGAGAAGGAGCAGTCTGCTGGAGGCGGGGCCTCTTCTCCTGCTTGTATTTGTGTGTCCAAGGGAAAACCAGGGTTTGGCGTGTTGGGACGTTCTGCCCATCATCTGGAACATACCCGACAGCAGCAGCCAGGCTTTGCTTTTGCTCCCCTGGCCGTGTTTTCTAGCTTCTTCTCTCTGCTTGTCTCTCTCATGCTGTTCCTCCTGCTTCACTTCCAGGTGCCTTTCCCATCATTTGTGCTCAGCAGTTCTACTATTGTTCTTCCTGTCTGGTTCTCTTAAATTCAGCCCACACCTTTTCAACTCCATATCCTGAGTCAAGTGTTTGAAAGCTGTTATTTCATGTTAATTAGAAGTTCTTTTTCCAGCCAAGAAGCCTTGCATGCAACCGTTCCCCAAGTTGAGGCTTAGAGACGAGCTCTGGCATTTTGTAGTTTGGGTGTGGTTAAAGGACAATTGGACAGTTGGAACCACACTGCCACCGCAGGCAGGGCAGCCTTCCCCACGGCCTCACCCCCTCCCTGGGGCGGGCATGCTCCAAGCTTGGCTAAGCCAGAAGAGCTCGGTGCACCTCCCGGAGAACATCACCACAGTCCTAGGTGGGGTCTCCCTTGGCCAAAATTGCTTGGCAGCCAGACCCAGGAGGGTCTCTGGCATCTGAATAGGTCTCTACCAAATGCTAAAAGGTGACCCTTTGTAACATATCTCCCAGTTGACCCAAGTTTGGTGGGAGATTCTGGTGGAAAAAGGCTCCCATCACTTTCTGGACTGGTGAAGACATCAGCAGGAGTTGGCACCTGGCTCCTGAGAAACCCCTCAGGGAACTTCCACTTCTTGAAATGTTCTTGAGCAGATGTGGAGCCCTGTGCTCACATTTGGCCTCACCCTTTATCCCACCTGCTTGTAGATCAGAGGCTACATCCCTGTCCACAGACCCAGGCTCGAGGAGGCTGCAACCCTGAACCCTCCAAGAGCCCCCAGCAGCCCCTTGGGCGTCTTGTATTCCATTTGGAGGGAGGGGGTGGTACTAACCCATTGCAGAGCTTGGGCAGTGATGCATTGGGACCACCCTCTTTCCCTCTCCCACTGAGAAAAAAGAGACTTTCTTCCTCCAAAATGCCTTCAAATGAAGCCATTACATCATGCATGGTTGAGGAATTCTCTTGTTACTGGAAATACATTTCTTAGTCTTCTGTGGTTTGTAGAGAAACTAGTCAATGAGCCAGTGGGGCCACAGAGCACAATCCTAGGCCCTGTGGAAGTGAGGGGTTGATGTTCTTTTATGGAAGGGGGATAAATACCACACACCAAGAAGGGTTATTACAAAGATCACCTTGGTTGTGTTTGTGAAGTGCCAAACACAGAGCCTGGCACAGAGAAGGTCTTTAATAGACAGGAGCTTCCCCCATTTCTTTCTTCTCTTTATTACCATTAACAGCAAATACCAGCTAATGTGATAGAGAGTAGAGTAGACAGAGGTATAAGCATGGTATTGTTTGAGGAGATGGGGTTGTAGCTGGGTTTAGAATTTAGGAAGAAGTAAGGAGAGCAGTAGATTCATACAGATTAAAACTGAGGACACGGGGCACCTGGGTGGCTCAGTCGTTAAGTGTCTGCCTTCGGCTCAGGTCATGATCCCAGGGTCCTGGGATCGAGCCCCATGTCAGGCTCTGTGCTCGCTGGGAAGCCTGCTTCTCCCTCTCCTGTTCCCCCTGCTTGTGTTCTCTCTCTCTCTGTCTCTCTCTGTCAAATAAATAAATAAAATCTTAAAAAAAAATAAAACTGAGGACACGGCATGTATATTCATAGACTCAGGAAAGAAACCTAGCCTTTGGCCAATAAATTATATTGATAGCAGTAAAGGGTCCAGAGGGATGCATGGCACACAATGGGGTGGTGAAACAGGAGTGGCCGGTGGGCAGGGTGCCTTCGAGGACTCAATAAGGAATTTTGACTTATTATTATAAGCAGTAGGGAAATCACTGTAGTTTCTTGAGCTGGGACTGAAAATGATTTTTAGAGATCTTCATCAGGCAATTTCTTAGAGCTGGGCAACTTGGGGGAACAGGAAGACCACCAGGAAGGTATCTGGGCTCATGCTGGGGCTTCGCAAGGATAGTACTAATGAGCTCAGGGACCAGGGAAGCTGATGTCTTCAGAAAGGCATAAGGAGACTTTGGGAGTGAGATAACCAAGAGGCCGGGAAAGAGAGAAGGGTCTCAGCTCAGCTCACAGAAGGTCTGGACAGAGGATGAATCCATTGGTGGTAACAAAAATAGGAAAGAGGTAGTTGGTGACTATGGAGTGAGCTGGTGAAGTCCTAGCCCTTCAGTAGCAGGGCTGGGAAGATCTGAGGAGAGAGCCTGAGCCAGATGCCCTCTTCTTTACGTGCCTTTTCGAAGCTTACAAGACTTATTCACCTTCACATGATGAGGATCTTGGTGGAAGGGGATTTGTAGATCATTTATATCAACTGAGTCACGTCTCCTGTGTAAATCTGTAAATAAGTCAAGATTTGCTTTTAATGAATTTTTGAAGTTTTGCAAATAAATTGGTTTTGTTTTAAAAAGCAGACTCTTAATAAAACCCCTGCGCTCTCAACAAAATTAGCCATTCTGATGCATTTAACCTAATCACAAATGGTCACATTGGGTGCACCTGCATTTGCCTTCAATCTACAAAGCCATATATTAAACTGGGAGTTCTGGAACCCTTGGCCCTTGCTGCCCCCGCTTCCCTCGGATCAAGCCTTTGCCCACCCCATTCTAGAATGAGTGCCGTCGCTTCCGGGTCTAAGCCCAGCCCCATGGGTGGTTCTGGTGGGGACTCTCTGGCTTGAGCTGTGTTGTTTTCTCTCTTTGTCTCCCCATCATAGACTACTGTTTTCCAAAGTGAAGTTGGAGTCACTCTGCCGGGGCCCGGATGAGGCGCTCCTCACTTGTAAGCACATGTTACAAATATGGAAATCCTGCTACAACCTTACCAATCCCAGGTAAGAGGACAGCAGGGCCTGTTTTGCGTGGTTTTTGCATGGGTCCCCGCCTCCCGGGGCCATCTCTGATGGGCGGTTAGCACGCAGGCACGACCCCTGCCGCCTTGTGCACTTCCAGGTCCTCGTGAGCAGCAGAGAATAGTGGTGGAGGCATCCACACTCCATTGTCAGGGGCTTTTCTTCCAGTGGCTGATGAAGCCCCCAGATCGGGAGTTTCTTTTCCTGTTGCTGCCACCGTGACCCACGAGGCCCAGTGACCAATTAATTACCACCTGATTTCTCTCAACCAGCCATTCATTTAAGTTCTTGGACAAGTCTTACCATCTTTCTGGTAATTTATGGATAGAGTAGTCAATTACATACTCCAGATGGGGGTGTTTAGAGTAGTATTTAAAAGACCTGCAGAGACAGCAGGCCATGTCCCACTAAGGAGAGTAGAAATCTCTATGGGCATGATAAAGTATACTTTTCAAAGAGTTAAAATCATGACACAAACAGGTATAAAATAAGCATGTATCAGAGGTTTTATTTACCTCGTTAACTAACGGGGAAACCAGTAAAATGTTAAGCCTCGTTCAGAGAAGAATTTGAAAGATAGATAAACTGAAATGAATTTGCAGAGAAATGCAAAAACAGTATCCTACAGGACAATGAAATATATGGTTTGGGGTTGTCTTTTTACAGGGTGGAAATCAGTTGTATCTCATTTGCCTGCAGAACAGTAAAATGACCTTAATCAGTCGGAGTCAGTCAGGGGTACCCACCCAACCGAGGCAGATAATTGGGGAAGTCCCCCTCGTTAACCCCCAACTCGCCACTGAAAGACACTCGGTAACCTGTTGTGCCCATTTTCAAGTCTTGGGCAATTTTTCCTGGCGTCTGTTTAAATTACTAAGTGTGTCCTGCCGTTGGAAGGAAGTCATTTAACGAAAAGGGACCTAATAATTCAAGTGCATTCACACAACTGCTCATACAGTTGGAACATTTTTCAAGCTCATAGCAAGATGTACGGACAGCTCACACAAGGCTCTTAAAAGTCAGGAGCCTAAAAAATATTCAAGTCAAGTCGTAAATGTGTACTAACGAAGGATGACACTTGCCCCGTACAGCCCCCCAGGAGGCAGCAGGCTGGTGGCCGTGATGTGCAGGGCCCGGGCCAAGGGAGAGGAAAGGTGGGGTGGGCGTTAGGGAAGCAGCAGAGGGCAGGAGAGATTCCATGTGGGATTTTATTTCTGTAGTTAAAATAGTCAAAATCAGGGCCCTCCGTGTTAGGGGACAGGTCCTTGTGAACTGACATTCAGCGGAGTTGTGACCAGAGGGCCTTGTGGGCAGTGCAGCTGGAAGGGAGGGGGCTCACGCTGGCCAGCCCCAAGCCCCTTGCAAAGCTGGGGTCACGAGAATTAGCCAAGAATCCCTGTCACAGCCACGACCTGTGGCACGTGACTGCCCTATGCTCCATCTTCCTCTCCGTGAAAAGATAATCCTGAAACTGGCCTCTTCCCTTTTGTGGATATGTTCTGAAAATAAAGATCATTTTAATTTTTAAAGAATCCTACTTTTCTAAGTCTAGAGCAGAAATAGAAAAGGCCCATGTTATGTTCCCGAAAAGCCCCCCACTCCCGGCCTCTCAGAAGCAGCAGGATTTAGGGAAGAGTCTTGGCCACGAGCACCGCTAACAGGAGATCCTCCCCAGGCTGGTTGCTTCCGTCCTGGAGCATTCCTTTGCCCGTACCCCCGTTCGAAATGAGAAAATAAACCCATCAGCCTTCATGTTGCCAATTTTCCCTCCGTTCTCCACACCTCTCCCACCTCCCCACATTTCCTCCCACTTAGCAACCAAGAATATTGAATGTGAGGAGAAAAAAATAGCAGAATTGGAAAGCTTTTTAAAAATACTTAACCAAATGCCTGGGCTGTGTCCATACTTCCTCCGTTTCCTGAAGGATCTTGCAGGGCCAGAGCAGGGAGGAACCCTGGCTCCAGGCACAGCGTCTGGAGGGGGTGTGGGGGTGGGTGGAGGAGGGACCCATCAGGGGTTTGCGAAACTGCTCCCTCCAGCGACTCCCAAAGCCTTGAGGGAGGAGGAGAGGGATGGTAATTGAGCAGCCCCTTAGTAAGGAGCTTCCTGATTTTTTTTTAACTTTATTTATTTTCTCTGGGATATAAATAAATGTTTCTCCTGTAGGCCTTACCATTGTGCAAACTTAGACATCCTCCCCAGTATGGTTGGGTTAGACATGACCCCAGCAGAAGAATGAAGCATAAAGAGGGGAGGGCTGCATCTTGACAAGGGATGGCATCCTTCCTTGTCCTCCAGATAAGGGCAGTTCTGGGTCCGGCAGCCTCGAGTCCATGATCAGGTCACGCAAGGTTCTAGAAGAGGGTAGAAGCGCATAAACAAGTGCATGAGAAGCATCCCTGCTTAAAAAGAGAGAGAGAGAAGTGCAATAAAAACTGGGCAGAGAGCATCTTGGCAGGTGGCTGGTTTCTCCCCAGAGAAGGTCCACGCTGACACCCTGAGTCGGGGCGCCCTTGTTTCTGAGCGTGCTCACTCGTGGAGGGGCTTCTGCTCTGCCTGCCAGGGCTCCCCACCGTCCCCCACCCCCTCCCAGCTCCACCCTGGGGCTGGCCCAGGCCCCTACCGCGGTGAGATGATGATGCACGGAGGGAGATAGGAAGACTAACGGGCCACGTGGAGAAGAGACCGAGCTTTCGTGTTCCCTGCGACTCGTTCCCTCTTGATCTTTGCTGGAAGGAGGATCACACTGAGCTAGTTGCTGAACCCAGCCTTAGACAACTTGCAAAGAGAGTTCCACCTGCAGGCTGAGAATGCATCTCTGCTGTGAGCAAAATGGTGGGTGGCGTTCTCTCGAGTGTACGTTTGGCAAAGGTGTGTGTCATTTCAGAAGCCTGGATTTATTTGCTGGGTCTGCAGTTTTACTTGCCTTTAGGAGAGAAAGCTGTCTCTTGTTTCATCTCCTCCTCTCAGTGAAGGAGCAAGTTCCTTCAGTCCTTGTGCCCATTGGCTCAGCCGCTCAGAACAGCGGGACTTGTGACCAGGGCCTCACCAGAAGGTTCTGGCAGCCTCCTGGAATGGACAGTCAGCGTTTCAGCTGATGATGGCAGCACCCTTCCCTAGGGTGCCTTATCTTCAGCCCCTACATCAGCCTCACAAGATCGAGACTCTTCTTTCCATTTTATAGAAAATAAACAAGGCTGAATAAGTTGCCTAAATGTTCCCAATTAAATAAGCACTAGAGCTCTGATTCAGGCCCAGGTCTGTGCTGACATCAGTGCTCCCTGCACCATGCACACCGCCTCTCCGAGTCGCCACCAACTTCCTTTCCTTTATTTTTATTTTTTTATTGTCAACCAGTTCTTTCCCATCCCCCTTGCCCCTGCCACGTGGACCATCTCCATCGCGGGAGCCATGTCACTGGAAGAAAATATTTTCTTTCCCAGTCCTATTTCAATCGCTTACAAATCGCACTTAAAGTTTTTATTAAAAAAAAAAATAATAAAGACGTTTTCTTTCCTCTCGCCTCAGTTGGAAGCTGGAAACCCCATCCGGCACCAATTAATAGTCACCAGCATTTTGGGGAAGCTTTTCTTTTTACAGAACGTGCTCTCGTTCCATCTTCCAAGCAGCCCCATAAAACAGGCAAGTGTCATGTTCTTTCATACGCGTTTTACTGACGAGAATTGAGGGTCAGGGATATTGGGAGCTCGCCTTGACTCTTGTTAGCCAGCCGTGAGGGGCCTGGAGAAGAACAGGCGTTTCCTCCTTTCCCAGCTGCCCCGCTCTGGCTTCCCATCCCAGGCCCCTCTCTTCCATCTAGTAAATACTGTGCCAGGCGCTAGTTCAGAAGCCGGTAGGAGACCGGGCCGCCGCAAAGACCCCCGGGCTCTCACTCGGAGCCCACCACCAGCTTGCCTCTTGTGTTTAACAGCCTCTGCGGGCTGTGGAAGGTGGAGGATTTCCGAGGAAAGCTTCCAGTTTCCGGTATAGCTATACCCATCACTAGAATGTACTCTAAATGTTCAGTCCTGACGGGGAACAGAAGTCACTTGCATGCGGGCGTCTACCTGTGTGGATATCTACAGCTTACATACCGTGGATTTGGGGCTCCTGCCAGTGCCCTCCCCCTAAACCCTCCACTAGCACCATTGGCCAGGAATGGTTCTTCCCTTCCTGCCGACCTCCTTGAGGGGGGCCCCTGGCAGCCTCCGGGCCAAGCACAGGAGGGGAGATCACTGGTGGTGAGGCGGGAGTGGGTGGTCCACGGCAGGGGCTCAAGCGGGGTCCCCCCGGGAGAGAGAGGAAGGCTTTCGTGAGAGAGACTGGCCAGAGTGAGAGAGGTAAGGAGACTCAAGAGGTGGCCAGAGCCTCCATTTGCCTCTTCCTCCATATCCCAGGGGTCATTGCAAAGGCAAATCTTGATTGGTTAAGACCCCACACCCTATAAACATAGAACTAAAACTTGCTTCAAGCAACCAGCACAATCCTCAGTCAGAGCATTCAGAGTGGAACCGAGCGTCTCCGTTTTGAAGAGGGAACTGTTGCTTATGCACGGTTTTCAGAAGGAACTCTGAGGAAGAAAGAAGGAATGTGACCGCCCATAGTTTCTCAGCTGGTGGAGGGGAAGTTGATCCTGTGTCATTACAACAGTGGGGAAGGCTCACAAGTTAAGATGTGGGTTTTAGCAGCCGTTTCTAACATTCAGAGTAGGAGGCCCTTAACTCAGCTTCCCCACACCTGCCATTGTAGTAGAAGGCTAGGAATAAAGTGGTCCTCAGAAATCAGCCAGCCACATTCACCTCGGGTGCATGTTTGTGGGTATATGTATTTAGAATGACTCACGGAGTATACCTGAAAGTTATAAATCTTCTGAATGCTCTGTCCACATGACCTCAGTTCCGCCTCCGCCGCTGTATGCAGGAAAATAATCCTTATCTTCACCTGACAGGGAAGACCCTGAGGCACAGGGAGAGTAGGACCAGAGTGACCTACTTGTTAGGGACAGATAGAAGGTAAGATCCCAGACCCCTGGCTGGCTTCCAGGACCCAGCAGCACACGTCGCAGCTAATCCCGGGCAATGAGACTTGGTGAGCTGGGAAAGTGTGGAGGTTTATGGCCAAGGCAAACCCATCAAATACCCAGGCAAATCCTTTCTCTGCAATGCCTAGCACCTTACCGTGTGTCCTAGAATCCCCAAGGCGATGAAAAAATCACTATATTTTGAGATGACATCTTCTGAAAAGCTCCGAGGTGGGGAGCCATTGCAATATTCAGATCATAACTCTTTGTAATATTTTTCTAATATTTATATTAAAAATACATGCATGAACGGACCGATGTTAGAAATATGCAGTCAGTAATGTGATTCATGAACATTTGCACCTACTTTTATGTTGTCTTCTGCTCAGAGACAGTTACTGTTTCACAGTTGTGGAAATAATTAATAGAACAGTTTCCAAAAAACGTGTATCCAATGATGTAATAACTATAGGCTGACAAATAGTCTGTACTGAAGCAAGTTTCCGTCTGTTTCCTGTGGATTTCTCTAACTACATCACTGGACGTGGAAATTACAGCCTATAAACCATATTAGGTTTCATACCAAATCTTGTTTGTACCACTTTTAGCAACAGCTGCATACAGGAAGGAAATTGTGTCCCTTTATTATAGAATTTGAGCTTCTTAACAAAACAAATACCACACCTGGAGCCCCCAGATCAACAAAACAAAATAGCTTCAAAGAAAAGCATTATAAACTCAAACCTCAAGAGATGGATGGGCTGTTTTTTGGAGCTTCTTGGGTGGAATATCATGATAGAGGAAAAAAAGAAGAATGCAATTGTTTTTGCTTACAGGCTTCTTAGAACAAAACAAAACAAGAGTCTGTAGGAGCTAAGGTCCCCTACCTGTGTTACTTTCCACTTAGGCCCCAGGTGGTCTCCCATGTGACTTGCCAAACACATGGTGCCAAGCCTGCTCTGTAGAGGGTGCTGGGGAGGGGGATTCAGTGCAGGAAGCTGGTAACATGCAGGCCTGGAGGCTGGTGCCCGAACCCTGCTGTATGTTCTCAAGGCCCAGCCTTGGACAAGGCCCATCACTGGACAAGCTGGATGTCGGGGGGGTGCCAGTGACCAGCAGCTCCCTATGTGATCCCACGACTATTACATAGGGACACAAGGGAGGCCACAGCCGTGATTGCCCTTTGAAAAGTAGGAGCCGGGGGTTCTCAAATCTTTCTACACATTGGAACAATCTGGGGAGCTCAGAAAAATGTGGACGACCCCAGAAATACTGATGCATTTGGTCTGGAGAGGGACCTAGGCATAAGGGTCTTCTAGAAATGCCCAGGTGCCTTCCCTGGGCAGTGAGGGCTTAGCTGTAGACCGTTGATTTGTAAGACAATTCGAGGGTGGTGTGTTTATGGGCTTGATGAGCTCCAAGACTTCCAACACGGAAGGCCAATCAGTTCCCCATTCTAAGGCGGACAGAGAACCTGTCTTCAAGTTTTCAGTTTTGTGTCTTATAATGATACCAAAGAGGCTAAAATTAGCAAGGGTCTGTGGGTGTGGTTTAAGCGTGTTTGTGACAGTGAGCATGAAAGGGATCCCAGCCCAGGCCGAGCCAGGACGCAGAATGCCTTGTAGGCGACGGAGAGGTGCTGAGGAGCGTCCCAAACGCACAAAGGTGTTACTGCACGTCAGGGGTCGGCGATGGTTGATTCTGTGTCTCTCCCCCCTGTCCCCCTTCCAATGACTGACCTCTGCAGCTGTGTTTTGCAGTGATTCTGGACGTGGGAGCAGCCTCTTAGATAGAACCATTGCTGACAGACGACAGCTTAACACAATTACTTTGCCAGACTTCAGCGATCCCGAGACAGGTGAGAATAATAGACCAGAGGGGACGGAGCGGTGTCGGAGAGCGCGTGGGGCCTGGCCCTGAGTGGCGAGTGGCGGGGGACGAAGACTGCCAGGGACGGGGCTCGGAAATGCTCCTCGCGATAAGAGCTTAAACTCAGTCGAGGCTCATTTTCTCCAGTGTCTTTTCAAGTGTGTGTTCACAGTGGGGGACACGGTAGTGCCTGCCTGGCACAGCTCTTTGCGATCTATTTTTCCCCATGCTCTCAGAGCCTCAAATTCAAAAACTAAATTTAGATTGTTCACATCCCCATGAAGCTTCCCCTCTGCTTTTCTGTTTCTCCCTCTCTAAGTTTCAGATCTTGCTGAAAGCAGGTTTTGATTTTTAATCAGTTGAACATAGGAACATCCCCACCCCACCCCCCGCCCCCAGCAAAAAGGCCCTTTAGGGACACAGGTGGGTTCTGAGCTTCTGATTCTCCTGTCCCCTGAGCAAGTGTGTATACCTTGTCATTTGCGTTTCCACATTCGCCCAAGTACAGAGGAGTAAATACGCCTCTGTAATTTCCAAAACTCCAAACAAGTAATTCTAATAGTTCTACCGACTATTTGGTGGTGATTTGGAGGATATAAAGAAGTTCCCCTCTGCTTCAAGCCTCAAAGGTAGTTCCAGAGCATCATTTGAAAGCTGGTTCTGTTGCTTCTTCACCCCCACCCCGTCCACCGCCACGGTGCCCCGCAGAGGGCCTGTGTACGAGGCTTCATCCCCTTCTGGGTATGCCTCCTCTTTTCTGGGCTGGCTTCATGAAAGGAGCCTCCAGGTCCTTCTCCTGACCTTGTGACAGGTCCCAGCTCCTGCCCAAGCCCTTCCAGAGAAAGGCAGAGAGCAGCCCTGGGGTATGCACAGCCATCTCCTGAAAAATCTTGCCCCTGGCAGGATGGGAGAGATGCCACCTCTAGAAGCCAGATGTGCCACTCGCCCAAGCCCATGCTCACAAGCTGCCTGCAGACTGCCTTCCTTGGCTAGGCTCCCTTGTACCAAAGTTAAAGTCAGCTTGAGAAGTCTGATCCCAGGGCCCCAGGGCTCCCAGGTTAAAAGAGTGTTGGGTATTGGATGCAGTGCGAATTGCAGATCAGTGCAGTTCAGCAGGGCTGGCGGCCGCTGCTCAAAATGCTCAAAATGCAGACCGACAAAGCCACAAAGAAACCCACCCCCTGCAGTGGCCTGATCCACCACCCCCACCCCCCATGGACCAGCAGTCCTGGGGAGGGGAGCCTCTGACTTTAAATGTAGCATGGCAAGTCCTCCTCGAGACCCTATCGAACCCCCTCATTGCTGGCAAGGGAGGATGAGGCTGTCGGCTCTAGCCACTGCAGGGCGAGGCTGGGGCACCACGGGGAGAAGGGGGTGAAGCTCCCTGTGGCACCGGCAGCAATTTCAGCTGATTCAGAACAGCTGCTGCGGCTGCCCGAGGCTGCCCCCCCTCTGCCCCCTCCTCAGGATCCCGTGAGGACAGTCCTACTAAATTCAGACCCCCTTTCCTTCCAGCTGGCCTGGACCTTAATTGCCCCTGAAGTCCCAAGACTTGAATGCCACATCGCACTGAACGCAGATGGTGGCAGAACATAAGCGAGGTCCTTATTTGTTCTCCCTTTGCCCCATGGGACATTTTCCCTAGAGACTTCAAGAGTGTCCCTGGCCAGGTTCGGCCTTCTGAGCTGCGGTAGTACCCAGGGGAGGTGTGTGTGTGGCGCAGTCGGGCCGTTGCTGCGCCCTTGTCCCTACTGGGGTTTGTGCGTCTGCTCCGTCCCTCACCCTGGGAGCCCAGGTGGTCGGAGTGGGGTCGCTGACACAGATGCCCTCGAACAACAGGAGAGTTGAATGGCACAGCCTCCAGGCCTGGCCACTGACCGTTTTACTGTGGAAGGCCATGTTAGGAGGCCTTATCAATGCCGACTGGTTGTAAATGAGGATAGAACATTCTGAAATGACAGTTGAAATCAGAGAGACAAAAATGAGGAAGACTCACCTAAAAATGGAAAGGGTGCCCCCACCTTGGTTAAGAGAGCCCAGTTTTCCACAGTTCAGCTCCGGGGCAGGTAGAGGGCCAGCACATTCTCTTTCATTCACCTTTGTGGATGGCCTGGCTTGTGAACGACCCACAGATTCTGAGTTTTGATTCAGAAGGTGCCATAAAGAAGTTTTGCTCCCATCCCTGCGCCTCCATCTTGTTTTTCCCTAAAGGCAACCACTTTTATTAACTTTATGCTTGCCCTTCCGGTGTTTTTTTTCATGCAAATAATCATAGATATGATTTCCCATGTCCCCCTACATGAAAAATAGCATAACGCTGTGTAGTTATACCGTCCAGCACCTGGCACTTTTCACTTCACGGCATGTCCTGAAGACCCCTCCATATCCACCTGCAGAGAATGTCCACGTTTTTTACAGCAACGTAGCGTTCCGTGGCGCAGATTCACACTCCGGGCTTCTCTGTCCCAAGGGACCTCGGCCATCTTCCTCCTTCTCTTTGCCACAGTCTTCAGTGCACGCGAGGGAGGAGGCTGGCCAATTTTGAATAGCACTGCTCATTTAGGAAAGCAACTGGGCTCTAGAGGAGAAGTGAAAAGGAACTTATCCAAGGTAAAAATGGTTCCGAATCAAAACAAAGTGACCGAGGTCAGCTACGGTGTGAGAGGACCCAGCCCTGGCAGGTGACAGCTCGCTGATAGTATTGGTCCCTGCCGCACCTGGTGCTTCTCTCCTTTCCTGAATTCCCTAATTTAAAGGGCCCAGGCATCCAACACGAGTGAAGCTGCACAGTGCTGGCATCCACAAGGACTTGGCCAAGGCCATGGTGAACCTCTACCGCCATGACCCTGTCCGTTCTCAATTACCCAGGGTGCAGATAGAGTCCTTTGCGAAGGCCCAGACCCTCTTGGGTCACTTGTTTTTGTGTTCCAGAACTAAAATTTCTTTCCTTTTGGTTTTTTTTTTTTTTTAATTTCCTATTGTGGAAATTTTCACATATACCAAAACAGAGGCACCAATGTAATGAATCCCCATGTACCTACCACCAGCTTTCAACGATTAGTATTCCTTTTCCATCCATCACTTCTGTCCCACACTTCATTTTTATACAGTATTTTAAGGCATATCCCAGACATCATATTTTGTATACTAAAATTTCAGTATATACGTCAAAGAGATAAGAACTTTGTTTTTAAGAGATAAGAGCTTTTAAAAAATAGAAGCACAATGCCATTATTATACATCTGGGCCATTATAAGGTACAGGCTCAGCATTATCGATGTGGGAAGTGGTTAATTAACTAGGATATGGTTATCCTAAATCTCCACCTCCGAAATCTCCCACATGAACATCTGTGGAATAACATAAGGGGAACCCATGTCTAGAAGCTTTGGACTGGCCAAGTCTACTGTGGCTAATAGAGTAGGCATTGGTTTCATTAAGTGGATGTGGCAAATTGAAAAAGCCCCCTAAACAACATGATTTCCCTTCCATTGTCACCTCTGGCTCCCCTCCCCCCACCTCTAATAGGTCCCAGCCACGGAAAAGAGGAATCAGATAGAGTGACAGTCTTAACATTGAAGCTATGAATCATTGTCTTTTCTTAGGAATAAGTTGGTAGTTCCTTAAATAGAGGATGAAAAAAATTTTTTTTTCTTCCTTTTGCCTTCAAAACAGGATGTGGAGTAAGGAGATTTATCTCTAATCATTGGTAGATATTACCAGACACCTATCTAAAGCAAAATTATTCTTTCGCCTTGAAAGTTTGGTCCATTGTGTCTGGGACAATTTTTCATTGTGGCCGCGGTGGTCTCCCTGTTACTGAGTATGTCCCCAGTAGTGAGGCATGAAGGTGGCGGTCACAACTTCCTTTCCACAGTGCCCAGCCTGTGCACCCGACCACAGACCAGCTTAGAAAGCTTAGCCCTCCATTGTCGCAATGCTGGGACCATGACCTATGGTTACACCTCAGTATCCCTACCTAGGAAAACCTTCACTTGCAAGTAAACTTTATATAAATGCCTCTCATAAAAAAACAAATCTAGGAGTGGCCAAGGTCTACACCTTTCCAACTGAAAAGCGGTCTCCTCTAGAATGTCCTGGATATTGTAGGTTAAAGATGTATTATTTTCAGCGGATCATGCTGCCGAGTCTGTGCCCAGGTAAATCTGAGTTATTTTTATTCCATGGTGTTGTTGCAGAACAATTAAATAACCAGTGGAAAAAACAACAAATTTGTTTTCTTCGAAAAGCACTTGTATTCTATTGTCCAGTAGAGGAATGATTGTGTATTACATGACCTCATTTTCTTTGCAGCTTATGTGAGTATATTAAAAGCTAGTTTATTTTTTTCCTTTGTGTCTCTGAAGCTTTTTTTTTTTTGCCTTTATCCTTTTCTTTTTCTCTTTCACTTTTTTAGTGTCAGATTCCTCCTCCTCTTCTCTTTCAAGAACCGAATCTCCTCTCCACCTGTTTGTGTCTCCTCATCTCCATTCTCATCCCAAACCTGACATCTTTGTGTGGCCCCCTGCGGCTCATTCATTCAATGACCCAGGTCCCCGCCAGGAACCCTCTCTGTGTAAACATGGTTTATGGTTTTTCCTTTCTTGTTAGACCTGCTGCATTTGCTTGATGTTTCATTTTCTGATAATCTTCCTAACTGATAAGCTGGATAGGAAACTCCATCAAATTTATCTGAGAGAAAAATCTTGCCAATTTGAAAATCCCGAAGCTGGGTGGGTCAGAAGGAGACATCGGTACCCAAGTTCCAACCCCTTCTTTGAAAAGTGAAGGAGACCTATTTTGAGCAGGATAAATAGAAGCTTTTCTAGACAATGCCTCTGGTTCTCAGCTACTCTTATGCTTTCCTGGAGTTAATATACATGCATAAAAATCCCATGTTTTAAAAAGGCAAAGTAGAACATTTTGCACATAATTTATTTCTATATATTTCTGATTTTCTATTTAGAAATTAATTCAATAAGCATGCAGTGATCAAGGTGATATCATAAAGATAATGGTCATAAGCCCTTTAGATTTGTGGTTCTCAAATTTTACTGCACATTAAAATCGCACAAACAGCTTTGAAAACTGCAGATCCCCCGAGCCCCACCCCTAGAGTTTATGATTCAGTAAAGCCTGAGCTGGAGCCCAGGCATGTGGATTTACAGAATCCCCACTGAGGGTCCTCCTCTCCCCTCCCCCCATCTCCCCCCCCCCGCCAACGGGTTAGGTACTACATCTTGAGAAACAATGCTCTAAATTGTTTTCCATTTGCAAGGAAAGAAAATGTAGGGTTTGTGGGAAAACCTGTGAAACTATTCGGAGAAATTGGACAGTGTTTTAATCTAATCTTGCTTTTAAATAATACGGAAATTTGAAAGCCTGTTTTACGGTGCTCGGGGACCTGTCCATTTAAAAAACAAACAGATTCCTGTATTAAAATGAAACACTGGTTGATCAAGTCCTTAAATGGGACTTAAATGTGGGTCTCACCAGGAGGGGCCAGGCTTGCCTTCTTTCACTCATTTGTTTGATGTTCGTCCTGCAGCACCGCCAGAAAATTTAATCTCTGTATCCACAATTTATAAGGGCTCATCTCTGTCCTAAATGCTCGGTTAAATGCCAAACAAAAGCTCCTAAGGCGAGCCTCTGTCAGAAAGAACCACTTTCTCTAATATGCTCATCTTTCTGATGGCTACCCTGCTGTGTTAAACACACACACACACACACACACACACACACACACACACACACACACACACACACACACACACACACACACACACACACACACACACACACACACACACACACACACACAGAGTCAGGCAGAAATGAGACTATCCTCTAAAATCATCCAAACCAAGAAACACTCTGGCTTTACTGAGCTGCATTGTAAGTGTTCTGAACTTGGCTTTCATGGCAATCCCGGCTTTATGAAATGCAAGACAAAGATAATGTTTATAAACTGCTTATGTGGTTTTTAATCCATTTCTTAAAATAGACATTTTCCCTTTAATACAATGCCCACGGGCAATTGCCACTTTCAGCTTTTCTAGAAAAGTTGTTGCGCACGTTGCCTTTTGCCCAGTTTTCTGTCTTCAAATGGGATCTTACCCGTTCTAGAATAGCGGGATAGATTCCCATGGCCTGGCCACTTCTGTTGCACAACAAACCCACCTGCCTCTACCCCCGCCAGTGTTCATCTTCTCACATCCCAGAGAGCCCTGCGTTCCTTTAAACCTTTGAAGGCTGAAGTCCTGACTCTTCCGTGAGACACCTGATACCCGATTCATTAGTAAATTGTTAGGGGCGATGAGCACCCACTGGGTTTTCTGCTGAATGTGCTGTGTCCCAAGCAGGGCTCAATTGTTTATTCTTTGTGAAACTATGAGTCATCTCCTGCCCTTAGGGAGTGCCTTACCAGTACCCAGGTGATGTGCCCGAGAATTTCTCCCCCATAGCTACCACATTTTGTTAGAGAAGCATACCATATATTACCGATAAATGTAAAATTTCTTGATTTAAAGTGTAATGAATTTGAATCCCGGCTCCTTTCCTGAGGACAGATAGCCAAGGCCTGAAGTTCTCTGAATTTCTCTCTGCAATCCTTTGACTTCGTAGGAGCGAAAACTAGCCCAAGTCTACAAACTATCGGAATCATGATTAGGGTTAATGGTGGAAAGATCTGAAAACCGCTTGTTTGATTATTTTTCCCTCTCCTTTGGAATTTCCTGCCCTGGAAACAAAACACATTACATGAATTTGTCAGCTTTCGTGTGCTGGGTGAGCATTTAAATGTAGAGGGGAATGCCCAGTTGGCCTTTCTTTGGTTTCCAAAAGAAAAAAAAAAATTGTTAGTGGAAAAACATGTGTCACTCTTGAACTGAAATCTAATCTGAGACAGCCAGACTTACAGTTGGAAGGTTATTAGAACTCTATTTGCTTTTTTAGCCTTAATTTTGATTTTTCAAATGTTTTGTTTCTTGGTTTTAATTTTTGATTTGATTTGTTATTCCAAGGCAACTCTCCAGAAGTATACTTTCATGGTTTTCCCTCCCTTTTTTCAGTTAGTAAGTAGTTTACCAATCTATCTATTAACCTTTCTGAGGGTCTCCAGAATCACGCTTCCCTCCACCATGGAACGTGTGTTGTAGTTGTCCATCGTGGGGAATGCTGAGATGATGTGGATGTGAAGCTGCCACCTGCTTGCTCACTCTGCCACCTGGGGCCCATCTCTCCTGAGATGCTAATGCGTTCCCCCCCCCCACACTCTACCCTTCCCACCCCCTCATCTCCCCCACCACCACCACCACCACCACCACCGCAGCCTGGGTTTAAGCACTGGGGAGGCAGTACTTCTCTGGGAGGGACTACAGAAGGAGGCAGTGCAGGAAAGAAGTCCAAGTCAGGCATGCGGTGGATTGGCCACAGCCCCACTGGCGCTGATCGGAAGTGAGACACTCAGCCTCCCCAGTGCAGGTCATCTGTGAATTTGGGGTAGAGGGAACCAGATGAATCTTAAATTTTTTTTCCAGTTCAAACGTTATTGCTATGTAGAAAAGCAACTCTAATAATTAATTTTCCTTTAAAAAGGCGAAACAGACATCATGAAATATAACCTGCATCTACCCAAACTGAAAGGAGACTAAGCAGTTCCCCGGGCGTAGGACTAATACTTTCTATGGTGTTCTTTTAAGGGAGCATGAGTGAGTTATTTTTCCAAGGATTTTTCCTTGACTGCTGATTCTCTGCTGTCAAATATTCTTGAGCGATATTGCATCTCCCTCTTAAAGACTGACAGTGCATATTGGCGCATTAAAGCCTCTGAGAAGTCCCACAGCTTAAAAAAGTCAAGGCTCTGAAGTTTGACCCCTTGTTCTCTAGCTAATTTCATCATTTTCCCACCCTGTGGAATCCATGTTCCAGGGACTGCATTTTGAGAAATGCTAATGTATATAGTGATCCAGGACATTGGAATGATCTGAACCTTTACTGCTTACAGCAAATATTCCTCTCAGGGAGATGACTTCCCCCCTCTGAAATACAGCTTAGCTTAGATGTGACTTTATTTCTGGCTTTTAAAAGTGTCCATACAAATAAAATATTTTTACATGAATAAAAGTCCGTAGTAGAAGAGATATGTTTGGTATTTTCATCACATTAGGGTTCTTTAGGGAAAAAAAAAAAGTTTCACTGCCAGGGTTCTTTCAAATCCGGCTCCTCAGATACATTTAAAAGATTTGATTTTTCAGAAAGTCAGGTTACATTAAAATCCTCAGGCAGCCCTCATTAGTTACAGTGAGGCTTGATGCATTTATACAAGGGACTTAGTTATCTTCCATGGAAACCACCCCAGCTCTCCACGGTCAGGAAAGCTAGGTTCAAGGACCAGTTCTGCAGAAGAACCCAGGCAACTCAGTTACTCTCCCTGCACCTTAGCTTCCCTATCTGTAAGGACGTCAGTCTACTAATTCTGTTCACGCACACCTTTATGGCATGCCAGGAGCTCATCCTGATTTCTGAGCCTGGGTCAGGTGCCCCCTCCTGAGTGCCTGAGGGCAGCTGTGGCCCCCACAGGGAGGTGGCCTCCGGGTGGGAGGAGCCCTATTAGGGTGTCCTCTCCACTCCTTAGACCTGGGGACCCCAGGTGCCCCCACTCTTGAGCGCTCTCACAGTCATTATCTTGGAGGAAAACGCGTGTTGACATTTTATTTGCCTCTCCAGGAAGGTGCTAAAATCAGGAATGCTGACTTGGGTTCTTGGCTCGGTTTCTCCTATCACTGATTCCAGTGATAGGAAAACTGCTGCTCTCTTTAGGAGCGAGTATAACCCCGGGGAAGAGAATAAGCAGATTCATGACAAAACACACCTCTCAAATGAAATACGGGGTTGAGGAACAAATTCAAGGTCGTCGTTTTTTTCCCTCTTCTTTTGGCTAGCATTTCATTATTGACTTTGCATTTTCTGACATTTAAAAATGCATCTCACGATCAGGAAATGACTAGTCAGGGGGGTGTACATTTCACCCTCTGCTCCTGCTTAACAGAATAAAGTCAGGTTTTTAGAATTTGTATATGAAAACGTTACTCCAGTGATACCCCACTGCTCTTGAGGGGTGGCAGTTAAAAAAATTCAGCCCTAATGACTCGAGGATGAGCCTTTTCTTGCTATTTTAATGAAATTAAAATTAATTCTCCCCAATTAGTTCTGTGGTGTCTTTCTTTAAACGGGATTGAAGAGAACTTTAGGAGATTGACGAGTCAATAATAAATAGCACGCAGATGGAAGTTAAGGAGTGTGTGTCCAGTAATGAGACCGTCACCCAACCTGGGGAGGCTTTTCCCAGAAGCTGCATTGAAAGACAAACTTAGCCTTCCCCAGGCACTTGAGTCCAAACACACAGCCTCATGAATATGCAACAGGGAGGGTTTCTAATGGAGATGAAAGCATCTGCCTGGTGTAGCCCTCCAGAAGGTACTGTCTCCAGCCCAGAGCCGGGGCTCGGCTCACTCCGACAGCTAGCATCTTCCCGCATGCTTGTGAACGGCTTCCCGCCGCGCTTCCCGTGTGCCCACCTGGCCCTGCCAACACCCGTCAGTAGCATGCCAGGCCACCCCCGCATGCCCACTGGTGGCCCTAAACCCCAGTCTCCCCGCCCCCCGCGACCGCCTTAGTGGTGCTCCTTCCCTAAAGCTTTCCCCCTTCAGGAGAAGACACATCCTGTCAGGTTCCATGTGCTTGATAGTCTGTTAAAGTCACTTGGAAATTGTGATCTCGTCTTGAGACCGTGGGTTTGGCTGTCCTGATTTACTTGGCTGTCTTAATCCCTTTCCCACTCCGCGAAAAAGGGAAGTAGCTCCTAGAAAGGGGACCAAAGTTATTCATTAGAGGAACCCGCAGGCAGGAGAGGCCTCATTGTCCGTGGGGACTGGGCGGGGACAGCGGGCACCTGCCAGGCGCTGGGGTCCCGCGCCCCTGTCACACTGGCAGACGTGCTTCAGAGAGCAGGGAGGAGCGCCCCCGCCCCAGCCCAAGTCAGCCTCCTCAGAGAGGCAGGACTGCCTCCAGCAAAGATGGGAATTGCCCTAATACACGCAGGGGGTCGCGGGGGGGGGGCAAAATGTTTAACGGTTAAAACCAAAAAGAAGGTATAGAGACAATGTGCCTAGCTTGGGGCTTGATGTGGGAGTGGACCGTCCTCGCTGGCTCCCGAGCGGCTGCCTTCTGCAGCCCCAGGGACGTTCTGGTTCTTCGAACGCAGGTGGCAGGTGAGAGAGGGTCACCGGGCTGCCTGCAGTCTGCAGCGTCGGACTGATAGTACTTTCAAGCCCTGTCTCGAGAAGCAGACGTTCTTTTCCTGTTAAAAATGAAAAACTGTAAGCAGAGCTCTCTAAAGAATGCTTAGTCATTCCGATTGCCGTTCAGTATTCGGGATCCTGAAGAGGTGGACCTGCTGTCTCTTCCTTCCCTGTTTGAATGGTCTGGGGGGCACAGCTTCTCAGAACTGAGAGCCAAATAAAGTCTAGTGACAGATAATCTGGAATCATTTCAGAACTGAGGGGCAGGAAGTCCAGAGGTTCATCAGTCGGGGGGGGGGGGGGTTTCTGCGGGCCCGCTTCTGGAGCGGCTCTGTTTCTTTTCCGAAGAACGTGGGGAGCACAGGTATCTGCTGCTGTGGGGTTAGCCAGGGAGAAGGTGGGTGCCCAGCAGAGAGAGGGGACTTGGGGCACGGCCACGTGCTCCATCATTCCATATTCGTGCACACCAGGCATCTGAGTTAACGCTGGGGCTGGGAAGCCAAGAGCAGCCCAAATCCCAAGCAAACTCACGTGAGATGTGCAGTGAAGGATTTTCGTTGCACATCATGTAACACTTGCCCTTGTGCCTGGACGCTGACACCTGCCCAGGCACCAGGTGGGCAGAGATTCATCTGAGATCTAGTGTAGCTACGACACACTGGGAAGCTGTGAGGGGAGAGGGAGGTGCACCGCCTTCAGATGAGAGCCGATTACCCAGTGCCACCAGAACAGTTCGAAGGACAGCTAGACTCTAAATAGAGGCCATGCATCCAGTGACCATGCTTGTGAAAGTAGCCAGACCACGTCTCACGCCTTGTGCCTAACAAGGTTGTGGCCTCTGAGGTCCCTTTGAATGGTGAGATGGGGTTCACATGCGATTGCCCCCTCCAAGGTCCGTGTGGGGTCGGCCACAGGGGTAGCATGCTTTGGAGAGAGGATTTTCAGGAAGGCTCCGGCTGTACCAGCAATCTGAGCTGGCTGCTCCCGGTGGCCCGTTTGCCACGGGGGTTCTCAGCAGGCTTCAGCACATGACAACAGCCTGGGTCAGAAAACCTTGGGAGGGGCTCAGAGCTTGGACTCATGACTTCCTGAGGTCAGTGGCCTTGGTTCTGGGTCCTCTCAGCCGTGGGGAGCTGCCTGCCCACCACAGTCCCTGGGTCCTCTGCATTGCCTTCCCGTCCTCCCCCACCCCTCCAGACGAAAACCCTGGATGTAGGAATCTGAACAGTTCTTCAGGTAGCACTTTGCCTTTGGATCAGGTGTCCAAGATAACATTTTCCTTAGGGCATCTGGGTAGCAGAGAAGAGAAAGCAGTTGACTTGGGGAGATGCGGATCTGCTCAGCGCCAGGGCATCTGCTGCCCCCTGGACCATTTGGACAATTAGGTCGCAGAACCTGGACCAGATTGCCGGACGCACTCTCTGCTGCCTGCACCAGCTCTTGGTTCAGTTGCTTTGCAGTGGCTTTTCAGAGCCTCTGTGCCCTGTGGCTGAGGGCCCTGGGAGAGCACAGCCCTGCTCGGCCTGCAGGATTACGACAGTGATGAGCACGTCTCGAATTAATGTGGTAAATAAGAGATGCTCAAGCAGCCGGGCACTCTCCCCCGCTTACCTGTTGAACCTGATTATGTGGAAGCTTATCCCTCCAGAGTCTTGGATTTCAAATTAGAAATATATCTTATATTCCTCCCTCTGGTTCCTTTTTTAAGCCTCAATTTGTCCATTTCCCTTAGGGTAATAATCCCTTCCACCCCCATGTACACTGTGGGGATATATTTGCTTTGGTGAGAAAGACAAGGGTTGCTTTAAAAAACAAATGTTGGTTAAAACTAGCATTTCTAGTTGTGTACCTCCATAAATCAAAATCTATTTTGGTAAAGTATCTATTTTGGCACTTACCATTTCAGTCCTATGAGACAGTCACTTACAGGGTGTTTTTGTTTTTGTTTTGTTTTGTTTTTTATCAGATATATCCATTCTGATTCATAATGATGTTTATTTTTTCCTCCAAATTCTAATCCTGTGGAAGAATTTGACTTATTGTATTATTGCCAGTAATAGTAGACGTTAACTCTTCAGTAATGTGGCCCTTGTTGTTAGTCACCTGCTATTGTTAGCAAATACCCGAATGCTCTAATATCTGTCCCTAGTTTAGAACATGAAGGGTCTCTGCCCTTGCGAAGCATGTGTTAAAAGGGATCGACTAGGAGGGAAAACAGCAATTCCCCTCCATATTTAAATGGCATAGTTATATTAGAGACGGGGGAAAGTCACGGAGTGAGGAGCAGTGTTTAAGCTACTATGTGCCACAGTCATTTGCAGTCCGGGCAGTTGGAGGTGAGGACAGCCACGCGGAGAAGCCCTTTGAGACAATGAAGGTTCTGGCCTCTGAGCCATTGTTAGGCCAGGAGAGTAGAGCACACCGACATGCTTCCAAAAGAGGGGACCGACCACTCTCTTCCAGATTTCAGACAGTGACATGTCTGTCAACAGTACTCATTCATTCTGCAAGCGTTTACCTGGTAGCTCTCATGGGCCTGGCATGGTCAGCCGCTGAAAGCACCTCGATGTGGGGCCTGCCTCCTGTCTTCTAGAACCACAGTCTAAGAGGAGAGACAGTGACGTTAACAGAAAACGCTGTGGTCTGTGCAGTGGATAGCCGTACCCACAGGGAGCTGGAGGAGCACTGAGGACCCAAGGCCCACCTCCTTTTTACAGGGGAGTGACAGAGAGAAGAAACGGAAGGCTCATGGCAGCCCTTCTGGAGGAGATGGTACGGGAGCTGGATGTGGAGGCTGGATTCGGAGTTAGACTACTGTTCTAGTCCTACTTTTGCCACCCACTGGCTGTATGACTTTGGACAAATTCATAAGCTCATTAAATCTGTTTTGTTGTCTAAAGCATGCAGTAACATCGTTAGCCGCCTCACAGAATTGTTTAAAGGTTAAATGAAATATATACGTAAAGTGCTAATTGGACTGCCTGAAACCTGCCATGCCATGTTCACTAAAACTGATAATCACTACTGTCATCGTTTGCCAGACCTTATTCACAGGGAGCCATGTTATTATGTGAATAATTAGTTAATTTAGTTGTGTGTAGCTATCACGAAGAGAAGGGACTTTAACAATGGTTCTCATTAATTTGTTTGCAGACCAAATAATGAATCCAAAAACCAAAATTAGCTCTGCCAAAAGTCACAGGTCCTCGTAGCAAAGGACCCACAGAACCTAGGAGAAAACGGGTTGAATTTTTCTTCAGTATTTATTATTGTTAGTTGCAAATGAATTCGTGACTAGGTATTTTAAGCATTTCTCAGTTTTCATTTCCAATGTGGCAAAAACATCAATAGATATAACCCATGGAAGCAAAATCTCTGGCAGGGGTCTCAGGGACTCTGCAGAGTCTATAAAAGGATCCTGAGACCAGGAGAATTGAGAATCAGTGTTCTAAAGAACAAGATCTTCCTGGAACTCTGTTCCCCAGGGTCTTGGCCTGCAGGGAATCTGGGGAGCTCATGCTCCCTGCCTGGGGTGTGTAGAATATTCCTTCAGGCTTTTCTTGACCAAATGTTTGTAAAAACTGCTTTCTGTCTCTCCAGGTAGATGGGTCTCCCAGCCACACAGCGGAATTACCTAGGCAGTTAGCAAGAGGCCTGCCCTCACCCCTAGAGTTAGTGATTCGGTTCACCTGGGGCTAGCTATGGCATCATGGTCTTTTAAGTCCCCAAGTAATTCTGATCCAAAGCCAAGGTTGAGAACCACTGTTCAAGGCAGGCGATGAGAAGGCGAGCCAGCGTGGTGACATCAGAATATACGGCAACCTTGTTTATTTAGCTGACAGTTGCTACTAAAGTCTCAGGAAAACTGTATCAAATCCTTGTTCTCAAAGTTAAAATATTTCTTTTCCATAGAAAGTCCAAAACAAAACAAGACCAAAATAATCGACAGCAGTCTAATCATTTTGCTGTTTTGATTTTTTTTTTTTTTTTTCCTAAGTAGTCAGACACACTTTGTCTAAGCAAGGATCAGTCCTTAGCTGAGCTCTGTGAGTTCTGGATCATAAGGGCATCGACTGGTGTCTTTTAACTCGGCCTCCGGTTCCTCCTCCTGTGTGTCCTGGTTCCCTCTGCAGGACTCACTGTCCATCCCCAGAGGCGCTCTCCTCACTCGTCCTCGTGGGTGCTCTGTGTGGATTATCCACAGAAGGCGGATTCCCAGTCTGGTTTCCGTCTGCCTCCCGTGAGCCCCCTCCGCCAAACCCCCGCTGAAGGATCTGAGTGTATTTAGAGGTACCCATGTTTCCTTCATGTTGGAACAGTCAAAGCACAATATGGATGGCCAGCCTCTTGCTGCAAATACTCTCAAAATGAATAAATTGTGGCGCATCTCAAAGCCCCAACAGAAATTATTTTTATGTGCACAATTTTGTCTTACCCAGAGTATAACCAGCTGGGTTCATTGGAGTGGTCAGCATTTGTCTTTATAGATGATCACTACTTGAAACCTTACAGTAAGTCGAGAGTTACCACTCACGATGTCGGAACGTCTCTCTCCATAGTACACTTTATGATGAATTAAAAATGAAGAATGCAGCCAGTGACATAAATATCAACAGTTTGCAGTCGGAAATGACTGAGACACCTGCTCTCAGCTCTGAGGCCACCCCTCCAAGAGGGAGTATGGGGGGAGAGGTGAGAAGCCAGTCCCCTGTGGAGGGAGTGCACTCCAGCCGCCAGGACCCCGTGGAAGGGCAACGGGGCGGGGAATGAGTCATTTGATTTCTGAATAGAAGTTCCTTTACCAGCTTCCTTTGACTAGTGGATGTGCTTGGTCTGCTCCTCTCCTTAGCCGTTTAGGACAACAGGCTTTGCCCCCAAGGCAGACGGGTACCCCTCCTGAGCCCAGGTGCCATCCTCCCTTAGTGCAGCCTTGACAGTGGACATCTGCTTGTACGTAGGGCCAACGTGTGCTCCTCCTATCCTTAGGTCATGTCCTAGAGTTCCAGATCTAGGAGCGTTGGCCAGCTCTCGAAGGCCAGGGAGAGGAATGGCAAGTTGCTGGGTTTGTCTTGAGCATGGTCTCCTCCATCCCCAGGAGGCGAGGATGACTCCTCCCTCTGCCCCCCAGATGGTTTCTAGACTTAGGCCCAGCCGGGCGTGCTGTGTCACTTGCCTTTGTAGCCCTTCATTTATGCCACGTTTCAGCATGAGCGTCACGGCCGTGTGTCCAGCTCTACCCCTCTCCTGCCCCAACACTCGCGCTGTCCTAGACTGAGCTCCCAGATGGAGCACCTCCCATAGCATGTGCTCTGGTTGTTGACTAAAACATAAGCTCGAGCGCAGGATGGAAATTCCCGTTCAAGGCCGTAATGATTGTCTGTATTTCTTTATGGACATACAACTTGGAAGCATCATGGGGGAAGGAGTGTGTGTTCGTCTTGAACTTGTGTCTGTGTGTGGGAGGGGGTGGGTGGATGGCTGGTCGCGTGGATCCGTCCTTTTACTTCTGATGCCGTCTTCTCGAACCCCCCCCCCCCCACAGGCTCTGTCCACGCCACGTCCGTGGCAGCCTCCAGAGTGGAGCAGGCACTGTCAGAAGTGGCTTCGTCTCTGCAGAGCAGCGCCCCCAAGCAGGGCCCACTACACCCCTGGATGACGCTGGCGCAGATCTGGCTCCATGCAGGTACTGCCCCACCCCCACCCCCGCCGCTGTGCCGGTTACCGGAGGGTCCTATGGGCACTTGCCTGTTTAGCCTACAGCCCCTTTCAGGAGGGGTTTGGAAAAATAAAAGCCTTTGCAGTTACATGCCAAAATGTCACTACTGCTTTTCAGGAACCATTAGTTTCTCTGTGTCTCCCCATCGCTCCCCAGAACCTGGTATGGAACAGGCATCCATCAGGTGGAGATGATCTGATGGGCATCTGAGGGGCCTGGGGAGGTTGCTGGGTGCGATGGAGGCTTTGTGCCACAGCAGGAGGCAGAGAGCAACAGACACCTGGGCTTCCTTTGCAGGGCACAGCAAGGCAGGGTGTCCCAGGCTCAGAAGTCCGGAAGTCCCCTACTCTACCAGCTGTGTAGACAGGAGCTAATCGCTTCACCTCAGCCTGGGCTTCCTCATCTGTGGGGGTGGGTAGTAGCACCCACCTCCTAGGGTTGACAAACACAGTGCCTGGCGCGTCCTGGCAGTGACCTCTAGAGTCTCTGGGCGAGGGAACGTGTGTGTCGATGACTCAGAGGTCTCCATCAAACCCAGGGAAGGGGCAGCGCTTTTGATGTCCCTGCCCCCGCCCCCAGCACTCCTGCTTCCCACAGAGCAGGGAGCACCGCCGAACTGGAAACCAGCCCAAGGAGCAGAGAGGGCTGCCCCCCGCCCCCAGCTTCACATAGTGCTGCTGCCGGGCTAAAAATGCCCACAATACGTCCCACACCCAGGCTGTGTGGCAGTGAGCGCCCCACTGCAGAGAGGCTCGGGCAAATGGTGGCTGCTGATTTACTGACGTGTTCATGTTTATGTACGATTGGTAACTCCTGTTCCTCGAGCTTTAGCACTGGGTCTGCAAGACGCCACCTGGGCCTTCCCAGGCCGGACCCTCAGGGTGCACAGTAGAAGCCCAGGTTGGGCTGGGGAAAGTGCTTGTTATCCACCATTGTCCATCTCTTTACTCCTTTTTTTGCCAAAGCTTAACTGTGTGATGTTCAGCCTCATTTGGAACGATTGGCAGACCTTGGTGTATGAAAACATGGTCAGGTTTACCTGGCTTTGGCGTCTCACCGAGCCCCGCTCAGCCAGCCTCCTCTGTGTTGGCATCTTTAATGAAGCCATAAATTAGCAAATTACATTCTTCTAAGCAGAAGCACAAAAGAGGGATGATTCATGAATGTGCTGATTGTTCTTCCGGCACAGACGCTTGCCGGCATGTGGCCTCTTGCTGGGTCCTGGATGAGCCGGGGCACAGGGACAGCGGGAATGCCCTGCCCTCCATGCCCTGTGCCGCCGCAGACAAGATCATTCCCCACTCGAGGGCCTGGCGCCTGTCCTGTTCGGTCGCCCTCACGAGCAGTGACTGCAGAGAACACAGAGAGAAGCCTGAGAAGGCTGCAGCATCTGGGCCAGGAGAGACCCGCTGACCCTGCAAGGCCAGTGTCGGGGGCCGAGGGGTCTTTCCAGTTGGAATTGAAATCGAGATTTTGAAGGGCCAAAGTCTTAAAAAAAAAAAAAAAAAAAAACCCAGCAGGGCTGAAGGCAGTCCTTCAAGGAATGAACTTCCTTGACCTCACAGGCATTGCTCCTTCCCCCGTTTGTTGGAAAAGTCAGTGATCTGAATGAGGGTCACTGAGTTCCAGGACAGTTTCTCCTGCTGGCTTGCTGCCCCTTATTCAGTTATCCAGACTCTGTTCCTTTGTGTGTTTCCCCCATGACTCTCGGGAGGAAATTTTGTAGCCGCTGATTAGAACATTGAAGACCTGGATAGCTCGGATTCAGTTTGGAGCTGTCCTTGAATTTGGACATAATCGTGTGATATCCACTTCTCATTGGCATAGCCTGTAGCACAGAATAAAGCTCTTGTTGTTGGTTAATGGGCGTGGCTTTTAACCTTCTATATGTTGGTGGGATTGAACTATGGAAAACGAACACCAAACCTGCCTCATAAACTCTGGACAGAATATGCAGGGTGCTTCTGTTATACGAAGGAATTGAGTAAATTAGAATCTGTACAGGATTTGTGCCATATGGACTCCTTCAAAGCAATGACTTGGTTTAAGTCAAGATTTAGAATCCTATCACATATTCATGTGGTCTTTGAAGAGGTAAATTCAGAACGAACTCAGAAAACAGACAGCTTCCACTGGACTATAAGGTTTTACCACCTGTGGTTTGAGCTCTGCTGCTCCAAGAGGCAGAATAACAGTGACCCCCCCCCCCGACTTTTGGACAATTTATGGGTCCATCATTAGGTCTGGCAGTATGGCCAGATTCTGTAAATTTTGCAAGCTTTGGAAGAAACTTCCAAAGATCAAGGCCTAACACCCCAGGCCATGGTGTTTCTGTGGCGTTTGTGGGTCTCTTCTCTCTTGGTTGTTTTCTCTGGTGAGCTGAGGCTAGTGGGAGCTCATGACAAGAGCCCATGGTGAGGTGGCCCCAGATTTGAGGCTTGCGGGTGAGGTCACTCTGAGACCACCTTTGACTTCCAGCCTGTTTTATGAGCAGGCCCCTGGGCCACTGGTATGTCCATTTGAATGGCAAAGAGATCATGAATTGGACATTGACCCTCCGGCCGCTCTGTGAGGGAGTGGGCCAGTGGCCCAGCAGGGAGCATAGATCCGGGAAGACAGATGATGTTTGACACACAAGGCCCCCCCATTCCTGAGCGGTGGGCCGCCCTCCCTGGGCACACCCTTCCCTCTGTGTCCCTGTCCCTCCTCCTCCTATCCTGGATGCTTCTGGCTCCAGTGGCTCAGGCTCTTCACCAGGACACCTCGTGGCTGACCGGCGTAGGATGTGTCTGTTTTGTTCCTTAGTTTGTTGGGACCTATGTAACAGTTTTATTTAAATTATTTTTGAATAAATAGTAATACCTGCATATGGTACACAATTGAAAGGGTACAAAGGATCAGAGTGAAAAATCTCCATCCTGCCCCTGAGCCTCAGCCACTGTCACCCCCAGCACCCCTGCTAGCTAGCACACACACCGGGCTAGCACACACACCGGGAGATCATTGCTTGTCAGCGTACCTAACGCTGACTCAGAGTTTTTGCCAGCCGCATAGTATAAATCCATTGTATGAATTTACCATAATTTAACCAGTACTCCATTGACTGACATTTAGATTATTTCTAATATTTTGCCATTACAGACAATGCATCAGTAAGTATCCTTCTATATATTGCATATAAGATAAATTCCTAAAAATGGAATTGATGGATCAAAGGGTGTGTTCTCTTTAATTGTGATAAATTTTGTCACATTGGCTTCCATAGAATAGTACCAATTTACAGCCCAGCCAACAATGTGCAAATGCCCATTTTCTTACAACCTTGTCAACACAGCGGATTCACAGACTTCTAGATCTCTGCCAGTCTGATCAGTGAAAAATGGGATTTCAATTGTCTGTTCATGGCTTCTGCTCATTTATCTTCTTAGACACTGAGCTTTCTTTTTTTATTTGTAAGCATTTATTATGTGCCAAAGAAATTTGCCTTGTGTCTGTGATATGAGCTATAAATATATTCTCCTGTTTTTATTTTGTTAGTGTTTTTGTTTGTCTTTTTTTTTCCAGTCTTTAAAAAATGCATTTATCAATCTTTTCTTTATGGCATCTGGGCTTCACATGACATTTGCCTATTTTTACGGTCTCCTTTCCTGAAATTCCAAGTAACTTCTGGGGCCATTGGTATATACACCGTCTTATAAAGAAGGTCAGAAGGGGTTATCTCCTCCATTTTGCAGGAGGGGAACCCAGGCCAGATAGAAATAAGTGCCTCTGGGGTCTTACTGGGGAAGGAGTCAGAGTCAGGGGGCTGCTTTAGAGCATTTGATGTTTATTGTAGTACAAAACTCATCTCCCTAGGAGCCATACAACTTCCTTAAGATGCATCGGAGAGTCAGACTTCACAGATATTCCAGGTTGAACCAGAGCCTTTGCCAAGCCAGGCAGCTTTTTGGTGCCCATCTTTTAATTTCCACATTGGGATGGCAGCTCAAAATGACTTTGCGGTAGGTGGTTAATTTCTGCTTGTTACGTACTAATAATTATAGCTTTCACTTTGGCACTCTCACAGTTGAAACCAACGGCTATTCTTAGATGTGCAAAATCAGATTTTCTGATTTCCGCTACAAATTTAAAGCCATGATACTCTCGTGAATTCCCTGGCCCTGGCCCGGCCTCTCCCGTTCCCCCCTCCCCCGCCCTCCCAGGCTCCTCCCAGCCTCCCAGAGGCTGCATCAGCAGGGTGGAGGGGTCATCCTGTGGCCAGGCCCCCAGAAGAGATGAAGGCCACACCCAGACAGGTGATGTGTGGGTCACTGCACAGGAAGACCCTGTAGGAGCGAACACTCGGTTCCCCGGAGGCCAGGCCTGCCTCATTCAGGGCTGATCTAGATTAAGCAAAACCCCCCTGCTCCTGCCCTGGGGGGGGTTGGATTAATGGTCTGCACTTTTATCGAGCACCGTCCATATGTCAGACTTTTTTCCAAGGACTTTAGATGTCTTAATTTGTTTTGGCCCCATGAGGTGTAAATACCTTATCCACCCAACTTTACAGATGAAGAAACTGATACACATAGCTGTCAAGTCTCTTGCCTAATATGACACGGCTAATAAGTGGAGGAGCCAGACTCAGAGCCAGCCAGTGTGGCCCCGGCACCCCAGCTGTAACCCAGGGTGGGCACTCGGGCAGTCAGCAGAGTGTCTTCGAGCACGTTGTTTATGAGCCACCATGGGAGCAAGGCTCAAGAGTCAGGGATCATGGAGATGACACGGTCCCTGCCTTGATGGAGTTTACAGATGTGAAACAAAACAATTAGAAGAAGCACTTTGTTCTCATGGTGCCACATGCCGTGAAGGGGCAGTGTGGTCCCCTGGGAGAACTGGTGGCAGAGGCCCTCCCCCTCCTCCCCGGCCCGGAGCCAGTGGGGGTCTGAGCATGGGGGGCGGAGGCCCGAGGAGGGATCGGCGGTGGTCGGGACCATGGTGGGGAGGCCTGCAGACTGTGCTAGAAAGTGTTGGAGAAATGGCAGGGCCCCTGCTCAGGTCTTTAACTTAATCCTAAAAGCATTAAAAAGCCACTGATGAACTTCCAGCAGGAGAGTAAAAGGGTCAGGCAGGTTTTGAAAAGACCACTTTGGCTAAACGTAGAGAATGGAATGGAAGCAGCAAAAGTGGGAACAGAAAGAGCGGAGTATGGGGGCAGCTCGGTGTGGGAGGCGGAGGGAAGTGGGCTCTGAGATGCGCTGTGGAGCTGGAACCATAGGACTCCCGGTGGGTGTGATGTTGGGGGCGCGGAGAAGAATCCTGTGTTTGGGGCCTGAGTCAGTGTGAGCCGCTGGTGACTCCGTTTGCTGCAATGGGAAGCAGGTGGGGAGGGACCGATGTGTTGGAAGTCAGGGAGAAAGGGAAGCCAGAGTCGTGTTTGAACTTGGAAGTGTCCGGTGCCCGCGGACATGAGAGTGAAGACAGCAAGCAGGCAGCTGGATAGTCCAGCCTCATTTCAGATTTGGGCTAGAAACAGACACTGGGGACTAAGGATTTAATGCCCAGGGGTATGATGGGAAGGCCTAGGAGGAGAATGTCCCCTGAGAAGGGAAAGGACCAGGACCGAGCCCCTCCCACATCTAAAATTTGGGCAGGATGGGGAAAAGCCAAAGTGAGGGAAAGGGAAATAGGCAGGAGGGAAACAGGAGAGGGGCGTTGTGGGAACCAGAGGGGTTTCCTTCCCCTGTGTGTGGCACAGTCAGACTTGTGCGAATCCCCGTGTCACCTTGGCCCAGCAGTGTGAGCTGGGCACGTTCTCGCTCCTCCCTTTGAGCTCTGGTTTGCTCCCCAGTGCAAAATGAGGGCAGTTGTGACGGCTACCCCAGGTCAGGCATGCAGAGTGCTCAGTAGGTAGCAAGCACTTGATAATTCGTAAAAATCACTGTTATTAAGGAGGACGTGGCTGGTAGGAAGTGCTGCTGGGAGGTCGAATGGGCGCAGACAAAAGCACTTGTTGGACCTGGCGCCTGGGAGTTGTCGGTGGCCGTGATAGCGAGGCTGTGGGGGCGTGCTGGGGATGGAGCGTACCGATGTGGCTACAGGGCGCCAGCAGGTGAGGACGACAAGGCAGGGGCTGCGTAGTCCTCACAGGAAGGACCCCTGTGCAGCAGAGGGGAGAAATGAGGGGCAGCTGGGGCTTCACTGGCTGACACAGAAGCACGTGGATGGCCACTGGGCCGATCACATCCATGCTGAGATCCTCCTCGTCCCAAAGAGAGAGAGAGGATGTGTGAAGGTCTGAATCCCTGAGGAGAGCAGGAGAGTGCTGGGGTCCAGGGCACAGGCAGAGGGATTGGCCTCAGTTACAGCAGAAACAGGACAGAATGGATGGGCACAGAGGACAACAATTCGCTTGTCAGTTCGGCGGCAAGAAGAGGCTCAAGGTCTGTTCTGCTGGCTTCTCTCTTCCCTTTGAATGAAGAGTCAAGGTCAGCCAAAGGGGTGGAGGGCTTATGGGGAAGGATTGAGGCATCAGGCGAACAGCTGGGCCAGGGCCTGGAGGGGATCAGGTGTCTCCCAGATGCCGCTAGAGGACAGGGAGCTAGCCCTACCGCCCCACCCAGCCCCTGGGGACGGCGTCCCTCTGCACAGGAAACTCAGAAATAAGTGTCGGTCGCACAGCCAAGGTCCTGACAGAGGCGTTTGGCCAGGCCTTCATTGAGGAAAGGACCTGGGCTGTGTTCATCACAGGGACAACGGGCCTGTGATGAAGGGCCCCCTTTGGGGCCTGGGCCAGAGAAGCTCACATGTGAACAAAACCACTGCCTTCTGTCACTTCTGACCTTCCCCAAACAAAGAAAAAGTCAGGAGTTCTGGAGAGAGCTGTTAAGGATGCAGCCCCCTCCCCTAGGCCTTCCTGACTTAGAAGGATGAAGGCAGCTCATTCAGGCCCTCATGCTGATTTTTATATGAGAGTGAATTCATGAAAGCACATGGGTGGTGTGCTCTGGGAGGACCTGCTGCTTCTGGAAGGTACCCTGTGCTCACCCTGGGGACTCCTCAGCACCCCCATGGGCAGGGGCTATCCCAGAACCAACCTGCTAAGGTTTTGTTTTCCAAGCACAAGTCAGAAAAACAGGGTTTGGGGTAAAGGGAACGGTTTTAAAGATTCAGGGAGTCTGCTGGCCTCGCTCCCTGCCTGCCTGCAGGCCTCACCTGTAAGACTGGGGAGCACATGAGTCTTTTCCTTCATCCCTGTCTGCCAGACCTCAGGTGGAATGGAAGATCTGACAGCTCCCGTATGGGTACAGCCCTCAGGCTGCCTCTAGCATTTACTGCCGCTCCTCTGTATGAGCTTCAAAATAGGTGTCCCCTTTGGGGACAACCCCCGGGGGAGCAGGCTTAACTAGCTGAAGGCACCTGTGTGAGAGGCCCCTTTGCATCCCTCTGGGCAAGCGCAGCCCTGCACCAGGCACACAGCCTGCCAGCAGAGTCCAGACTCAATTTCAGCCCCACTCTGCCCAGCACCTTTGCACAGTGCACAGTCCTGAGCCCAGGGCAGGCACGTTGGGAGCCGCCTCTCAACCTTGCAGCTGGCATGGAGTGGGTGCTTGACAAGTGTTAGAAGAATGAGTGAACGAGGAAACCGGACCTGGGTGGGACTGTGGGGCATCCAGTACTAGGTTCCCCGATCAGGAACACCTCTTCCCCTTGAGGAAGAAACAGTCCTCAGGCCTCCACAGCAGAGCTTAGCCCTTTCAGATAGCATCCTGAGATGGCTCAGCAAATGATTTCAGAAGGCCCTCTGCACAAGGCATGATGCAGGGAAAAGGCAGAGCAGACACAGCTGGGCCGTCCAGGAGCACGGCCTCTGGCAGGGAAGCTGCCACACACGAGGTCACGCAGGACAGGGTGGACTGGGGTGAATGCTTCCCAGAGCGCACGCAGGCCATTGGAAGGACGGGAGTGGGAGCGACAGGGGTGTCTAGGGAGGGCACACCTGCAGGGGCGGGTGTGCTGGGGCCTAGAGCGAGGAGTGAGGGTCTTCGCGGATGGCCATTCAGGGGAGGCATTTGGGGCGAAAGGAACAGTACTGACAGGTGTGGAGGAAGATCAGGAACTGAACGTGGGGGGTGGGAAGGTGGCAGGGCCCTAATTTTGAATGCTAAGCAAAAATATTTGGGTTACATTCCCCTGCAGTTGGGAACCATTGAAGGTTTGCAAGAGGAGAGGGGCATTTTATTTCCAACATTTATCACAGCAACAGAATGACAAGGACAACCCAAGGGATTCCAAAGAAGACAGAGCTTAGTGTGAGCTCTCAGAAAGGTAGAAAGTGTCCATGGCCTCGGGCAGCCCCGGCAACCAGCACAGAATCTGTTCCTGTGACCTCTTTAAAGAGTGACCTCTCGGAGCCCACCCTGCAGCGCCCAGTTGCGTTCTTGTGGGGGCCAATGGGCTCTAAGTTCCCGGAGCCAGCCTCACCCCGTCTTGCTCTCTCTTTGGTATAGGCTGTTACATCTCTTCAGAAGCTCACAAGGCCCTTTGTTCACTTATTTTTTTAAGTTGAATTTAGCCTCCGGTGAAGGGTCAGGGAAACTGCTGTTGCTTCCCTGGCCCTCGACTTTCTTCATGGGCTTGCGCTGCGGAAATGGCCCTCTTGTGGCCCTCACTCGCTAATCTACAGACCCAGGGCTTAAACACCTGCTAAAGGCCAGAGCCTGTGCTGAGGAAAGCAGAGATGGCTGTGGTTGGGAGTTGCTCATAGTTTAGAGGGAGAAAACAATGCCGGTCATCTTCTGGAGGCTTTCGGGAAGAATGAACAATACTCGTTAGCTCCTGAGTTCTGGAAAGCGGAGCTCAAACTGACAGGCTCCGTTACTAGGGTGGTTGAATCAGAGAACGTGGCTTGGCCAAGGTAGATTCGCCCGTCCCAGACTGCTGGCCTCCCCATTGCAGAGGCAATACCCAGTGATGTGCCTGCAAGAGCAAGCCAAGAATGCAGGCGTCTAAGAGACAAGGCCTGGGACAGAGAGGGCTCTGAAGGGCTCCCCCCTACCCTCCATCAGCCAGCCCCAGCCCCTCTCCCAAATGCACCAATCAGGTGGGACCTGGCGGCGGGCTGGAGAGGGGCCAGGGGCCTGGCTGTAGCAGATGAGCCCCTGAGAGAGACAAGAAGCAAAGGTGGGGGGTCCCCTAACAAAGGTGATGTGATCCAGAGGATGACAGAGCTTATGGAAGGCCCATGGGAACACAAAGGCGGGAGCTGCAGCCCTGTGGGATCAGGGATAGACATTCGTAAGCCCCTCCTCTGGGAAAGTGTTGAGCCTTGTTTGGGCTGTGCAGCCCCAAGAAGGAGGGCTTCCCATGCAGCATAAGCTTGGAGTAAATATCTCCATGGACTTGTTGCACTCTAGAGGGACAGATGTGTCGCCTCGGCGAGAAGATCCCTCTGGGGATTTCAGGGTTGCTGGGAGGCCTCTGTAATCCTTCCCTCGTCCTCTCCAGCCACACCCCACATGATTCGACTGATGTCAGAAATCCCACCACTAAGGTTTCATTCCTGGAGCCTAAGACTCTGTGCCCCGGGAAGATGTGATTTCCTCGTAAAGAGGGAGTGACTGTTCTAAGCCTCATCTCAAAGGAGCCATGGTAAAATGGGAGGCTGGCCCTGCACCCCCAAATACACCCATCAGCCCAAAGAGCTGCAGGCTCTGCCAAGTGGTTTTACCTCCCCGCACCTCGGTCTCATCCCTGCCATCTGGGAGGTGGCGGGGCTCCACTAGGTGCCATCCTCGGCAGTTTCACCTACCTCTGGGCTCGGCTTGCACCACCTCGGTCGATCCTCACCACTGTCCTGGGAGAGCTGTGGGCCATCGGGCCCCGGCGGACAGGTGAACAGGCCCTGCCTTGCCCAAGGCCGCACACACGGCCCAGGTGCAGGCACCCAACCCTCCATGTTCTCAGGACACTGGCTTACAAACTGGGTACCCTAGAGCCCTGGGATCCCCAGGGCCCGGGACAGGGGACCAAACCAAGAGGGAGGCAAGCTGCCACTCCTAAGATGCCTTTGGAAGTAGAGGCTCCACCGGGGAAGGTGGTTTGAAAATCACCACATCACATGGTGCCGTGTTTGAGCTTCAAATGGACATATTGAGGAGAAGCCAGGCCACAAACCTGTCTGCCCCCCTCCCTGTGTCAGGAGCACGGCTTCACCAGCGATACAGGTCTCCTCCTATAACTTCTGCGCCACTGAAAACAAGTCCTTGGAGGCCTGGATTCTTTCTCCCACTTGCATGATCATGACTCAGCGGAGTGTCTGTCTTTTCTGATCAATTCCTCAGGAAGGAAGCAGTAGTATCAGACTCGTGGCTGGTGCTCGCTGAGACGCGTGGTCCCACGGAGGACCCTCCTAGAGCAGGACTGATGGGCACATTGCCATGCCAGTGCTTAAGCCCCCCCTCCCCCGTGATCTTGTTATAAAAATTCTAGAAGCATTCGGTCCCCACTCCCAAGTTGGTCCTTTTTCCATAGTGAGTTAGACAGCAGAGGCCCAGGGGGTCACCCACCCACCCCATCAGCTGCAGGCCCTGGGGACCATGGAAATCCATAAGCCCACCCTCAAAACGGGAGCAAGTCAGGAGCCAAGTGTACAGTGGGAGGAACGTTCTGTACAGCTCTCCCCGAGTCCCTGGCACGCTCAGGTAACCCAAAACCTCAGCGGGCGCGCTGCCGGCTGGCCAGAGCGGGCCAGGAGCTGAATGACGGAAGCAGACGGCCCCGCCGTGGCGTCAGGAGGGTATTCATCTCCCGGGAGGGGCAGGCTTCTGCCAGGGCCCAAACCGAAGGACAGATCCGTGTCGCCCCTCTTCCTGCAGAGTCCCTGTGTGTCACAGGTGCCCAGTAAACACCTGGTGGGCAGGACCTCGCAGGACAGGAGGCACGACGAGCCAGCATTGCTGCCATCAGGGCTTGGCTGGATTTGAGTGGCCTGTTTCCCTGTCCGGGGGGCTCTGGGGGGCTCCCCTCCATGGGTCCCTGGGCCAGCCCGTCATCTCTGGGCAAGGCTGGATCCCCCTGTCGAGGAGGGAACCCACGGGCTGGAAGACAGCCGGCAGGCACGGGGCCCGAGTTCTCCAGGGCTCTCTCCTAGCCTGAGGAGGCAGTCGTTGGAGAACATGAGCACCAGGAAAGGGAGGGTGCTTCGGGAGAGGGGCCACCCAGGAGGGTTGAGGTGAAAAAATGAACAGCATTAACACTCCACAGCCGTGGGATACACACCTGCCCTTGCCCCAGCCTCAGGACTCAAAGCTGGAGGCGGGGAGATAGAAAGTTTGCCGTCCAGGCGCGGACCCCAGATCCCTCAGGAAAACACATGTAGGGCCATGGCCGTCAGAGAGCGCCGAGGCTGGGCTCCCCTCTGAGGGGAAGCATTGGTCAGAGATGGCTGCCGGGGACGGCGGCTGCGGAGCAGGCCTGGAGGGAGGCTGGGGTGTCATGGCACCACCAGAAGAGGCAGGAGACCGAAAGCCTGTGTGGAAACAGCCCTGGCTCCCCAGGGCAGAGCCTCGGGTGTCGGGGAGCAGGAGGGACACAGGCTCTTGAAGGCAGGAGAGCCAGTCACCCCCGAGGGCTCCTAATGCCAGGCCGAGGGAGCTGGCTGTTATTTGGGGACAGGGGAGCCACTATCCCCAGGCCTCCAGCCAGGCCCTGCCTCTAGCTGGCCCTGAGACAAGCTCTTCAGGCTCCCTGTACCTGTTTCCTCGTCTGTACAGTGGTTCTGTGCACCTGGGTACCATCGGATCCTGTGCAGCTGAAGGGAGAAATGAAAGCACTTCCTGGGGTGAAGCACATGTTGAATGAATGTCAGCTACTGCTGTTGTTACTGTTCTCGTTCGTTCGTTCGTTCATTCATTCAGCAACTGGTTCCTGAGCTCTGCCTAGGCCAGGCACGGTTCTCATCCCTGGGAACACAGCAGTGAGCAGCACAAACGCGGCCCCTACGCCTGTGTGGCCTACGGCTTGCCTTCTAGAGGGGGCCCGCGGCCAGCACGGGAGACAAACGAGATAAACCTGTTGGTCGGAATTAGGGAGGACAAGAAAGCAGAGAACAAAACAGGGTCCTGCTGAGGACGTGGGGAACAGCACTTTGAGTAGGATGGTCAGGGCAGGCCTCCCCAGGAGGCCGCTGGACGGAAGGCTGAAGGGCGTGAGGGGTGAACTGAAGCAGGGGGCCTTAAGGAACGGGCGCTTTTCTGCAGGCGGGAGGACGCGTCTACCTCAGGAGGCTGACCTGGCAGCGGCTGGGTGGGACATACCATGTGGCAGGCAGCAGCTGAGGGGCCCGAGGAGGCCCTGGCCTAGTCAAGGCAGTTGCAAAGCGGCCTCCAGACGGCAACTCGTGAGGTGCTGCCCAAGGAAAATAGTAAAACTTTTCTATTTCTTTTGTATTGTGTTGTCCTACCGTTTCTGTTTTGGCGTGCATTATATTATACATAAAATACTACTCTGTGTGGAACTTGGAGGTGTAGGTGCCAGAGGGGGAGGGCCAGTGGTCCAGGCAGGAACCGACGAGCCAGGGGCTGCGCGGGACAGAGGAGAAGGGGTCGATGGGCCCAGAGCACAGCAGCCACCTGAGGAGGACTCGGGCAGTAGTCTTGACAGATCCGGCCAAGGAAAGAGGAGAGGGGTCCAGTGTCCTTGAAGACGCGGGCCCAGCGCTCGGAGCACAGGCTGAAGCACCAGGCTGGTGACACCTGAGCATCCCTCCACTTCTGGAGGCACACGCACCTCAGGACTCCACGGGAGAGAGCGGAGGCCTGCGAGTGGAGGAAAGGTCGCTTTCCTGCTTTTTTGGAAAGCAACAGCTTGGTTTTCAGAGGGCTGTGTCGGTGTTGCACGGTTCATAGTCTCCGGGGCGCAGTAACTCTCCCTGGTTGGAGGGCAGGATGTGATGGAGCAACTATTTTATCTCCTGCCCGTAAACATGGAAGCCGCGGCCTGCTCCGTGTGTATACTTTCTGGCATCAGGAGAACAGGCTGGTGCCCTTGAAGGGCTGTGTGCCTCTGGCTTAGTTGTCCCTGGGCCCATCCCAGCCCTTTCTTTACGGTTTTACGGTTGTCAGGGCCGAAGGCAGGTGCCCCGGATACCAGGGTGGGCCCTGAGCGTGGGGGTCCTCAGAGGGGGACAGAGCCAGGCAGGCCTACCTCCCCTCTGGCGGGTGGTGACACGTGTGCCCTCTGAGGCCCTACAGCAGGAGCGACTGGAGTCCCTGTGTCACAGTGGGTGGGTCCACTCAGGCCGGGGAATTGGCTGGCTCTGGGCCCTGCGTATTCCGGATGGGCCCCTGCCAGACTCCCATGGGGGAGCTGTAAATGTCCCCAACCAGAGTCACAGCAGTTCGCAGGGCTTCTGAAGGGCAGTGAACCCGGAAAGCATCTGCCTTCTGCTCTCTCCCCACAGCTGAAGTCTACATTGGCATCGGGAAGCCTGCAGAAGCCACAGCCTGTACTCAGGAAGCTGCCAACCTCTTCCCGATGTCCCACAACGTCCTGTACATGCGCGGCCAGGTTGCTGAGCTCCGGGGGAACCTAGATGAAGCCCGGCGGTGGTACGAAGAAGCCTTATCCATCAGCCCCACGCACGTGAAGAGCATGCAGCGACTGGTGAGTCTCAGAGCCAGGCTGGGACCCCACTCCTGGATTGGGGCTCCCCTTGGAACCAGCAGGTAGCTCATGACCCCTAAACCCTCTTCCTCTTCGAAGGCCCATGCACTTAGCCTGCCAGGCTGTCGAGTTGCATGGGGCCGGCAGCACCATTCCCGTGTGGTTTATGCAGATGGAGCCCGTGGGAGTTGGCCGTGCTCAGCCTTAAGCGCAGTACCCAGTGGTCCTGTTCTGCTCAAGGGGTGGTGGGACTCACTGGTCCCCTGGGCCTTGCTTGTAGCAGCCACCTCGGGGGGGGTGTCCACACCCGGGGAGACTCCAGCTTGTCTCTGAGGCTGCCGGCTAGTAGGGGCATCTTAGAGGAGGCAAGTCATCTAGTTTCCCCCCTGCGTATGGGGGTGGTGGCTCCCCAGAAATGCACCTGCGGCCTCCCAGATGCCCAGGCCAGAAGCCTGGGGCTGCCAGTGCTGCTCCCCTCCCTGCCTGGCCTGGAGTCAGCTCTCCCTCCGCCTCAGCTTCGGTCCAGTGGGGATCACCTGGCCTGATCACCTGCAGGTTTCTCGTCGGGGATCACCTGGCCTGATCACCTGCAGGTTTCTCGTCGTTGCGCTGACGGTGTTAGGCACATGTATTGAGCCGGCAGTCTCCTGTTACCTTCTTGCGAGGGTCTGAATCGAAACTCAAAAGTTACCAAGGTCTGAGTTGCTGCTAAAATGCCCTTCTGCCTCTCTGCCCCTGTGTGCCAGGCTGAGGTTTGGGATTTGTGCTTCGTACTCAGGGGTAGGGCATCTCTGATTTAATGAACCACAGGAAGAGGGAGCCTTAGAGTGAGCTGAGGTGGCCTTCGTGTCCGCAGCCCTTGGGAACCCAGTGTCTGTAATCAGGGGTTAGTGTGGGATTCAAAGAGCGAGTACTGGACAGGGAGTCTGGGAACAGACCCTGCGCCGTCAGTCGCTGGCTCTTGAACCTTGGGGAAAAAGACCCTAAGCTGTCTGCACTCAGTTTCCTTTCTGTAAAATGAAAACAAGCAGCTCGAGGGGCTGTGAGTCTCATCCAGCGCCAGGAGGGTACAGTTTTGTGCCTAAGAAGTCAAATGTTCTCGGAAGGATCCCAAAGCCTTCACTCTCTTGCCATTTCTCATAGTAATAGGGGCTCAGCACTTTCAAAAGTGACTAACTACTGGTTTTCAGTTTTAAAAATAAATCAGACCTTATCATAATTACAGCTACTTGATTTTTTCACCTTCCCTTTATTGAGCATTTTGTAGCTTAGTACAGCTTTATAAATAATTTTACATATTATCCAAACATTGGTCTGTTTGATTAAAAATATTACATGGCTTTTAATTTTCTGTCTCTCTATTGTACGAGGGATTTGTAAAGAGCTTTTCAGATCTCTGTGCTTTTGCTAGATCATCGCAGAAGAGGTATAATCAACGCTGTGTACCCAGCCTTTTTATTGAAAAGAAGCAGCGTGTTTCTACCCTGGGGCCTATGAATTATTCAGACAAGTATTTCTTGTTCATCCCCAAGGGTAACACATGAGACAAAAGATCAAATAGGAAAATCGTACTGGGAAAGTTTTCTGTTTCACCTTTGGAACTTTTCGAGACACCCGAGCTCCCCAACCAATGGCAGATGCTTTCCTTTCAAAAGGATTAGCCCCGGCCAGGGGAGCTGGTGAGCGGGGCCCAGGTGAGGCCTCACCTTCCCTGCCGGACCAGGGGCAACAGCTGAGCCTTGTCTGGCTCAGAGGCATTCTTGCCAGTAGAAAATAGTCATCATAAACCCTTAAGACTTTTCTCAGTGCATCCTGATATATTCAGAAACTGTCCAGACTGGAGGCAGATTGAGACCAGCAGGCCTACAAATTTCGAAGGGTTTAGATCCTTGGAGTCTAATACTGCCCAGGGACTGTGATTGGGATGACCCCCAAAGGGCAGCTTGGATGGCCCCTTCTTGGTGACCTTGTAAATGACACGCCCTGGCCTATGTTCCCCAGACTGCCCCCCACATGGTGTCTGTGGAGGGGAGGCCACCAGAGCCCTCAGGTCCCCTAGCCCTGACACATCACAGCCCTCTTTCCTGCCTCCATCCCCAGGCTGTGCAGAAAAGCTGTGTTTCTATGGCTTGGGGCCTAAGAAGGGAAGAAGGTGGCCTTTGCAATACACTCTAGAAGCTAAGGATGAGGCTCCAGGCCAGAAAAGGTGTGAGATTCGAATCCCAGCTCTGTCACTTACTGGCTTTGGGACCACGAGCAAATCACCCTCTTGGTGCCTCAGCGTCCTCAGATGTATGAATGGGGATAATATTAGGGCCAGACACAAATTAAATCACAGAACTGAAATCTCTTATCAAGGCACAAAAGGTCCTGCCTCTGCCCTCGCGGAAACCAGACTGGTTTGCAGGCCCCTAGGTTGAGAGACAGGGGTCAGCAGAGAGATCAGAAGCCTTTTACCACCAAGGCCCAGGGAAGAGCCAGGGGCTCAAGACTTCTGTGGTGGAGCGGGGTGGAAACGGCCAAGAGCCATGACAGTCGCCCTGCCCTCAGGGTGAGGAGGGTGCACGCGAGGGGCTGGGCCAGGCCAGGGCAAGCCTCAGAAGATCCGAGTTAGAAGGAGTTTGAAGAACATGAGCACTGGAGACTTCCCAAGAACCAACCCAGGGCGTTTCCGGGGAAGGAACCCATTGCAGGCCGACTGTGGGTCGTAGAAAAAACCAGACAACGGAAAGTGTGTCCACACCAGCCGTACTGCTCAGGGAGGAAAGTGGGGAAGTGGAGGGACAGTGAGAGGGAGCTGTTTTGGAGGAAGGAAGCCATGTCCACTGCAGGTGGAACCCAGGTGGCAAATGGCAAGGGGCAGAGACCTGAATATGGTCAGGAGCTCGGCTTGTTAACTTCTAGGGGTTGTGGGTGGGAGCGTGCGCCAGATCGCCCGAGCCAGCGTGGAGGAGAGGTACCACTTAAGCAGAAACACAGACACATTCATATTGCTAAAAAAGCAATAATGACCTGGAGGCAGTTGGTATTCATTAAGGTTAACAGAAGGCCAGACTTGACAAAAGAAATGTAAATTACACCCCAGTGAAAATGAACACTTTTCTAATAGTTTTAGCCTTCATTTGTGTGTTTAAATTCACATATAGAAAGAAGGGAGAGCAGAAATAATGTGTTTAATATTAATAATAAGTTAGCAGCAGACAAGGGAGACAGAGAGCTGAGTGTGGGCAGACATTAAAAGACCAGGGAGCTGAAGGGATAAGGAATTACAAAGTAACGTTGTTGACAAGGGGAGGAATTCGGAGAGTGATCAGACTTCTTCCAGAGAATCTAAAGGCATATTTTCATATCATTTTTGCATAAGCGCATACATTTACATGCATTTGCATGCCATATTTCATTCCCAGTACCCCAAACGAATTAATGAAACCCAGAGCAACCTTTTCCACGCCAGTCGTCCTGTGATCTGGAGTAAGGAGAGAGGAGGAAAACGGGGCTGCCGGTGGCTGAGGGGCAGAGGAACGGCCTCCTTGGGCAGTGCTGCCCAGGCCAGGGACAGGCACAGAGACTCAGGGCAGCCAAGGACAGAATTACCAGGAGGACAGGGACAGGCTTTGCAAACAGGGACATCTGCTTAACATCTGATAGCGTCAGTCTGAGCTCTTGGGGGCAATGCGCGAGATTGGAGAGTGAGAAAGGGAGAACTTTCAGGAGAGGAACGAGCATGGCAGGGAGCCAAGAAGGCGGTGCGGAGAGGCGCTGATTAAAGCGAAGAGGGAGAAATAAATTTATCCTAGACCGTATTGGCAGACACACTCAGGCCTTCCTCCAGACCATGTGACAGGGTGAGAAAAGGTGGGGCGCAGAGGCAAGTGGTGGGGGCCTCCCAGGGCTTCCCAGAGAGAAGGGGCAGAGCGCTGAAGAGGGCTGTGAGCTGGAGAGGGACTGGGCGCAGGGGGAGCGGGAGACGGCAGGGGTGAGCCAGAGCCCACCCCGCCCCCGCAGGGGGGCAGGAGGAGAGCTGGTGTGTCACCCTGAGGGGCCAGCCTCCCCCTAGAGCAAGTCTGGTACGACAGAGGCACTGGTATTCCAGAGCTGTTGCTCAGAGAGGAGAAGATAAAGGCTAAAAGCACTAAGGAGCCAGCCTCTCGAATGTTGACGTTCCCAAGACAAGGCCTAGAAAGGGACAGAAGCCAGCAGTCATTCAGAGGAGGGTAACCAGAAGGCTGGGGAAGGTGGGAAATTGCACCCCCTTGGCCAGACGAAGTCTCGGTGAGAGACCATTGGTGGGGCTCCCCAAAGAGATGGGAAGATGCCTGAGAAGAGAGGCAGTTGGGGCAATGGGGTGGGCCCGGCACTGCACCCGAGGAGTAGGGGTGAGGCCTGTCTTCTGTGGAAGGATCGTTAAGACATGAAAAGCCCCCCTGAGGTCAGTCACGATGGCTTCAGGTGGTCTCATACACAGGCTGTCTTTGAGGGTTTTCTCCACGGTCTTATGTTTCCCCAAACTCCAGAAATCTGGAGTGACGTGAAAGCCGTTAGAAGTGGCATTGGACTTCAGGGCATACATTAGTGGGCAAGACTGGCAGAATGGCTGAGCTGTTGGAAAAGTGCATGTGATGAAGAAGTGGCAGAGGCTTGTCACGTGGATGGTGGGTTTGGATGGAGGACAGCCAGTGTGCCGTGCGGTGGGATGTGTCTTGTGGACTGTTACTGCGTTTAAGTTGTTCTACCAGCTCTAAGGTTTGACCCAGAAGTATTCGTCACCACGAGGCTGGCTAACGGCATTGATCAGGAAGAAGGCTCTTCGGAAGTTCAGAGCGGGGCTGGGCGTCCGAGCTCCCTTTAAACTGTCTTCGAGCTTGTTGACTGTGGGAAAAAGACTTCCTCCCATGATGCATGATGAGCTGGCTGGATGGCAGGGAGGGTCTGAATTCAGGGAAAGAGGGGAGTTCTGGCTTGCCGCCGGCAGCTTGCACTGCAAAATGATGGAACCTGGGCGTTTTTCTCCCTCGCGTCTTTTCAAGTGTCCGTCTCTTTCATGAGCTTTGGGGGGACCTTGCTTGTGTCTCGCATTTTACTAGTTGGAAGCGTGTTTTCAGATGTGTGCCTCTGTTGGAAGAGAGATGCAGCATGAAGGTGATGAACTTGCAGTGTTACCCCAGAGATGGGCAGCCTGTGTCTGTGTATCTGTCTGATCCATCCGTCGGTCTGGCCAGGGGGCGCTGGGGTTGAGGGCGGCCAAGGGCTCAGACACATGGGGCAGGGTTTCACACGGGCATGGCTCCGGTTTTCCCCTAACAAACCCCGTCTTGAAGAGCGGTCCTTGATCCCTTCTGTTACTCTGGGTAATACAGTGAAATGGATGAAACAGAATGGAGACACCCTGCCCCTTTCAAATGCTGATCTTTGGAAATGGATCCCTTTCATCTAAAGTATCCATTTTCTTCCTCCACTTAGAATGATTGGCAGGAACGAAACCTTGGCCATGGCCAAGTGAGAAGGCTCTTTTATCTATGAATTGCATTTTATTTACTTCCTGGATTTAAAAAAAAAATGCTTTTAAAATTAAGAAGAACAATATTTTTTCCTTTGAAGAAAAACTTAATGAAATATTTAGATGTCTTCCCTTCCCTACACATCTGTGCGCTGGTTGATAGAACCCTTAAGTGTACAAGACTTAATTTCTCTAATATCTTTACTCGTTATAACTGGGATTCAAACTAAGAGTGCAAAAGAAAAAGTAGTGCATTCTGTTGGGTGATTAGGACTCTGTTCCTTATTCTACTTTCTCTCCCTTCTTATAATGGTGCACACTACATTTGAGCCCCTTAAGTAGCTCAAGGCCCTTTAGAGAACTATTAATATTTGGCATGAATATAACCTCTACAAAGAACTGTAAAACTTCATCTGCCAGATGTGTTTGTTCTCACAGTAGGCTCTAAGGTGGACAATTTCTTTTTCACCGCTGGAGAACCTGCTCTTGGTGACCCATCCCAGGCTACATTGCAACTTAGGAGCAGAACCAGGGCTGGGCTGGGCGACACTAAGATCGGACATTTGTGAAATCACTGAAGCGTCTACAGCTTGAGTGATAACTCAGCACAGGGGTTACGAGCCTGGTGCTGGAGTCAGCCTGAGCCTGGGTTCAAATCCCAGCTTTGTCACGTACAAACAGTACAGCCTGACGGAAGTTCCTTAATCTATCTGTACTTCCATTCCGTCAGCCTTCCATTCCATCAGCCGTTAAGCAGCTAGAACCATAGTGCCCCCCATGGTGTTGGGTTGTGTGTGGTTAAATGAGTTAATACAGGGGCGCCTGGATGGCCCAGTCGGTGAAGCATCTGCCTTCGGCTCAGGTCATGATCTCAGGGTCCCGAGTCGGGCTCCCTGCTCAGCGGAGAGTCTGCTTCCCCTTCTCCCTCTGTGCGCTCTCTCTCAAATAAATAAATAAAATTTTTTTTAAATGAATACAGGCTGCAAAGCACTCTATCAACACTAGCTGTGAACATTACTATCATTCTCTGTAATTTGGGTTGCACCTATGGTAGAAGCCTCTGTATCTACTTGACAGTGGGGGGCGGGGCGTCTCCTTTCCAAAAGATCCTCCCATGGGCATGGCTTTCCTTCTGAACCATATTTCAGCAGGTGGAGGAGCCGAAATAAGAATATATCATGGTACGTGGTTGGCCAAAACCATGTGCTTTTGCCTTTAAGTATTACTTTCTGTTTCTCTGGAGCCTGTAGCCCAGCTTATTAGAGTTGAAAGGAATAGGAAGGGGGGTGTGACTTGTCAGGCAGAGACGGGAAGCATCTCTCTGGCTGGACTCAGGGGGGCCGGACCAGGGCTGCCGGCAACTGGGCCCACCCCTGGGCTGGGGCTGGGGGTGGGGGGCGGGGGGGAGCAGGCCCTGGACCTGGACGGAGGGGCTGGGCAGGCTCTGTAGACTGGCCTGGGCAGCAGAGCCTGCCATGGAGCCCAGCTCAAGTGTCACACCTCTGAGAAGCCTTTCTTGACCCCTACCCACTCACCCCTGCAGAGGGGCTCTCAGCGCCTTGACTTCCTTCCCTTGAAGCACCTGTTGAACAAACATAGAGTTCCTTCTTCATGGATCCGTCTGCTCCTTGGGGGAGGCTCCATGCCTGAGGTGGCACAATGGCGGGTCTAGACCAGGCGTGGCGGGTAGATGAGGTGGGGCAGGGTGAGAGGGAGAACAACAAGTTCAAGAGCCAAGTTTTCCTTGACAGATGTCATTATTCCCCTTTTACAAACAAGGCCCCTCAGGGACGCCTGGGTGGCTCAGTTGGTTAAGCATCTGCCTTTGGCTCGGCTCATGATCCCAGGGTCCTGGGATCAAGTCCCGCATCGGGCTCCCTGCTCCGCGGGGAGCCTGCTTCTCCCTCTGCCTCTGCCTCTCTCTCTCTCTGTCTCTCATGAATAAATAAATAAAATCTTAAAAACAAAAAAACAAAAAAACGAGTCCCTTCAAAGCACTGGGTGGTTTCCCTTGAATGGATTGTGAGCAAATATCATTGGAACATGCTATTTTTAAATAGTCAGGCTGTTTGTTTGTGCAGAGGCCCCTGGGTGTTTGTTGGCTTGGCCTTTACACACTCCCTTCCCACCATGAGTATAGGAAATGACATTGAGGGGGGACTGGGGGATGCAGCACATGGTTTCACATGAGGCCATGGAGACCAAGTCAGCTCATTAATGGAACCTTCCAGTGCAACGGGATCTGAGTGTATTACAGGCCAAATCTCAAAAGGGAGGCGATGCGCTGGAAGGTGGGGCTCCTGTCAGGTGTGCCTGGCACAGCCAGGTCCCCAGGCTGACCTGCAGCAGCTGCTTGGGCGGCTGAATAGGGGGGCAGCCCTGGGGCCCTGGTTGGGAGCAGTGGCCACCCCACTCAAGTTCAGATGCTCCATCCTGTTGCTCCCAAGCACATTCTTCTTTGCTGGCCCCTGTACCCCATGTGGGGATTGTGGGGGTCACTTTCCTTAGACCAGAGACTGCCATGGAACAGTGTGTAGGCAGCTGTGCTGGAGTCCACAGTGGTCTTCCCGGGCCCATGTGTGTTCCCTGGCAGTCTGCTCTCTGTCTCTCTCAGCTCAGTCGGAGAGGATCCCCTCTGAGAAGCTGACCCACAATAACCATGCCCATGAGAGACCTAGTTTCAGACTAGGAACTGAAATGGTAATTTATAAAGAATGGTACCTTTCCTGGGCAGACCCCCTGCCCTCCCCCCCCCTCCTCCTCACCAGAGGAGCTCACCCTCTAAGCCAGATGCCAGGTTCCCAGAGACAGATGCCAGGGAGGCTGCAATGGCCACCCCCACCCAGCCTGGGACACGGAGGCAGACAGGGTGACATGGCAGGTGCCAAGGGATTGGGGCTGTGCAGATCCAGATAGTAGCCCTGCCTCCAACACAGAGAGCCCCTTCCTGGGCCCCGGACTCTCCAACTCTCACTTTCCCTTTAGGCCAGAGGTCCCCACCAATGTCCCATGGCTCCAGATGAGCCAAGAAGGGGACAGCCTCTGCCCTTGGGAGTGCCAAGGAGAGTGGGGAGCTTGTCACCCTTTGCCTAGAGCAACCCGGTCCTCTCGCCCCAGTGTGCCATACAAATATCATTAAATACCATCTTTTATTTGAGACACCCAAACCCTACTCCCTCTGTTAAGATGAATTCTCTTATTGTGGCGTTTCTGGCAAGCCACCCCCTGGTCACCTCTTCCCAAGGACACTCCCTAATCCCTTGATGGTGACCCAGGACACATCCTTAGCCCTTCTTATATGGTTCCCTCTGTAGACTGTGAGCCTGGTGTCTCGTTCGGGGCGTACCTTCTGATCTTGGTCCCAGGCTGAGGGAGTCTCTACTTGTACCCCCAAACCCGGATTCAAGTAGCTTCTCTTGTTTCCACAGCACCAAGACACGCCCCTTGCTTTCACGTCCAGCTTTGAGGGTGGGCTTCTCTGGGGAGGAAGGGGGGAGCATGTTGCTCTAACTGGGTTTGGTTTGCGCCGTGCCTGCACCTGTTTGGGGCAGGATGACGTTGGTGGCAATAACAGTGAGCCCACCAGAGCCTGGTCGGGGGGCGAGAACCACATGGGGAGGAGGGGGAGGGATTGGAAATGATTTGGGGGAAGAACCAGGTACTTGAAAGGTTTTTTTTTTTTTATGACTCAAGCTGTGTCCTCATATTCTTTTGGAAAATACGTATTTTTAGCTTAGAGCATTTTCTGTTTGTTGGGTATGTGTGTCGTCCTGAGAACGAAAGGAGTGTCCCCTGGCAACGTGGAGCTTCTGCATCCACGTGACTCCTGCGTGGCTTATGGCCCTCGTTCTGGCCACTCCCTCCCGCACCCTCTCCCGCTGCTAGCGGGTGCAGAGATACACTCTGCAGACATTTTCTGCTTGGTTTTTGGATCCCTCCTACCCACTGCAGCATTTTCTCCGTGCTGGCCAGGGAGATAGGACATCGGGCCACCGGTGCTTTCATCGAGGGCTGAAATCACAGACCCAGAAACAACAGAGGCCCGGTGCAGGCTCTGAATACGAGCCATGTCACTGGGCCTTCCTTTGCCGCAGCTTACGGAAAAAATTAATTCTGTGTTTATTTCCATTTTCTGTTTTGGAGTCTTAGATGACTAATTACAGGCAGTGCAGCTCAGTGTCTCATTAGTAATTATGATCTAAAATTATTTAAGATCTGACATACTCTATCCAAACCACTTATTGTTAGAAATTCTGCCCCATTATTCCGGTATGATTTGACATTTCACTTCTGTCGCGTTCCTGCCCTGCCACAGTTACTGCGCCCTGGCTTGGATCAGACGATCTGATGCGAGGTTTCACTTATCTGCGTTGTTCTGTGTTGCCAGATAGCCGTCGCTAATTGCGCTGCCTTATTGCGGGCCTCCCTGGATGTTAGCCCTGCCTCGGCGCTCTCCTCCCTCTGCTGCCTGCTCCTGAAGTCAACAGGAGGGTGTGGCTGTCACCACGAGGCAGTGACATTCGGGGCCCCCTGGGCTGGCTGCCCCAGCCTGGGGAGGATGCCCTAGAAGTTCCTCGCAAGTACTGCTTCCAGCTTTTCTTCATCAGTATCAGGGATGAGGGCCTAAAGTGGCCGGGAAGTCTTTGGACCTGACACTCAACAGAGAGCAAAGGCATTGTGGGATTTAGAACACCCAACAAAACTCCCCGGTCTAAGCACCCGCCTGGTACAGATGGAGAGGCTGAGGCCAGAGAGGGGAGGGGACTTGCCAAGAGCCCAGGGCAGGGAGCGGCAGACCCCCCAGGAATCCTGACACCGTCACTCCCAAAGGCCTCATGCCCACTTTCTCTGTCTGAGACGTGCCTTCTCGCTTTGGGGTGGGGGTGGAGAAGAGATGAGCACCCAGAACTCCGCTCGTTGCTGTGGGGGAGGAGGGGGTTGGAGGGCTCCAGTTTGTCTTGAGGGTCACAAAGCACCCCCTGCGCTTGCATCCTCTCTCTTTTGCTCCTAACTGGAGTCCAGACTTGGTCTCCCCACTTGCCTCTTCACCTGGCCTCGAGGTGACCCCTACTGTGTAGCACCCCCTTCTCACAGCTGCCCCTGCCCCGTCTGCCTGGATCACCAGCATCAGCACTGATTTGTGAGCCCACTTGGGCACAGGGAAGTTTCCAGGGTAGCCTTTGGCACCCATCCTGTTGCCAAGCAGGGAGGAGTGCAGGGTTGCTTAGGAGGAAGGAATGACAAACGTACCAGTAACAAAAAACCAAATCTCACCAAGTCTCAATCCCTGGGGCTCTAGAAAGGTGGTGACTTGGAGCCAAGGCAGGCCCCCTCCCCCACACAGGTCACAGAAGTGTGCTCTGGGCCTTGTCCTCAGAGACCTCCTGATCTTGGAAACCAGCGAGCACCGCTGACCAAGGAATGGGGTGCAGGTGTGCAGAGGCTCCAACCAGGGGCACTGGGTGAGAGCACCGCCCAGGGTCCAGAGGCGGCCTTGCCCCTCACGTGCCCCCTGAGGCCCCACAGCCTGTGGTGGGGAGAGGACAGATCCACCGTCTGAGGGCCCACCCCTAGCTCCTAGATCCGGGCCCCCGTGTTCAGAAAGCTCCAGGAGCTTCAGGAAAGCCTTTTGAGAGCTCCTCCCCCAGGTTTCCTGGGCCTCCAGCCGCTCTGCCCCGGCAGCCACCCCCCTTCCCCATGGTTACTTGGCCGCTCTCACCTCCCACCAGGCTCACAGACTGACGTGTGAGCACTCATCCCTCCCTTTCCTCGTCTGCTTGGTATTTATGGGACACCTGTCTCTGAAAACCTTTGCAGGACTTGTCTCTTCTCAAGCCTTTCAGAACATCCTCAGCTGGAGGCTTGTGCGCAGGGCGGGACCCAGTGCTTGGGCACCTTCTCTGTGCCACGAACCACTCTGGCTTCGCCTCCCCCGCCACGAGTTCAGCACAGCACACAGTCGCCGTCGTAACGATTAGACGACACGGCGCGTATAAGATGCGCGAAGCCTGGTTCTGTGCCACATGCTGGACTAGATAGACCCTCGAGTCTAGAAGGAAAGTGTAGGAAAAGCCACAAGAGCTCCCGTAGGCCAGGGTGCAGGTCACAGGCTATCTGGTCGCATGGAGGAGGGGGGCCAGACACGGCTCCACCGTAGGTATGACCCGAGGGCCAGGCGTCAGCAGCTGAGTAGAGATGTGGCTCTGCCACAAGTTGGGGACCGATGGAGCTTGAATACATAATAAACAAACCAGCCCTTGGAGATCTGTATGGGACAGTTGCGGCCAGGTAGTAGATGATGGTGAGGAGGTCCTGTTAATTTTGGTAAGGGTGGTTCCACATCCTTATTTTTTAATAAGTCTTAAATGCTGAAGTATTTAGGGATGAAGTATCACAATGCCTATAATTAAAAAACCAATTCTTGCCCCCAAAATAGACAAAGCAAGTGTGAAAAAAGTTAACAGTTGTTAAATTTAGGTGATAGGTATATGGTTGTTCATTATATTAGCCTTTCTGATTTTCCACATGCTTGAAATGTTTCAAGATTAAGACAGGTTAAAACAAAGTAACATGGTCGGGTTTGCATTTTGGAGTGATCATTCTAAAAGCCCTGCAGGCTAAGTTAGGCAGAAGCTGAGACACGGAGGACTAGACCTTGAGACACGGAGGACTAGACCCAGCTAGTAACATCTTGACAGTCCAGGATAGGAGATTTTGAGAAGGCAGATTCAGTAAGGTTTGGTGAGGGAATGGGAAGTTTCTTGTCTGGTTCTCAGGCACCTGGTTCAGGTCCCTGGATGGCTAAGACGGCCTCCCGGGCACAAGGAGACGCAGGAGGAGGGGCGATTTGGGGAAGAGGAATGCAAGCCTGGCGTGTGGCTGGCTGGGTCTGGAGGCATTTCCAGGGCGGGGGCCATGGTTAGGAAGCCGTGGTGGCCTGGAGGGAACAACTGAAGCAATGAGAGTACGTGAGACCCATTCCCAGCTGGGCTGTGAATCAGAGAGAGAGAAAGAAAGAGGGCCAAGGGCGAAACCCAAAGAGCACCAACATTTGAGGAGCAGGAGAGAAATTTGCCTAATGAGGAAATGCACATTCTGGTCATTTACAGTTTTCCCATCCACCCGATTCATCCAAACCATAGCTGGCATTTGGGCCTGACCCTGCCAGATTCGCAAGCCCTCCTGTTCCCACGGGCCCGCTCTGCTCTCGGCTCGGGGCTGTGGCCGGCCCTGCACCCTGCAGTTGGTTTAGGGGATGTCCATGAAGCCACCATGCTGAGGAAGGGTCCCGGTCAGCAAGATCACTGTGATAAGTGTGGGAGACGGGAGTGATTTGAATTATAGACACAGCTCCCACATGGAGGAGCTGAGGGCCTTGGGCTCCTCTGGACCTCAGCGTCTTCCTCCATGAAGAGGGCTGATGATGGGAGAATCAGAGGAGAGCCCCTGTGTGAGCCAGAAGGACTGTCATGGTGTCTAACAGTGAATGCATGCCTTGGTTCCTCGGAGGAATGTGAAACCTCCCCTGTCATGTCTGTTGGGGCCCTGATTCCCCTGCCAGGTGCCAGAGCCCCCAGGGGAAGGTGGTGACCTAGGCTGGTAACAACAGTGGCCTTTTCTGCAAGGAATCTTGGACACACACACACACACACACACACACACACACACACACACACACAGCCTGGGATCTGCCCTTGCCAAGGGGTCAGGCTTTTTTTTTTTTTTTAAGATTTTATTTATTTGAGAGAGAGAGATAGCGAGAGAGATCACAAGGGGGGAGGAGAGAGAGAAGCAGGCTCCCCATGTGGGGCTCGATCTCAGGACCCTGAGATCATGACCTGAGCCGCAGGCAGCCCCTTAACCGACTGAGCCACCCACGCGCCCCAAGAGGTCAGTCTTGATTAGATCCATAATTGCAGTGCTGGCTGATGTCCTTCCAAAGGAAGCAGAAACTGCTGGCCCACCCCTGCAGGGAAGCCTGTGGTATACGATGCTGAGTCTTTTTTCATAAATAAAGGAGCAAAGCATGCCTAGTGCAGAAAACGGCCCCTCCCCCTGTAGGGATCCGAGTCCCCGCAGATTTTCTCTCATCCTCTGCATCAGGGCAGCGGGAGTCCAGACGGAGGCATGGGGCTAGAACCAAAGTGCAAGCAAGCAGTCCCCGCAGGGATCTCCCAGAACAAACTAGAAGCAGAATCTACTTCTTCCTGAGGACAACATGCATTTTTCCAGGCCTTTCAAAGCCAGGCAGGTCAATCGAGTTATAATTGGCAATCTAATTAGAACTCCCACAAGCTGTTAAATTCTTTACCTGCTGCCTGGCATCTTCCATAGAGGTGACACATCTGCTTCTGCCTTTGGAATGATTAAAGAAAGCCGGCTACAGTCCCATCCTTCTTGCCGACAGCAGCCCCCTCCAGCCACCCCCTACAACGGCGCAGATGCCCACACACCCACCAGCAAGTATGACATGGGACACAACCCAGTTGACAAGAAAATTGGCTTTAGAGAAAGCAGGCTCAAAGTGCTGTGTTGTTGAATTTTTTTTTTTTTTTTTGGAGACTAAATGGGAGAAGACAAAGCCCCCAGCCCCATTTTCCCAGGTGTTCTGAGGGTGGTTCCATGATGCCTTCAGCTTTCCCCCAGTCAAGCTGCTTGATCACAGAAGAAAACATATCTCTTTTCTCCCTGTCTGCCTCCTTTAACCCTGAAGAGTGTTTTGGCTGACCCCCCACCCCAGCCCCAGCCATCAGGATAGCAGTGTGCTTTGGCCGACAGGATGGGTGGATTGTATGGCACCGGTGTCCCTTGCATCTTCCATGGTCCCCCCGCTGCTGTGCCTTGGCCTCCTGGAGCTCCCGCCCATTAGCAGATGCAGGCGGTGAGCCCGCTCTGCTCCTCTTTCCCCAGCTCTGCCGGCAGTGACATCATGGGGAGCTTGAAACCAGCCATGGTGGGGTATTTATACCATGGAAATTGGCAAGCACTACACATCAGGGCCTTTTCTTTCAGAGAGCCAGTTTACCAGAATGCCACTGGACTCAGATCTAGATGGTTTAATGCGGGATAGGGAGGCAAAGGGGGAGCAAGAGGGTATATGGGCAGAGGGACAGTGTCCCTGACTCAGGACTTCCGGGGTGGAGAGTGCTCATGGCACAGATACAGTGGAGTTCACCTTGCCGCTCTAGACAGAGACAGAACAGCCCAGCGGAGGCTCAGGGGAGAAAGAACGAGACTCGGAATTGCCCGGACAGGCGACAGGAAGGGCGGTGTGGTTTGGAGCAAAAAGACCTACATTTGAATTCTAGCTCTACTGTTCACTCATTGGCAATTTGTATGACCTTGGACATGTTATTTAGAAATGAAATTCTGTCATACAGAAATGAAAATTCCACCCTAACAGAGCTGTTGTAAAGGTTGAACATGGTTCTGAGCACTTGCCCAGCACATCACATCTACCCAGCAGCGGCTAGTCTTCTAGGCCTTCCTTTTCCCAAACCAGTGTGGCTGTGAGAATCATGTGTGAAGTGGAAAGGCCCCCCAGAGGCGGTAGAGGCTGGACACCAGGCACCCTCGTGGTCCCGCTCTCCCTCACTCATTGTGTTAGAGGGGCTCACTCCTCAGCTCAGCATCACGACCAGAGAGCTGGGGGTGCCCAAGTGGGTTACAGGACCTCATCCCCTCAGCTCCTTGGCAGCCACAGCCTCCGAGCAGGTCACCCACAGCTCTGAGAAGCCACTTCGTGGACCCCAGGGAGCAGTATTCAGCATTACCTTTCCTAAATCCACGCGGCATGCAAGGCCCGTGCGCTGAACCTCGGGAGCCATACTTGCTATTGCTGCCGGTTTCCCATTTCCCTGCAAACGATTGTTTCAGCCCCTCTCAGATCTGTCTCGGAGCTCTGTGCATGGGCATCTGGCTTGGGAGGAGGCTCGATGCTCCTTGTTAGCCACGGCCCACCCAACAGCAGGTGGCCGGTGCATGTTAGCTCAGCCCTGCCAGCCTCTGTTTGGGGGGCTGGGCACATCACTGTGCTCGTCCCGTTAGAGCTCATGGGGGATTTTTGAGGAAATGACTCTGATCTTGATGCTGATCTTTTCCATATCAAAGTGGCCAATGATAAGAGCTCAGTTGTGTTGGAAAAGAAAGCGCCAGGCTGAGTCCCTGTCCCATTTCCGCAGCAGCCATGCGGTTCCCTGATGGCAACGGTTCCCCGCGAGTCCCCGGCCCGTCTGCCACTGTCACTGTTCCGGCCTCGGGACAAGTCTGGGGGGCCCCGGGAGAAAGTCTTGGCAAAAAACCAGGAGTAAAACTCCCCGTTTCTGAGCGCACCGCCTGTTTTCTTCTCTCACCAGATGGGAGCTTTCCTGGGCTGTGCTGCACCAGGAATGCCGGGGGGTTGGAGGGCGGGGAGGGGCAGTCAGGCCAGAGCCGAGCACTGTCCAGCGAGCTCCGTGCCCTGCCTGCCTGGGTTCCATGTTGTTAAGTTCTCTTGTCATTTGTGGAAAAACTTTTTCCAAGGCGTATTGATTCCAGTCCTCTCTCCATCAGAAGTATCTTATCATTTCTGTTTGTTTCTGTTTAAACGTGGAAAGAAGAGCTGGTGCCAGACCCTGGCAGGGATGGGCAAGGCGCTTGCCAAGATGACCACGTCCCCCGGGGTGAATCAGCAGCGTTTGTGTCTCAGGGCGTTGTCAAGAGAACTGTTTGTCTCCAGTGGCGGCAGGGTGCTGCTGGGGCCAGGGTGGCGGGGGGGGAGCCCCGGTCCGGGGGCCCCCAGCAGGGCCTGTTGAATGCTCAGACCTGAGGTGCACCCTGGCTCTGTGTTGTCCTGGTGGCTGCTGGTGGAGCCCATGTGCTCCATGGAGCCCGATGAGCCTGTGTCCCCAGGTGGCCTTCAGGGCTGGGGTCTGGAAGCCTTGCTGGCCAGCCTGGCTGAGGAGCACACCTGTCACCCCACCACCCAGACAGAGATGTACCTTGCCCAGAGGTGCAAGCTGGCACGGTGGCTGGATGAGGTTTCCAGGCCCTTCTGGTGGACCCAGGCCTGGACAGGAGGGGGTGACTGGCTCACGACTGGGAGATGAGTGTCTACTGGGTCCCGAGGACCACACGGGTCCCTGGGGTGACAGAGATGAGTTCCCGAGGCCCTGCCTCCAGGTGCCTGAGTTTGCACACAGTCCAGCAGCTGGGAGCCGAGCCCTTTTCCTGTGCACTGTTGGCTTCTTGAGTTTTCAGGGTTTCCTGTAAATCCAGTCGTCTTCTGGTACCGCCAGTGAGCCCGTCTTCTGATACTCGTCCACACCAAAGTGTCTCCAGCCACTGGCTAGCTTTCAAGTGTCAGAGAGAAAGGCACAAGGCACGGCCCAGCGACCCCGCAGTGCTCAGCCCGGCCAACGTAACGCCGCGGGAAGCCGGGCTCCAGGGCCGCTGCCTGGTCTGGGTCCGCCTCTCCTCCTCCAGGAAGGCCCCCGCCCTGTCCCTTCCTGGCATGCTGTGGGCAGTCTTTCCCCCAGACTGCAGAAAGAGACGCTGCCCTGTAACATTTTCTGCTTGTTTCTCTAGTTAACGCTTAAGTTCTGAAACTGGAGGTACAATAGGTGATCCCCAAAAATACTTGTTGGTGGAAGATTTTACCAGACCCTAGAATTGTCATCTTGAGCATCTACTCCAGTGCTTTGTGTTCTAGGCTGGAAAAGTGAGGCAGAGAGAAGCTTCTGCCCAAGTTGGGTGCTTGGGGGTGGGCCACAGAGCTGGCCTGGGGCGGTGTGCCCTCCACCGACCGACCGACCGACCGGCAAGATGCCCCCCAGCCCTGTGTTCCTGCCCCAGGGAAGACCAGGACTTGTCCGTGGGAATAACTCAGACAGGCTTTTGCCACATTTGGTGGTAAATGGTCAGAAGCAAGTCAGTGACACCCCAGTGAAAGGTGTGACATGCTTCCCCTGGACCTCAGGAATGGGGCAGGGGTTTCAAGGACTCTCCCAGCAAGCCCTCAGCTCAGCTCTGTGGGGGTCACGTGTGACTATTCTCCAGAGGCTAGGGAACCTCCAGCTGGGGCCTGTCAGACACGTGCCCCACCAGAGCTCTGGGCCACGTCTCTGCCTCCATGCCCACCCATCTCCGTCACCTCATGGGGAGCTAAGCATCTGCATGCACTGCCCTTCTTACCTGTGGAAGCCACGGTCCCCGGACCCCGGGGGAAGGCTGGGCCTGAAGTTGGCTCAGACCTTCCCGGTGGCCCACACCTCACTGGCTGGGCCGCAGAGGCCTGGGGTGGAACGCCATCTTCCCGAACCCGCCTGGGGCGGCAGCAGCCTCCCCAGAGGGTGGAAGCCTGGGCCTCCGCCTCCGGGGAGTGATTAGCACCAAACTTTCCACTGAGTGGATAACTCGGGCCGTGGGGCCACGGGGAAGCGCTGACTTCCCGGCCGCCCTGCCTGACTTGTTGGGGAAGGTAGATAAAAATAAATAAGTAAGTCAGGCAGGGAGATGTAGAAGAAAGTCAACAGCAGTCTCTTGCCCATTAGCAGTGGAAAAGGACGAGCCAGGGGAGCCGAGTTAGCACCCACGGAAAATGCTGCCTGGGATGTGCAGGTCCCGCAGCACCAGGGCCAAGCTCTGGCTTTCTCTCACCTAAGAAGTGGTGGCTAATATTCGTGTCTACACGGAGCCTCTGAGCTAATACTCACTGCAACGCCGGGGCGTGCAATTTAAATGGCAAATTGGGGGAGGGGAAGGTGGAGAATCATCTGGAATTTTACCAAGAGCTGTCAGAGGCGTCAGGGTAAGGAGGATGCCCAGCATCTCTGTATGTTTCTGGGGACCCCAGGGCCGCCTCCTGTCCCCTTTCCACCCCTCGCCAGGGTGCTCAGCCTGAGGTGCACAGAGGCGGACGTTCTCACTGGTGTCCTTTGACAGGGCATGGGACTTGCCTGGTCTGACATTTCCTCAGGTCAGTGCGCTGTGCCGAGTCATAGAGGCGTTGATGCCGGTGTTTCTGTGTGCGTGTGTGTGGGATCTGTGCGTGCCTTGCCCCGGGGGTTGCAATGGAGGGGGACGAGAGCTCACCCCACCAGATACGGGGATCCCCATTGCCCTTGGCCTGGCCTCGCAGGACCTGCCTGCAGCAGTGTCTGACCCCCAGGCATTACCACACAGATCAGTGATTCACCTCCCAGGGCTGGGGGTGGGGGCTGTGCTTGGGACCCAAAGGGAGCAGCTCAAAGGCTGCTTTTGAGATGTTTTCGGGGAGGAAGCAGATGCCTTGTTAGCCTTTACAATGCTGAAGTCGGAGAGGGGCTCAACCTTTTCTTTTCCTGAGTAACAGAACCTCCACACCATTCATTCCAAAGGGCAGGTAAAGAAAGGGAGTCAGAGTGTTAGATAGCTGGGTCCTAGTTAGGGCAGGGGAGACTGCTGAGGGCACAGGGTACCCCATCTCTGATTTGGAGGGTGACCAGTTTCCTAAATGATCTCAGCTGCCGGCAGACATTATGGATGGGGGTGGTTGTAGGATGAGCAGGGCCAGCCGAATGGGAGGGAGCTAGGCTGTCCTGCTCTGCACGACAGGGTCCAGACTTGGAGGGACATCTAGGTGGGGGACCCTCTGGGCTGCCAGCACAGCGTGCTGGGTAGGGTGGGCATTGTTCCTGTCATGCAGTTGTGAGCAGCCCCGTCAGCCCCCCTTGCGCTAGGTCCTGTGGTGCTCACCTGGGTCTGGAGAGCCCCCAGTCTTGCCCCACTGGAGCGTGGCAGCCACCATGTGGGAGAAAGACCCGCAGAGCCCAGGCCGGCTGACAGAGCTGGACAGGGAAGTCAGGTCCCCAGGACTTCTCCCCCAAAGAGGACTCCTCCCTGGACAGGCCCGTCCAGAGCCAGATAACCCCGAGAAGTCCTCTTAGAATGTGTCTCTTGGTCCCCTCAATGCCCAACACCCTCCAGAGACCCTGGTCCCCTGACCTGGAGAAGGAGCCCTGAGCTGGTCCTCTGGAACCTGGGTTCTTAGACCCAACTTGGGCTCCACCTGGCTGGGGGACTGAGCCAGGTGCTGGCCTGCCCAAGACCCTTTTCTTGTGTCTCTGTCATCGGTAAGGCCCTTCCCAGCTGTGGCTGCCCACATGCCTGTCCACATGAAGCTTTTTGAGGCAGGAGTAGCTCTGTGGCCATGAGCCAGTCACCCCGACTCTGAGCTTCAGTTTTCTCATTAGTTAAGAAAAGGGTGTGTCATGTCTTCTGGAATGTCTTCCCTTCTCCTTGCAGCGGGCCTTATTCTGTTCTAGATGCTGGGCCTCCACATGGGCACTCAGCCCTGCCTGGCTCAGAGAGGGTAGGGCGCATGACCAGAGTGACAGTCGATGCCACTGAGCTCCCAGCTCTCAGCACATTGGGGCCAGAATATCCACAGGTGCTCAGTGAAGTTTTCAGAAGGGAGGAAAGAACTAGAAGCGCCTGTGGTTATGGTCGACCGAACAGAGCTCCAGCCTGGGACCCGGGTGCTGGGATCTGGGTAGAGTGCTTGCCCACGCAGGGCCCCTGTCTCCTGCTTAGGAAATTAGGAGGCTGGCCCTTTGGGGAATGCTCGTGTTCTCTTCTCTGTGCTCCCTGACCACGCTCTGGCCATTTGTCTGCAGCAGGGGCAGGCCGGGTGTGCTTGGTGCTTGGAGGCTGCCGGCCGGCTGGCTGACTGTGGTCCCTCCCCTCAGTGTCCCCATGACCCCCAGAGACTGTTCTCTAAAAGCCACCACAGCATGTGGATATTTTGGCACCAACACTGAAGTACCCAGTTTCAAAGAAATGAGGCTGGAGGAAATTCAGGGCCAAATTGGGATTTCTGTGTGAAATCCATGCGAGGCTGGGCAGGCCCTTTGGCTTATGGCCAGACTGCCCCCATCCTCACTGCTGGCATGTTTCCTGCCTGACAGCCTGTCGCGCTGCTATTTGCAGAATCAGCTCCTCCAGAATATTCCAAAGCATTCTGGAGGAAAGAAGCTTTGAAAGATGCTGCCAGTCAGATGCTTTACGTAAAGGAAAAGCCACACTCACATCGTCTTGGAGCCTAACGGCTCGTCCTTCTGAACCCACCCGTGTGGTCTCCTTCGGGGGCTGTGCTCAGCGGCAGAATTCGGTGAGGTGGGGGGAGTAGGGAGGCCTGAGTTTACTGTTCCTCTAATGTCCTGGACTGCGTGTGCGTGTGTGTGATTCTGGAAGCTTTCTTCAGATCTGAAGGGCTATCAGGTAAAAAGGGGAGGGGAGGGGAGGGGGCTTTTCCCACGTGACCCCAGGGGACTCAACGAACATCAGGGAGTGGGAATTAGACAAAAAGCCTAATTAGGGCTCCACATTTTTAACTGACAGTTCCGACTGCCCACTAACAGTGTGGGCTGCCCGGGGTAGTGGTGAGCTCCCCATCACTGGAGGGAGTAAGCAACAATGGGAGGCTGCCTGTCAGGGACTGCAGCAGGGGCTCGTGCGTCATGAAGCAGAGGCCAGAGCCCCCTCCTCACCCCGAGGAGCTCTGCTTCCATGGATGGTTGGCTGCTGGCTTAGAAAATAAGAGGTTTGGGGAAAATTGAGTTTTGTTTCCTTCTGAGTTGAGTTCAATGCTAGAAAGGCCTGGTCTCCAGAAGGCACATCTCTTCAAATAAAACATTTGACCTGGAAAAGGGGCCCTTTTCTGAGCACAGCCTCCCACAGCCGTCGAATATCCTGAGTGAACGAAGAGGCCGGCAGCCTCTCAGGCATGTCTGGTCGTTCCCTGAGTGGAGGGAAGGGAGGGGCTGGGGGCTTTGCCTCCCCACTTCTGGAATACTCAGGTCCAATTCACAGCACACCCTGAGGGAAAGCCTCCAAGGGTGTCTGTTCAGTGCTCAGACCCCTTCCTCTCCCTCCCCCAGGCCTGGCCAGCCATGGACACGAGAACATTTTCCTGTAATGTCCATCTCTGGCCCAGTCATGGATGGAGCAGGGCCAGCTACCTCAGGGGCCTGGCTTCGGCTCACCTCATCACAAGGAGCTCCTTCTCAGTGCGGCCTGTCCAGTCACTAGCCCTTCCCCAGGAGCCACTTAGCCCACGTCTCCCTCCTCCCCTTTGTCCCTCAGCCTCTTCCTTCCTGCTCTTCAGTCTGAGTCCCTGGTACAGGATGTCCGTGGTCCTTTGCTCGGAAGGTTAAGTGGTCTCATGAATGTTCTGCCCCTGCATGAGGGCCAGGTGGGGTGGACAGGACCTGGAGAACCTGGCTGGTGGCCGTGGCTGCCGCACGCAAGCCTGCTGTCTGTGGACGGTCATGAGGTTGCCAGGAATGGCTGGCCTTGGCCTTTGCAGAAACTGGGCCAAAACGAAGTAAAATGGCCAAAATGAAAAGACCAGCTCCATACCAGTCCTTACCCCAAAATTCCCACCATCTGACCCTCCAGGAGGCCCTTCTCCGGGGCACCCCCAACTCACGCTTGACTGACCTAGCCAAAAGGGGGCTGAGTTGCAGCGTGTGAACCCCACCTGACTCCGGAGGTTCAGCGGGCAGACATGTCTCAGGGCTGCAGGGCACTGATGACCTTGGCATTGGCCAGGACACCTAGGATCCGGCCCCCTTGGAGCTCCTCTTCTGGTTAGGAGGCCCTTCCAAGGCCAGCATAGTTGGCCAGGACACACACACTCAGCCCCCTGGCAAGGCAGCGTGCATTTCTAAGCACTCAAAACACACAGAAAGGAAACATAAAACAGAGCCGGGTGTAGACCAGACCTCACCCGGAGCCGCTGGAGTCCAGGTAGAGAAGCTGAGCCCCACCCCCTCCCCATCCAAGTGTGTTTTCAGCTCCTTTTCGAGGCATTGTTGGCAAAGCAGGGCGGGGCTCCGGCTGGCCCCTCAGCTGCGCCCACAAAATGCCGGGTGCTCAGAAATGTCCGTGCCTTTGATCCTCACCAGAGAAGAAAGGGCCACTCCCGGGGAAAGGAGACAGGGGCAGCCCCTCACCTTGCCTTCCCACGGCTGATCCAAGAAAGTCTTTGCAGAGCCCTTGTCTCGCCTGGCCTTCTCAGGGTGGCCCTGGCAGGCAGACTGTTAGATTCTGGTTTGAGAACACAGCCACCAGCACCCCGCTCCTGTCTGATGGATTGCATCCTCAGGAAGGAAAAGGCAAATCCCTGACGAGAATCGGGGGCTAGCGTGCTGGTTTCCTCGGTGATGCTTCTGCTTCAGCTAATGCAGACTCTTGCCCTGCCAGTCTACAACGTCTGGGGTGGGGCGGGAGGTCACAGGGGGTCCCTGTTCCTCTGGGGAGGGGGGCCGTGGGCTTCCAGGAAGCTCTCCTTCTGCCGCACAAATAGCCCGGGGCAGGACAGCTCCAAGCAGGTGGGGCTGAGGGCCGAGTCAGAGCACGGAGCTTGGGGTCAGAGACTCGGGACCTGTGCCCCGTGCCAGGCACCACACCAGGCTCCCTCCTCCCAGCCCCTTCAGGGATCTAGCCCCATTCTGGCCTTCCCTGGAAGGCAGAGGAGGCTCCGAGTGGATGGGCTCCGATGGCAGCGTGGACAGGGTGACCTGAGGCCAGGAGTTTGGAGCATTGGCAGGAAGTCATGCCCAGCTCCGTCCTCCCCACCCTCACGCAGTGTCCCACGCCATCCACTCGTCCATCCTTCCGTCCCTTCACCAGATATGCACCAGGAACCTCCTCTGTGCCCGTCCCACCCCGGGGACCGCACATGCAAGAACAAATCAGATGATCCTTGCTCTTACAGAGAACTGTCCAGAGGGACACGCGGTTGGCAGTGAAGAGTCCTGCAACCGTGGGCATCTGGGAAGGACCTCCCCTCCCCTCGGTTGGTAAGAGTAACAATAAGGGTGGTAATCATATCGATCGGGGTGACCATTCACCAAAGGTTTACCGAGCGCTTTATGAAAACTTGCTCTCATTTGGGCCTCACGACTCTCCTGTGAATTGGTACTTGTCCCCGGTATACAGACAAAGCATCTGGGACCCAGAAGTCGCCAAGTCACTGGTGGAGCTGGTTCACACCCTGTCCCAGGGAGCCTCAGGCCACGCTCTTAACCTACACTCCGCACTCTGGAAGAGAGTGCCAGGCCTTTCCCCTGTGCTGGGCGGGTCCTCTGGCTGTTGCCAGAGCCTGCAGAGATCTTTGTAACCCCTCGCCTGGGTCCTGAACCCCCACAACGAGCCAGCTGTGGCAAGCACCGCCGCAGCTCAGGCTGCAACCAGCTCGGCAGCTCTGTCATTGTCCCGGAGGGTGACAGGCTGGGGAAATGGGCTTTCCTTTAGCTGCCATCACAATCGCAGGGTCCTGACAACAGAAGTCCCGCCAGGGGGAGGCTTATGTATCTTCGTCCGAAAGCCTTGGAGGTGCTGGTTTGACTTGAATGGCCCCAGAGAGGCTGTAGATGTGGTCATGAGCCCCCGTCTGCTTCCTCCGGGCACAGCCCTTGCCCTGAGGCCCCTGGCTCATGGGTACTGGCAAAATCCTTCACCCTCTTTGAGGCATGCTGGGGTGGGCGGGGGCGCCGGCTCTGGGCTAGACAGACCTAGACTTGGTCAGCAGTGGCTTTACACACGATTCTCGTCTCGTAGATATTTGGGGTCTCCTCATTTATTCATTCCGCACTGAATGTAGCCTGCTTGCTCGGCACCAGGCCTGACAGTACAGAGATGATCACTGCCTGCCCAGTCCCCGCCCTGCAGGCATTCGGAGCAAGGCCGAGTGGGCGAGCTGGGATGGACATAAAGCACCTCGTACCACAGGACAGTTAGGGAGGCATTTTGCGACGGGTAACACACATAGTGCATTGGTTATAATACTTTACATGTTAGAAATGAATCGAGCCTGGTGGATCCATGCGTTCGTCCTCTCGGGTTTATCTGTATTTTTGGAGGAGCCTCCTGACAAGGCTCCCCTAAGCTCCGGCCCCAAGCCCCGCAATGGTGCAATGGTGGAGCCTCTGACCCAGACTCTGAAATACTCCAGTGCCGCCCCTCACACCAGACGACCTCCCCCACCCTGGCCTTGGGAGGTCTCTGCAAAGCCCAGGACAGCTCTGACACGGCAAGGGCAGCCGCTGATCTCTGCTCCAGAAGCCGAGAGCCGTGCCCACAGGGGGCAGGGCAAGCGCGAAGCAGTCTCCGTCCCCACCCTGCTGCCGAGTGTGGGATTTCCAGGGCCTCCCGCCTGGGGAGAAGCGATAGCCACGGGGAGACCGCTGTCTGACCCCCAGCTAGAGCTGAGCTGCACGGCTGCTTTTTAGCGGCGGCTCGGCATTGGGAAGGACGCTTCCTTGCAGGGACATTATCTCTCTGTGCCCATACGCCTCCAGGGACAAGCAGTGGCCCGTGCCATGCCCTTGAGCCCAGCAAAGGGCTGACTTGGCACTTGCGCAGAGCACCGCGGGGATGTCTGAAGTCTCCCAGAGGGGCTTGGGTCCTGCAGCCTTCGCTGCCGGTCACCTGACCCAGGGCTGGGGCAGGAAGCCTGCCTGCAGCATGTGGCAAGGTCTTCCGTCCTCGGGCATCAGTTATCACACACACACACACACACACACACACACACTCTCTCTCTCTCTCTCTCTCTCTCTCTCTCTCTCTCTCTCTCAAGACATGAGTGAGGAAGAGACTAATTGCCCTCAAATTAGCCAAGTCCGTTTTGTCTCGTTTGAAATAACAGGTTTAATTTCCTCCCTTACTTCCGGTTTGGTACAGCACCAGGGTCTTGTTGGTACAGAACACCTGATTGTAATAATCACCAGTTTGGGAGGCTGTCTTCATTTGTGTCCAGAGAAGGGGACAAATGAGATCCCTGTGCGTGGTTCCCTGCCTCCAGGAAGGCCAGCCCCAGTGGCTCCTCACCTGCAACGGCTCAGGAACGGCAGGGTTGAGAAGGGCGAGGACCTGTTTGCACAACCTCTCCCAGAGAAGGAAAGAGGGTCTGGTGTGAGGAGCAGGCACGAACCGCGAGAGTTCACGTCTCAGCTCGGGCCACTCGCTGCCTGCAAGTGTCTTAGGTCTTCGACACAGCCCAGCACCCGGCGTGCAGCCATCGCTCGGTCTCAGTAGGATTTGCACCGGGGCCCCAAGCTTGGAGAGCAGCCTTGCTCCTTGGCCTCCTCCGTATCCCCAGCACATGGCTGGGGTCTGGACAGTCACTCAGCAGGGCTTGGGATTTTGATATGGGGGAGAAGGTGGGTTATTCTGGTAATGAAATATGTCTGTCCTGGAAATCTCTGTCTCCTGCCAGCCTGAGGGCTGGGAGCAGGACCCATGCCTCTGGGTAGTACTGCCGAAGGTTGGGGCTCGGGGAGCAGTGTGGACTGGGCTCTTGGGGGAATGGTGATCAACAGGGCTTTGAGCAGATGGACTAGAGCTGCAGCAGGAGGGGCCAGACCAGGAACGGCTAATGTTGGAGAGGTGAAAGGGGCCTGGGGGATGCATCCTGCAGAAATGCATGGGCTTTCAGAGATCTATACTAGGAGAAAGTTGGATCCAGCCAGTGGTGAGAATAGTTAATGCCAGCCTCAGGAGTTAGGCCTTTGATGGCTGGAGAAGAGAGGAAGCAGGGCCTATAGAATTGGAAAAGGTGTCAGGGTTCTAGTGCAAAAGAGCACAATAAAGCCAAGGAAGCCCCCTCCCAGCACACCGGGGTTTTTGGGGGGACGGGCAGCTGTCAGTCCTGACAGCCAGGTTCTAGCCCACCTCTGGCCAACCTGCCTGCAACGGCTCAGAGCCCAGCCAGAGCTTGTCCTGCCGGAGCTTGTCCTTGATCCCATTATGTGACTGATTTCTGAGCTGCTCTTGGCTTGCTGGGGCACTAGGCAGAGGCTGATTTTTCACTCCCTTGCCAAGCCTGAGCTGCCAGCCCCTGGCAAGCGTCTGATGTCTCCCTGAGCAGCTCCAGCTTTAGGAATTAATTCCACTAAACAGATTGCTCTGGAAGCTTCAAGGTCATCTGGAAAGGGTAGCCTGTTCCTACATCAGGAATATAAGTCCAGGTATATGGGCTGAAAATTTCCAAGCCCACAAGAACCCCAGAACCCTAGAGGACATGAAGACTCTCAGCTGCCCAGGACAGAGGGTGATAGGTCAGATTAGCCCATTGGCTGGTTCTCTGCAGGCATTTGGGGGTGAGTAAACTTGCCCCCTGCTGTATATGCTGGAGCCCACAGGATAGGCTACAGCCAGATTTAGCAGCCTGCCATCTTCTAAACAAAATTCCCAGCAAAAAGGCTGGGGTCCTTGTCTCCACTCCAGCAGGGTGGGGGCAGATCATTGCTACTGAGAGCAGTGACCTCTGGGTCTTGCTGGGCCAAGGCCAAGGCCCTGGCCCTGCTGGGTCTCCACCTCTCATTGGCCCGCTTTCTGGCTAACAAGACCCCCAGTCCTTTGGCACCTACATCCATCCCAAGCCTTAAGATTACAGCCAGCCTGTAGGCCACCAAAGGGAAGCAAGGAGCCCTCCTAGTCCTTGAGTGAATATATAGGATGCTCCCAAGCAGCCTTCTGAGGGGGAGAAAAGCTAGGCTGGAGAGGAGCCACGTCATAACCACGGGGAGGAGTGACAGAGCCAGTGATCCATGGTTGGAGAAATGAAAGGGAAGACCCACCCGGCAGATGTCCATTTGCTCTTGCTCAGATGTAACTGGGTTAGTGCCCGAGGGGCTCCAGGCTTGTCTCTTAAAGCGACAGAGGCAGCAGTGAGCAGGGAAGCAGGTAGGAAGGTATAGTGGGGAGCATGGGGGTTTTCGCCGCAGGCAGACCTGGGCTGGCCTGCAGCTCCGTATTCATTGGCCCTGTGACCTTGGCCAAGATCCCTGGCCTTGCTGAACCTTGTCTCTTTGTATCTAAAGCGGTGGTAATGTGAGCTGAGCCAAGTACACGTGCCTAGCATCGCGCCTGATGGGGAGAAAACATTCGAAAACATTCCGTGTAGAGGAAGAAAACAGCGTGGGGCTGGCTCTGCAGCAGAGCCTAGCGGGACCTAAATTATATTCTCGGCCTGCAGCCAAGAAACCAGGGACGCCTCTTTGCATCTCACCAGGGCGCCTGTCCCTCATCAGCCATTCCCCAGCACGCACAGCCCCTCAGAAAAGGGTTGTGTGTATTCGGTAATGTGATGCGCTGAGAAAGTCACACCTTGAAGGAGTAGAATGGGGCCATTTTTGTCAACCTCAGGCCCCTGCTTGCTGCCACCGCCCACACCCTCTCCCTCCTCTTACTTCTCTGTTGGTTAAATCAAATGTTCTAGAGTGAGCTCAAGCTGATAACCTCCCCTGGAAGAAAGGAGGCAGGAGCTCGTTGGCCCTCACATCCTGTTGCACACCACCTAGGGAAGGCCTCCCATTCTTTTCCGCCTGACTGCCAAGATTGAGAAGTGTGGGCATCGAGCTGTCCCAAGTTTCTCTGAAGGAGGGCCAGAGCGGGGACAGCACCCCGCCAGGAGACAAAGGTGCCTACTTATTACTGCCCCACCCGAGACTCTGCCCCCAAATGGATTTCAGGCAGACCCTAAGAGTTAGGATATGCAGGTTCTAGCCCAGCTCCGTAGTAGCTGGCTGGGCACCTAGGGCCGGGGATGCTGCCTGTAGGAGCCCAAACGGGGCAGTGCGTGGGGAGATCTCCCCACCGTGGATAGGTGCTCCCCCACTGCGGGATCTTACTTCACGGCAGCAGAAGCGGGCCTTGCAGACAGGTGTGGACATGTCCTCTATTATCACTATCCGTCATCCCACCAGGAAGCCAGGTCCGTGCTGGACGTCTGTCCCCGCTCTCGGCACACAGTTCCCTGGCCCGCTCACCGGTGGGTGGGGGACGGCAGCTCTGGGGAGAGAGCTGGGAGGCTCTCCCGGGGGCGGGGGTGTCTCTGCACAGCTGACCCTGAGCAGCCTGGGCAAGGCCGCTGAAACCCAGCAGTTCACACTGGAGAACAGGAAGGTCTGTAGTCTGACGAGAGGAAACCTCAGAAGGCAAGGGGAAGTCCTCATGGCAAGGGCTGACTCCGGGCCACTGCCCGTGTCCTGAAGCCTCAGGGAGGGAGCCACCCTTCTGCCTGACGGATCCGATTTAGGACCTGGGCTCCCGCGTGAACATGCTTAAGGCATGCATAGATGTTAATAAGAGAGGGAATGTATACTGTTTCCTTTCGATTTTCTCCCCAGAGAGAGTAGAGCTGACCCTAAGGTCTGCTGCACCCTGGCCAGGGGAGGACAGCCTCTGTCTGCCCGAGGCCTCCTCCTCTGCCTCCTCACTCAGGGAGCCAGAGCTACGGTATGGAGATCTCTCCATACCCTCCACAGATCATGCACTGCCCTGGGCTCGTGGTTCTCCTTGACTGTGGCCCCGCTGACCTTGAGCTCTGCCCAGGTCGTCTCACGGCTCCTGTGCTGGGTGCTTGTAGGTGGGGCAGCGTCCTTTGTGGGGCTCCTCGCAGAAGCCCTGGATGGGGCTCAGTGGAACCAGCTTGACCACCATTTGGAGATTCTTCCTTTAGAGCAGATTTCCCCAAAGTGGCCTGACTGGGGTTCTCCAAACACTCTGCACATTATATCCGCACAGGGTCGTGTCCCTCTTGGAGCCGCTAGCAGAGTGTCAGGGGTCGGTCCCCTGCCCCCCGCGTCATGACGGTGTGACAGCGCAGTCTGCCGCTGAGCTCATAAGCACAGAATGTTCCTTACTGAGACCTGCATTTCTTTACTAACAATTGAGGTTACATATTTTCCATGTCTTTGTTTACACCTTTTAGAGGACTGCTCTTCATCTGCAATCACAGTTGTCTAGACTGTTCTTTAACTTTCGAGATTTTTTTTCTTTGAACAAAAGTTTTTAGTTTTTTAAATTGAATTCATTGAACTTAAGTGTTGGGTTTTGGGGGGTTTTTTTGGTTTGTTTTTTTGTTTGTTTGGTTTTGTTTTGTTTTTTGTCACTTCAAAGCTCTGAAAGTCATCCTTTCGAAGAACCGACATGTTCAATTCCACTTTGTTAAGTAGTTGTCTGCTCTATCTCAGCAGACAGGAACCTGCGCAGATTTCTTCTTCTGGGCTGGACACAAGCTAGCTGACCCTCTCGCCCCCTCACTGCTTTTCAATGCGCTGTTCGATAAGGGTGCATTGGTACTGTCTGGAAGGATGTTCAGCGCAGTGTGATTTATAATAGCGAAGAGAGTGGGTGCAACCTCAATCTCTGCCCCGTGAGGGAGAGATTGAGGAAACAAGAGTCTGTCATTGGATGAAAGAGTGCGAACCCATCAGTCATAGGGAGGCACGACTGGGAAACACGGTTATGGTAAAATATTTGGGGACCAACGCCTACATCCTAATTAAAACTGTGTAAAATGGGGGCACCTGGGTGGCTCAATCGGTTAAGCGTCTGATTCTTGATTTCGGCCCAGGTCATGATCTTGGGGTCGTGAGATCCAGCCCCACGTCAGACTCCATCCTCATCGGGGACTCTGCTTCTCTCTCCCTCTGCCCCTCCCCCTGCTCACACTCTTTCTCTCTTTCTCACTCTCTCTAAAATCAATCAATCTTTGAAACAAATAAAACTATGGAAAATGACAGCTCTGCTTGTGGTGAGCAGGGGGCGGTGAAGGCAGGGGCTTCTTTATGGTAGGGGGAACTGCGACCAATGAAAAAAAATTCAGTTCTAATCATGACCGACAGTAATGCCACAAATAACATTTCTCTAGGTTAGAAAAGCCGTTAGATACCAGCCAGCACACGCAGGGCGGCCCATTGGGTCGGTACCGACTGGCCATCCCGATTGGTTCACTCCTGGGCGTTAAGTACTCACCTGAACCGTGTCAAATTGCCAGTTTTTTATCTTTCCAAAACGGCCCAACACGGGTCACTCTTTTGATGATCGCCCCCAAGAGCAGGAAGAATTTGAACGTACTCTGTGTGCCCAGCCCACTGGCGATCCATGCCCGCCTCCCAGAATCCTGCGGGAACTCGAGGACAGGTAAGAGCCGAGAGCTGCAGAGTCTCTCTGACTGTCTGTCTGTGTGTCCGTCTCCCCGATGCCTGCAGGCCCTGATCCTTCATCAGCTGGGCCGCTACAGTCTAGCAGAGAAGATCCTCCGGGATGCGGTGCAGGTGAACTCGACAGCCCATGAGGTGTGGAACGGGCTGGGCGAGGTCCTGCAAGCCCAGGGCAACGACGCAGCAGCCACCGAGTGCTTCCTGACGGCCCTGGAGCTGGAGGCCAGCAGCCCCGCCGTGCCCTTCACCATCATCCCCCGGGTGCTCTGAGCAGGCGCCTGCCAGCCTCACTGCTGCTCAGGCCCCCAGGGCCCCACCTGGGGCCCCGCCCCCCCATCCCCCCCCCCCCCCCCCCCCGCCGCACCGAGGCCACGGATGGACGTGTGACTGACCACACTGCACTAACGGAACGAGCCCCAGTTCATCGCTCTCCCCACACGCATTTCTGTTACTGTTTTGGCCAGCCCGATGATAGTTTTTGAACCTACTGAACATTGTTCAAAATGGATTATGTGCCATATTTTGTTAGTCGACATCTGCGTTTTAAAGTCAAATGATAATGGACTTAATCAGCAAATGTAGAAGAATATATCCAAAGTTAAAATTCAGTGGCAGAGCAGATTATTTTTATCAGAGCTGTAAAGAAAACTCTCCTTCCCCTACCACTCCTGCCCCAACCTCGGCCCGGAAACCAAATGTGAATTTCCTGTTTCCCACCTCAGTGCTAGTCCAAGCCAGGACACCAGCTGACGATTTCTTGGTTTCGTTGTCAATAATTGTACCGTGTGAATTCCTGTCCTCACTTAGAGCAAAGCCTGAGTTGGAGAATGTTTCTATTTCACCAATATATGCCTGTTACAAGAGAAGGAAATAGGAGCTATTTAAGTTTAACTTTTTTATGTGAATTCAGAGTTTATTTATCGATGGAAATATGTACAAAGAAGCTTCAAATGGAATATTTACCGACATTCCTTATACATGACAGACACTTGGCTAAATGGGAAGATGATGTTAATAATAAAATGATTTTTAAATGGACCCGTGGCCTGTGTCGGTGGTGAAAGCCCACAGAGCCGAGGGGTTAAGGCTCGGTTCCTGGGGTGGGAAGCGGTGTGCACCAGGTCAGCCGTTGGCACTGGGAGGCCCCCGACTGTCCCCTTCCCATGGCTGCCCTGTTGTCTGGATGGGAGCGGGGCACTCAGGCCCGGCAGTTGATACCTGCATTCATGGGCACAGAGGATTGGGACCGAGCATGCGACCTGAAGTGGCCCAGTTAAGGGGGGAGCTGGAAGGAAAGGCTCTCATTCCCCCACTGGACTTAAACCCGAGAGCTGAGGCTGGAACTTCAGCAGCTCTTCTGCCACCATGAGGGGTCGGCAGAGATGTGTTGGGGCCAAATGTGAAGCCAGAGACTTTGACACCGAAAGAGTGGATAGTAAAGCACAAGAACCAGAGAGAAGCTGAGCAGACCTCTCCAGTCCTTGCCAGGACCCCCAGGAAATGGCGGTGGGGGAGCCTGAGTTCCGATCTCGAGGCGCCCCACCCCCGCTGAGCACAACCTTCCTGACTCACCGGGCAGGCAGGCAAGGGAGCAGCTGAGGTCTGGGGAGGTAACAGTGCTAGCAAAGGCCGTGGGCAGAGCAGGTAGGCACCCCAGCCTCAGCACTGACGTTATCAGGAGGCATCTGAGGCTGTGGATGCACACAAATCATGGAATTTTCAACATGAGAGACTGGCAGGAAAGGGCAGGCGTCCAGTGGGGCAGCAGCTCACCCTGGCTGGAGGGTCAGAGCCCAGCCCTGCCATCCTGTGCAGGGAGAGACCTGCCCAGATCAGGACCAGGAAGGCCCACAAATCACGCTCCAGTCACCATACCAGCCCTTCTCTCCCAAGCCAGTCCCGTGCCAGGCCCTTCCCTCAGAAAATCCCCTGCACACCGGCCTGTGCAGGGCACTGGTCATATCTCCTGTCTCCCTGCCCACCATCCAGCCCCTCCACAGTGTCGCACTCCCTCCCCAGCTCTCCAGCCACATGGCTCAAAGATGAGCACATGGGCCCAGCCTTGCCAGCCGGCCCCCAATTTCAGTGGTTCAGGTTTGGGCATGTGGTTCAAGCTTGGCCAGTGGGAACCCCCACCCCCTGCCCCGGGTCTTGTGTTATGGAAATATTAGAAAAAAAAACTCTCTTTCTGTTGGGTTTGCTGTCCTGATAGGATGCAGCGTGGGGTTGCTGCTGGCTACAGGCACTGTGTAGGGCGGCCTGCCTGAGAATGAGGCCAACTCAGGAAAAGAACATGAGGAGAGAGACCGGATCCCAGAGTCCTAGCTGGAGCATTGGAGCCCCAGACTTTTCCCTGTTGTGTTTGCGACAGTAGAGCAGGTTTCTGGGAGGCACCGTCACCCCACCCGTTCGGGAACTCTCCCCAAACCCCTCGATCCTCTTCCTTAACCCTACCTGCTCCCCACCCCACATTTTACCTCTCAGCGGGTCTTGTCATTTCTGCCCGATCACATCTCCAATCTCCCCACGGCCCCGGCAGCCAACAGCCCCACCGCCTCTGACCGGACCACCACAGGGTCCTCTCTGCCTCTACCTTGGCCCCTGCAATCCTCAGGGCAGCCCTGAGGGTCCTTTGTAAGGTGAGGATTGGATCAGGCCTCTGCCCCCTCAACCCGCTCTGTGGCTCTCCCAGCTCGCTCCTGGAGCCAGGCTCCGTGCTCCCCAGAATCTGCAGAGCCTGGCCCTGCTAGGCCCTCCTCCTCCAGGCAGCCTCTCCCCATTCCAGCCCTGCTCCGGGTCCTCTAGCCTGCAGGGCTTTCCCAACCAAGGGCCCCGATGAATGAATGGAGGCATTCATTCATTCATTAAGAGACCAGGGAGCAGAAGCTGAGTGGGTAAGAAAAGGGATTGAGACCCAGACCTGAGGGATGAACCTTTGAAAGGTACCCTAGGCTGCCCAGCAGAGGCGGTTTGGGGCAGCGAGTTGTGGGAGACGCCGTGTTTGATTTATTCCCCTTTCCTGGTCTTAGTCTCCCCATCTGTAAAATGTATTCATTCATTCATCCATCCATCCATCCAAGAGTGCTTACAACACCAGACACTTACTGTAGGCACCGAGGGCCAGCGGTACATATAAACGGGGCTTACATTTTTGTGGAAGACAATAGAGAAATACATAACGCAGCGTGTGTGCCGTATATACACAGTGATACACATATGCAGGGGCACAAGGGGGCATCGGAGTCACGATTTTACAGACGTGGTTAGGAAAGTCTCCCATAGGGACGCCTGCGTGGCTCAGTTGGTTAAGGGTCCAACGCTTGATTTCGGCTCAGGTCATGATCTCAGGGTCCGGGGATCGAGCCCCACATGGGGCCCCACGCTCAGCAGAGAGTCTGCTTGGGATTCTCTCTGTCCCTCTCCCTCTACCCCTCCCTGCCATGCACATAACATGCTCTCGCAAATCTTAAAAAAGAAAGAAAGAAAGGAAAACGAAAAGGCTCTGATAAGGTACCATTTGGCCAGAACAAGCCAGGTGGATCTGTGAGGGAAAGGCGCCCCAGGAAGCAGGAACAGCAAGTGCAAAGGCTCAGAGGCAGGAGGGGGCCAGGGTGGTAAAGGAGGAGAGAACAAGAAGATGAGCCAGAGAGCTTCACGGGGGCCAGAACACGTAGGGTCCTGTGGTCCACATTGAGGGTGTACATTCGCCTCCTGTGGCTGCTATAAAAAATTCAAAAGTTACCACAAACTTAAGTGGCTTAAAACAACACACACTTACTCTTTTACAGTTTCAGAGCTCTGTGTTGGCAGGGCTGTGTTCTTCCTGGAGGCTCAAGAAGAGAGTCTGCTCCTAGAGGCTGCCCGAATTCTTTGGCTCACGGCCCCACAGGACACCACCTTTTCTCCCTCGGCTAACATTGTCACATCACCTTCTACCTTCGGTCCTTCTTCCTGCCTCTCGGAGGGAGGGGCAGTGGAACCGCCTGGACCATCCAGGATGATCTTCCCTCTGCAAGCCCTTCGTGTAATCTCATCTTTGAAGTCCCTTTTGCTCCATAAGGTAACACATTCACAGGGGACAGATGAGGACGTGGACCTCTGTAGGGGAGGAGGGACGTGACTAGCCGACCACAGGGGGCTGCCGTGGTCCTCTAGGTGAGCACGACAGCGGTCAGGCCACGTGGTAAGGGGTGGTGGGACCGTGACTGTCCCGAGGACGGAGCCAAAAGGATATGCTCACATGTCGAACCCGGGCTGTGAGGGAAAGAGGGAAAGGAGAGAGTATGGCGGCCACTGAGACAGGAAGACCGCCGGCGGAGCGGACTGGCGCGGTGGAGAGGACTGCGGGCGCTTGTTGGAGGCGAGTGGAGGGTAAGACGCCCCGGAAGCCTCGGAGTGTAGAGCAACTGGCTAGACGGGGCTGAGGACAGGCGAGGCTCCAAGATGAGGGTGTCAATGTGGGGGCCTCCGTGAGCGGGGCTGTGACGGGGCCACCTCGGGAGCGAGTGTGGACAGAAAGGGGAAACGCCAGGGCTGAGCGCCAGGCCAGGGCGAGGGTAATGGGGTGGGAAAATGGAGAGGGACCAACAGAGAAAGAGAAGCAGCAGCGGTGAGGGAGGGAGAAGCAAGAGGGTGTGTCTCAGAGGCTGAGGAGGAGGGTAGTTGGCTGTGCCCTGTGCCCACAGGTCCAGTAGGGCACGTCTACGTGACCCTTCGGTTTGCCACCGTGGAGGTTGGTGAAGATCCTGGCAAGAGCTGTGCTAGGGATGGAGTCGTGCCCCCCACTTACAGCGGAAGCCCCACTGTGCCTGTGTTTGGGTATAGAATCTAAGGAAGTAATTAGGGTTAAATCCGATAGGGTTAGACTCCCCATAAGAAGAGACAGCAGAGAGCTCACATGCTCTCTCTCTCCACCACGTGAGCATGCAGCCCTTGACAAGCCAGGAGGAGAGTTCTCACCCCCACCTGGATGGCCTGGAACCTTGACCTTAGACTTCCAGCCTCCAGAGCTGTCAGAAAGTAAATGTCTGTGGCTTCGGCCCCCCAGCCTGTGGCACTTGAGTTATGGCAGCCTGAGATGACTAAGATAAGCTGTTTGGACAGAGTAGTGGGGTAGAGCCAGTTTGGAGTAGGTTCAGGAGTGGGGAAAAGGTTTGGAGTGTAGACATCTCTTTCAAGCATGTCACTGCCAAGGGGCACAGAGAAGGTGGAGGAGCCGGTGGGCTTGGGCTGTTTTTAAGATGGGCCCACACTGAAGTGTGCAGAGGGGCTCGCTGATGGACTGGGGGGGCAGAGGCAGAAAGGGCTGAGGGGGCCTCCCCGAGCGGCCGAGAGGCAGCGGGCGACTTCAGCTAGGAGCCCAGGTGTTTCCTTGGGTGGAGCACCTGACCCCAGAGGCCAAGGAACCTGGGCGGTCCTCCTCCCGTGGCCTCCACTTCTCAGGGCGCTAGAGAGCAAGCTGGGGGTGAGGGTGAGGGAACATGTGGGCCACTAGAGGGGACTGAGGGGGGCAAGCGCCCCAGGGAGGGAAGGACGAAGAAAGTGAGGGAAGAGAGGAGGCCGGCCCCCGCCAGCAGAGAAAGGTCTTGGGGGTCTCGGAAGCCTGGGTGGTGGGCTGTGGCCCGCGCTCTGCACGGCCTCAGGGCTGGGAGGGAGGTGAGCTCCGATGTCCCCAGGTGAGAACCAAGGCTTCCTGTCTGTGCCCTTACCTGTCTCCATGGCCTAAGGGAGCGCATGCGTGTGTCCGAGTCTGTGACCACGTGGAACCGCTCCAGATGGTCGCGCAGAGCTCCCTTGTGGTCCCACGGTCATCCTCCGATGCGCCCCCCCGCCCCTGCCCTCTGCCAGGTGCCCCGCACCCCGTCGGCGCAGCGCCTCAGGGACCTCTCAGCCCCACGCACCCCGGCACCCCCCCCCCTGCAACACACACCCTCCACGGCCAGCACCCCCTAGACTGGGCCGCAGGATGAAACGTGGGGGCGGCAGAAGGGGATTCCAAGGCACCCGCCGTCCATTCTCCCATCCACACCCCCAGCCTCCCCTGTGGGGGGCGGGGGGGGCGGTCCCTACTCAGCTCCCCCTTTCCTTGTCTCCCCCTGTGTCCTTCGTGCACTTCTGTCTCCGCCACCTCTCAGGGCCAGCAGGGTGGTTGTCGTCGGGCTCAGGGGCAGCAGCGGAGCTGGAGAACTGGGACTAGCGCTCTCGGGCCTCGCGCGCGGTGGCCGGCCCCTCTGCCCTTATCCTTCCCGGGGCCCTCCCTGCCCTCCCTGTCCCTCTCTCCCTTCCTCTCCCTGTTCCCTCCTGCCTCCTCAGAGCCACACACTGACTGCGGCCCCCGAGACCCCGCGCCGGTCCTGCCAGGGAGCAGATGGGCAGCGGGCTGGCCACGGGGGGCCAGCAGGTCCTCATGTCCCTGGCGCACACACGGCCGGGGGGCTGGGCCCCAGGAGGCTGACCCTCAGAGCTGCTACTTCTCCCGCCACCCTGTCACCAGCCTCCCTCCCACGCTCGTGGTCACTCATTTCCTGCCGCCCCCACCCCCGCTGCAGCTGGATGGGACCCGGAAAAGGACATCCTGCCAATGTCTTGGGCAAGCATGGCCTCCTCCGGAAGGTCTTTTGGAGCCAGGCTGGGGCCCCCTCCTCAAGGGCCCCCTCATGCCCTGGGAGACCCATTCCCACTCTGTGCCTGCCTGGAGGTGACCCTGAGCCCCCTCTGGGCTTCAGGGTACAGGGGGGACAGGTTCCCCTGTCCGGCCTAACTTCTGGGCTGAAATGGGAGTCAGCAGGCAGCTGTCAGGGTTGTGGGGTGCCAGGCAGGGCACACTGCCCCATGGGGCCACCATTTGGGGCTTTGGGGCCAGGCTGTAGCAGGGGGTTCAGGCCCTGAGTGGGGCTGGCTCCGGACAGATAACAGGCAGTCATGGGGTGCCTTCTGCAAGTGTGCCCGGAACTAGGAGCTCTAGCTGGCCATCTGGGCCACCTACAGCCTCCACAGCCCTCCCTAACTCCTCCATCTTCTGCTGGTTGGCCCCTGACCCTCTGAGGACAATAGGGTTTCCTGGTGACCCCTGGGCTGTGGGTCACACAGATCCGGCTGGAATCCCAGCTCCGCCGGTTCACGGCGCCTCCCATGGAAAAAGGTCTCGAACTCCTGTCTCAAAGTGGGGTGACACTTCCCCTCACAGGGCTAGGGGGGTGTTAACATAATCTCGATGGTCCCAGAGGTGCACTGCAAGGACATGCTTCTGTCTTCCCTGCCTAGCAAGGGGCAAGAGCTGAGCGGCCCCGGGACATGCCAAGTGGCCCTGGGCAGGCAGGAAGGGCACAGGCCGGCTCGCCTTCTCCCCCTCCCACACACAGCTATTTACAGCAGAGCTGGAAGGCACGCCATGACTCCCACTGCACGTCCAGAGTCCCTCTCTGTGGGGAGGAGGAGGTGAGGGGCCTGGGCTGGGGTCCCCAGGGTCCCAGCTGGTGGCTTCCCCTTGACTTTGCCTCCTCGGCCCCACAGGGTCATCCAGAGGCCCTGGTTCATCCAGCCTGAGCAGGGAGGTGAGACGCAGCCCTGCCTTCCTGTGCTGTTTGCTGAGTTTGAATCCGGACCTGGACGCCTATTCTCTCAGGACCCCTGGGGAGGGTTACTGGGTAACCAGTCCTCCCTGAGGCTCAGTTTTCTCATCTTCAAATGGGCAGAACAAGGTTGCTGCAGAGATTCGGGGCGTGTGGAAAACAAGCAAGAGCCGACATGCTCCATCAGTCTCCCCAGTGTGTTTATAATTACTCAGGCCAGAGCCAAGCCTCACCCTCCCATGCCGCCACCCCAGTGGGTCCGCTCCCCGAGATCATGTCGGGAAGGAGGATCCCAGATTGAGCCTCAGCACCACCCCCAACCCCACAGCCCCTCAGCAGCATCTGGGAGGGTACAGCTGTTGGGAAGGCAGACCCCCCAAGTGCCCCTGAGGCTCCCCAGTATGGAACCCCATGGAACCCCATATCAGCAGTAACTAGGCCGTCCTTCCTTTGTTAGCTACCCTGTATCGAGCATCTCCTGCCTTGAGAGACCTGATCTAGATGGGAATTGGGGGAGCCTGACAGCAAACAGATATAAATAGTTAATTACCAGATACCTAGACCTGCCAGAGCAAGTTGTTGTTGTTTTTGGTTTTTTTTTTTTTTTTTTAGATTTTATTTATTTATTTGAGTGAGAGAGAGAGAGAGCATGAGCAGGGGAAGGGGCAGAGGGAGAGGGAGACACAGACTCCCCGCTGAGCAGGGAGCCCGACTCAGGACTCGATCCCAGGACCCTGGGAATGACTTGAGCCGAAGGCAGATGCTTCACCAACTGAGCCACCTAGGTGCCCCCTCTCCCCCGCCCCACCAGAGCAAGTTCTAAGGGATGGGCAGAGGGCTACCTGAGACTGGGTGCTCAGGGGACAACTCTGTGAGCTGGTGACACTGAGCCACAGGAAGGGGCCCACCCTGGAGAGATGTCGGAGCCCAGGCTTCTCTGCCTCAAAGAGGATTGTGTGCAGACTTCCCATGACCCAGAAGCTTGTGGTTCTGTGCTTTCTGCTAGTTGCCGGGCTCGTGCGGCATGCAAAAGGGCGGCCCACCTGCTAGTTGGCAGCCAGGAGCTGCCGGGCTGAGCACCTGAAGAGGATTAAGCATTCGTTCTCTAAGCTGAAAATATGCGATCAGCTTTAAATTCACCTCGGTTGTTTAAAATATGTATATATCATTGTTCAAAGGTAAATAAGTTACCTTTCATAAATATTTTTATTTAGCCAACAGTGATCTTAAAAACAATAAAATTAAATAAGAAACCAGGTAGAATTCCAAGACAACAGGACTCTTCGGTACAAAGCATCTTAGATTCTCTGGCTTTTCACTTTATGACGATATTTTACAAACTTCGCTAATGGTAGTAACATTTTGAACCTGGGCAGTCCCTGTCTACACTGGTGGATACACACAGCCCCGCATGGAAATGAAACTAGTTCACCCGCGACATTAAAAAACAAAAACAAAACAAAACAAAAACCCACCTTTTTCTTTTCTCTTAAAGTTGTAATGTACATACCATCTGAGTTCACTTCCTACTGCTGCTGTAGCAAATTGCCAGACACATCGTGGCTTAAAACAACACGTTTATTAGCTTAAGAGTTCTGGAAATCAGGAGTCTGACATAGGTCTCACGGAACAAAAATCAAGGTATCCGCCGGGCCACGTTCCTTCTGAGGAATGCTTCCAACTTCTAGAGGCGGCCCATGTTCCTTGGTTCATGGCCTCCTTCCATCTTCAAAGCCACTGTTGTGGGCCACTGTGACCTCTGATCTTCTTTGCCCCATCTCCTTCTCCAGCCCCGACTCCTGTCTCCTTTCACAGGTGAGGACCTGCAATTTCTTTGGACCCACCTGGATAATCCAGAATAATCTCCCCATACCAAGATCCTTGATTTAGTCCCATCTGCAAAGTCCCTTCTGCCGGGGAGGGCGACCTATTCGCAGGCTCCAAAGATTAGGGTGTGGACATCTCTGGGGACCGTTATTCTGCTGACCCGCACCCCCCCCCCATGGACAGTCTCAGAAATGTAAAGACTAAAGTCATTACATTTCACCATCTAGTGTTTGTCCTCTCAGCATTTTGGCCTACTGCCTTCCAGCATTTTCCTATGAGGGTATTTTTTAATGAAGTGGAAATTTTACTAAATACAATACTTATAGACCTTTTCACTTAATATCCCCCTGTCATTGAACTCGGGAGACAATTTAAAGACCACGTAATCTCCCATCACATGGATGCACTGTAAATTATCAACCCGTCCCTGTGGTCGGCCACCGTCTTGCACTGTCATATCGCACATGGCGGAATGATTAATGCTAGCTCGCATTTACTGAGCCGGTACTATGCACCAGGCATTGATCTAAGCATTGCACCCGGATTAACCCCTCCAATACTCATGACAACCCTATGAGGTGGATCTTCGTGCAGCTGAGGGATGGAAGCTTCTTCAGAAGGTGAAGAAGCTTGCCTAAGGTTGGGTGACGCTGTGGTAGGAGTCCAACCCAGATCACCTGACTCCAGAAGCCACGCTCTTAGCCGCTCACAGACTCACATTTTTTCCTTCTGCCCCGCCTTCCGGGGGGAATGTTAGTTTGTACGGGAACCACCCTACACACTCTCTGTGGATTACCTCCTCTAAGCCCTAACAACCCAATCAGGTAAACTTCCGTCATGAAGCCCAGCTGATCGGTTGGACTCGCTGGCAGTTCTTTGTGGGGGCCAGTCGTCCATGGCAGTGAGGGCTCTGGGCTCCGGCCCCACAAGCTCACCTTACCAGCTGAGCCCCAGTGAAAGCAAAGCACAGCAAGTAGGTGCCAGAGCAGGTGCATGGTCTGGGTTGGGTGCGGTGCCAGTCCCGGGGCATCTCAGGCGCCCAGAAGCACTCCTAGGAAAGGGGTGGCACAACAGGATTCTGGTGGCGAGATTCAGAAGTCGGCTTCCCTTCTGGCCAGATCGGGCAACAAAATCTTCAAAGGCGTCTGGACATAGAACTAGATCGAGTCTTTGGTCCTGGGCTACCCCTGGAGGGCTGGACACTTAAAGGTGCCCGTACACTATCGCTAGAGCCAATCCACACTAATCACGGATTAATCCACACGTTAACACCCCCCCCCCAAAAAAGAGCATTTTTCATATCCATTGTACTGATTAGCACACCCCCAAACCCTCTGGACCTGATGGAAGATAAGATAATGCTAAGCAGGTAATAGCTGCCTCTTAGACTATGGGCTTCTGATAAGAGTCTTTCAGGTGTTAACCAACCAGCCCTGGAGTGTGTATTCCTGATTAGACCTCGTTAAGTGTTAAGTAATCATCTCTAGGTGTACATCAAAATTAACATATATATGTTGCACTGAGCTTGCTGAAGTATATTAAAGTAATTAAAAATAACACAAAAAGATGCAGTGATTATCCCCATCTAATAGATGGAAAACCAAGGCAGAGTGATCCAGTGACTTGCCGAAGAGTACAACCTGTATTCCATCCAGGATCCATCTGATTCCATTGCCTCCCTGCAGGAACCAGGGCAAAAACCATTAATATTTTGAATGCCCTTGATGTGTATTAATAAACTGCCCTCCCACTTGACTCTCTCACCTCTGAGATGTGACTGTGTCTGCTCACTTTGGGGGTTCCGGTTCCTTACTGACCACTCGGAGGGTCATCTGTAGCCAGCTAAAGCCCCAAGCCTGGCTTCCCCTAGCCTTTCAGTTGTATGGCCAGCCTGGGAGGCATTCAAGTCTCCCAGCGGGGAGAGTGGGGTTGTCTGCCCTTCAGCATTGCTCATTCTTGCTCCCTGGGTTTGTACAAGCAACTAGGAGGTGGCAGGTGTCTGTGTTGTCCACAGAGAAAGCTTATTGCCTATGGATGTCCTTATTATGCATTCAACATACTCACTTCATCTACCAGTAAATACCTACTGAGCATTACTCTGGGCCAGGACGTCCTTCCGGATCTCTGCCCTGGTCTGGGGCCCTGAGATACTTTTCCTTCTGATGGCAGTGTGAACACAGAAGAGTCACTTCCTTTTGGGCCTCAGTTTCCTTATCTGTAAAAAGGGCAAGAAAAGGGCTTCACTAAAGGACCCCTGATCCTTCTTACGAAACCTGAAACATCACCAGGTTTAGGGACTCTTGGGACCTCTCCCGAAGCGACAGCAGTAGGGTTGGAGATTAAGTGAGCTGTCAGTGTGAAGTACCAGGCATAGAAGATTCTCAAAGAAAAGTGAGGCTTCAGGAGCTTGAACACTCGAGGGTGGGCTGGACTCAGTGACATGCACCCAAAGAGCAGAGTTTGGAAAGGGGAAAAATAGGGACACCACCTGAGCCACGTGATCCAGACCAATGTCACCAGCAGTAAGTCATGTGCATGGCATGTACCTCTGATGGGATGGGATGAGAAGGCACCTCACCTCTAGGGTCTGCTTCCCCCACACCCATAACCCCAGTCTACTCTCGAGAAAACATCAGAAAAACCCAAATGGAAGAACTTTCTACAAACTATCTGACCAGTGCTCCTCAAAACTGTCAAGAGCAAGACAAACAAGGAAACTCTGAGAAACTGACACGAACCAGAGTCTTCCATGGAGACATGACAACCAAATGGGATGTGGCATGGTTCCAGGGTGGGATCCTGGAACAGGAAAAGGGACGCTAGTGTTGTCAATTAGTGAGGTTGGACTAGAGTCTGAAGTTCAACCCACAGGAACGTAGCAGTGTTGGTTCTGTAGTGGTGTCATGTACCAGGTAATGTAAGAAGTTAATATTAGGGGAAATTATATGGGTATATGGGTATCCGTGTTATCTTTACAACTTTTCAGTACAGCTAACATTATTCCAAAATTAAACGTGTGGGTTTTTCTAAGTGAGATCTGGGCCAACAAGCACAGGAAAAGATGCTCCGCATCATTAGTCATGAGGAAAATGCAAATCAAACCCACAAGGAGACACCACTTCACACCCACTAGAATAGCTATCATCAAAAGGCAGACAACAACAAGTGCTGGCTAAGATGTGGAGAAACTGGAGCCCTTCAATTCTGCTGGCGGGACTGCAAAACGGTGTAGCCACTTTCGAAAGCAGGCTGGCAGTTTCTTAAAAAGTGAAACAGAGAATTACCCAGGGATTCCTCTCCTAGGTGTGTACCCAAAGAAGGGAAATATCTGTCCATACGAAGATGTGTCTAGGAATGCTCAGAGCTGCTTTCACTCCTAAGAGCCCCAAACTGGAAAGAGCTCAGATGGCCGTCAGCAGAGGAATGGCTAAGCAGAGTGGGACAGCTGGTGGCAACGGGGTGCTGGTGGCAAGAAAAAGGAAGGAGCTGTGGAGATGTAGGGCAGCGTGGGTGGATTTCAAAATAATGATGATGAGCTAAAGAAGCCAAAGGAGAAGGTACTGTGTGCTTCCATTTACAGAAAACTCATCTATGGTGACAGAATGCAGACCAGTGGTTGCCTGGGGGCAGGTGGGGAGTGAGGCGGGAGGGGTCACAAAGGAGGGGGGAGGAAGCCGGAGGATGATGGGTGCATTCACCACCTCAGCGGTAATGATGGCTTCCTGGGTGTATTCATGTGTCAAAACATATCAAATTGTACACTTTAAATATATGCAGTGTATTCTGTGCCAATTATACCTCAATAAAGCTGCTTTTTAAGAAAGTGAAGCCTGGGGTGCGCCTGGCTGGCTCAGTCGGTTGAAGCTTGTGACTCTTGATCTCCACGTCGTGAGTTCAAACCCCACGTTGGGTTTAGAGATTACTTAAATAAGTAAATAAATAAACTTAAAATTAAATTAAATTAAATTAAATTAAAATTAAAAATAAAAATGTGGGGGCGCCTGGGTGGCTCAGTCGGTTAAGTGTCTGCCTTCGGCTCAGGTCATGATTCCAGCGTTCTGGGATCGAGGCCCACATCGTTCTCCCTGCTCGGCAGGGAGTCTGCTTCTCCTTCTACCCTTCCTCCTGCTTGAGCACGCTCTCTCTTTCTCTCTCTCTCACGCTCTCTCTCATATAAATAAATAAAATCTTTAAAAAATAAAAAAAACATTAAAAATAAATAAATAAATACATAAAAAAAATAAATAAAAATGTGAAGCCTGAGTATGGGGGCGAGGACAGCGTGGCTCCAGTCTCCTCACCTGTAGTGCGGGGGTGATCCCATGTGCCCCGCACCCTCTGAGGACCCAGGGTGAGGTGGGGGTTCAGTGTGAGCCCCAGCCCTGGCCCAGAGTCCTGAGCTCCTGGACTTCACGGTGGGACAGCTGCAGGGCCCTGGCCACCGCCCCTCAGAGGAGGGGACGCTGTGGGGTCCCTCCCAGTGGTAGGAGGGACCCACTTACTCCCTCTCTCTTTACTCCCTGAAGGAAAAAAAACAAAAACAAAAACGCATGATGCTACATGTACTTTGGGGCTTTTTCAACACAATTGTCTAAAAATAGCCTGGGCCATCACAGCCCAGTTCCTTTTTAGGAAGGGTTTCAGCAGCCCAGCCTGGCCTGGCGGCCGGCTCAGGAAGTGGAGGCCTGGCAGAGCAGGGCCTCGGGTAGGGGCCATGGACGGAAGGACCGGGGCCCCCGGGGCCCCGCCCGTGCTCAGTGTCTGCCCCCGTGCGAAGGCTGGGCTGCCAAGAGCATGTGAGAGAGCAGCCAGTGGGTGACCTCCTCATCCCCAGCTGCCCCTGGGCTGGGCCTCCCGCCCTGGTGCATTCCAGCCCCTTGCTGTGGTGTGGCCATGCATACCCCACGTGGCTCCTCTGTGCCTTGATTTCCCCACCTGGGAAGTACAGCGCTCCGCTACCTTGCCCTGCCCCCTCTAGAGCTGGGCTGTGGCAGCCGGGCCATGGGCATGGACGGGCCCCGACACCGGCGCGTGCCTGCCCTTTCCGGTGGGGGAGGGGACAGGACAGGCTCTGGAAAGCCACTTCCCGACCGAGGGCCCACCTGGGCCAGGCACCCTCCGTCTGCACAGGGCTCTGCAGGCATCAGGTCGCAGCCCCTGAGCTGTGAGGGTCATGGTGATGACGTGCATCAGACCCTGGGCAGGTGGCCAGGCCTCAGAAGCACCCAGCCCTGCTGACACCTTGACCTGGGCCTTCCAGCCTCCAACCTGTGAGACAAGAAATGTCTGATGATTAAGTCCCGGTCTGTGGGACTCTGTCATGGCCCCATAAGCAGATTCGTACGGGCCCCTGACAGGTGAAAAGGCCGAAGCTTTGGAGAGACTTCAGAACCGTATCCAGGGCCACACAGCTGCGGAGGGGCTGGGGCAGGACGGGAAGCCAGGACCTGCTGTCCCCCACGCTTTTCCCACCGAGGTCTCTGGAAAGCAGAGCACTGCTCACTGCCTCTCCCCACAGAGAGCCCCGGGCCTCCCCAGAGGTCAGGGGCAGGAGGGACAGCGTGATGAATGCAGGAGCCTGGGCCCCTTGGCCGGCCCGTGGGTGCTCTGCCAGCCAGCGTGGGGCCAGGCCCGGTACCCAGGGCCCTTTCTCCTGTCATCTCCTGCGGGGGTTCCCCGGTCCTCAGCCTTGTGTGGTCTACGCTCTGCTCCTGCTTCGGGACCCCAATAGGATGGGGCCTCCTGCACGGCTGTTCCCAACTCACCCCAGGAGGATGGATCGCGGGGGAACCAGGAGCTCTCCTTGAGAACACCAGGCGCAGGGGCTGTCGGGACAGAGAAAAGGGTGTAATTTGGGCCCTGCCCCCACAGCCAGAAGGAATGACAACATGGGGCACGGGGATGAGTCCGGGAGGGACTCTACCTCGCTGCTGTGCCTCTGGCCAAAGTAATGTCCCCTGGTTTCATCTACGAAATGGGTGGCAATGCTCTCTGACCCACAGGGTGGTCTGGAGGGTTGACCAAGGCACCCATTCTCTCCCTAGCCCTTTCCGCCCTCCCCCTCCTTTCCCCGCCCCTCCCCTGAGGAGAGCTGTCACCAGCCATTCTCTGCCCCTCCCGAACCCCCAAACCCGGGGGGAAGGGCACAGGAGCCCCTTCTGTGGTGCACTGTAGGCACCCAACAGGCATGGCACTGAACTGAGACCCCGACAGGCTGAGCTGTCACAGTGACAGGGCGCTAGGGCCGAGACCCCATAGAAGAAACAGAGGGACAGAGACAATACACGCAGAACACTTAAAACAAGAGGCCCTCATGGGAGGCCATGGCCATGGACACTGGAGTCAGCTGCCCTGGGTTCGAGTCCTGACTCCACCATGCGTCCGCTGTGTGAACTTGCGTCTGTCTCTTGCCCTCCCAGCTCACCCATCTGTAAGTGGGTGGATGATAAAGGCACCTAAAATGTAACCATAGGATCATACAGTGAAAGCTCGGAGCACTAGCCCCACGTGCAGGAAGCGGCCAGTAAGCATCAGCTGTGTTTAGCGAGGCACACTGCAAGGAGAGCCAGGTTATACTCTGGCCCCAGTTCCACCAGAGCTCCAGCCCCCGGCCTTGGTTTCTCCAGCTGGGGACTTGAGAAGGTGAGGCTCTTGAAGGATGCTATTTTTTCTGCTGTATTGTCTTCCATAAGCCAGGCTGGGGACAGGCATGGGGACCGCGGGGGCATGTGGGAACAGCCAAGGGTGTCCCAACCGTGATATCAGGCAGCTTACCCCTCCCAAGCCTCAGTTGGTCACTTGTCTGGTGACCGTCCCCTCTCAAACAGTTCTGTGAGCTGTGGGAAGCAGCAGAGACCTCAGGAGGCCCTCCTCACTCGGGCCGGCTCTGCACCAGGCCTCCAAGGCGCCCACCCCTGCAAGGTGGCCTTCCCCAAGGGGCTGGGTGCCCGCTCAAGGCCGCGGCAGGAACGCAGCTGGGCTCCGCACCCCAGCTGCACTGCAAGGCCCTGGCCACAGCCACCCCTCTCCTGCCTCCTTCCCTGGCCCCCGCCCTGCCCCTACCCCCAGCAGTTCTCGCCACGTTCCTGGGAGGAAGCCAGTGGCCCTGGCATGTGACAGTGTTTGGCTTTGTCCTGTCAGAAGAACAATTTTTTCATCTCCTTGGCTGTGCTTTCTTCTAATGACTTTTTGGCTCAGGGCTCCAGCCAGATCAAAGACTCCCCGGTGGGGAGGACACCAGGACAGTGTGTTTGTCGTGAGCAAATCATAGAGGTGAAGCCTGTGGCTCAGGAGCTGGAGGAGGTAGGTGGGCGCAGGAGGGGGATGGCCCTGAGCTCCAGACGGGGGCAAGATGCAGAAGAGGAGGTGAGGACAAGGAGTAGGGAGGAAGAGAAAGGCACCCTTCAGGGTAAGGTGAGAACAGGACGGTTTCCAGTATGTTTGCCATGACGGGGCAACCTCTGGACTGGAGCTTGAGGTCCCAGTAGACCTCTGTCTTCAGGGTAACCTGAAAGATCTGCTTGGACAAGGACGTGGATGCGGGTGGGGTGAGGAACCTGGAACCATCCCTATAGCTTCTGACCTCCTTTGCCTTCCTTCTCTCTCACACAGGTCCCCACCGCTGCCCCACAGGCTGCCCAGCTGGAGAAGGCTGTGAAGCCCGTTCCCCACCCCCCGCCCCTGCCACCACCCGCCTTGTTTGCCAGGCTCTTGGCAGCAAAGGAAAGGGAAGCTCTTCTCAGGAGCAGCTGTACCTAAGCTGGCCCTAAAGATGCACGGAGGGAAAGGGTTTGGGGCCTGGAGAAGGCTGGCTGGTGGCAGCCTGGAGCAGCACGCCGGCGGGGGGGGGGCACGCAGGTGGTAAACAGGAGGGAGGTGGCCCATCCCTGGGGAGCTGTTGCCCGGGCCAGTAATGAAGTTATTTTGTAGAAGCAAGCAGGAGGCAGCTGTTGTGGAGCCCCCCCCCCAAGGCTCCCAGGGAGCAGGAGGGAGCTGGAGGAGCTGGAGGGAGCAGGAGGGAGCTGGAGGGAGCTGGAGGGAGCAGGAGGGAGCTGGAGGGAGCAGGAGGGAGCTGGAGGGAGCAGGAGGGAGCTGGAGGAGCTGGAGGAGCTGGAGGCAGCAGGAGGGAGCTGGAGGGAGCAGGAGGCAGCAGGAGGGAGCTGGAGGGAGCTGGAGGGAGCAGGAAGGAGCTGGAGGGAGCAGGAGGGAGCTGGAGGGAGCAGGAGGGAGCTGGAGGGAGCAGGAGGGAGCTGGAGGAGCTGGAGGCAGCAGGAGGGAGCTGGAGGGAGCAGGAGGCAGCAGGAGGGAGCTGGAGGCAGCAGGAGGGAGCTGGAGGGAGCAGGAGGGAGCTGGAGGGAGCAGGAGGGAGCTGGAGGGAGCAGGAGGGAGCTGGAGGGAGCTGGAGGGAGCAGGAGGGAGCTGGAGGGAGCAGGAGGGAGCTGGAGGAGCTGGGGGCAGCAGGAGGGAGCAGGAGGGAGCTGGAGGGAGCAGGAGGGAGCAGGAGGGAGCAGGAGGGAGCAGGAGGGAGCTGGAGGGAGCAGGAGGCAGCAGGAGGGAGCTGGAGGGAGCAGGAGGGAGCTAGAGGGAGCTGGAGGGAGCTGGAGGAGCTGGGGGCAGCAGGAGGGAGCTGGAGGGAGCAGGAGGGAGCTGGAGGGAGCAGGAGGGAGCTGGAGGAGCTGGAGGAGCTGGAGGAGCTGGAGGGAGCAGGAGGCAGCAGGAAGCAGCAGGAGGGAGCTGGAGGGAGCAGGAGGCAGCAGGAGGGAGCAGGAGGCAGCAGGAGGGAGCTGGAGGGAGCTGGAGGGAGCAGGAGGGAGCTGGAGAGAGGAGGGAGGAGGAAACAGGAGGGAGCTCTCTGTCACATAGGGACAGCCTTGCAGGAATCTGGGAGTCTGGGGCGCCTATTTGACTGTCCTGTGTGACTGCGTGCACACACCCCTGCACATACCCTGCACACACACCCCTGCACACACCCTGTACTCACACCTTTGCACACATACCCCTGTACACACACCCCTGCACCCTTCCTGCATACATACCCCAGCACATACCCTGTGCATACACCTCTGTACACACACACTGACACGTGCCCCTGCACACACACCTCTGCACCCACACCCCTGCACGCATGCTCCTGTACACACACCCTTGCACCCTCCCTGCATGCATATCCCAGCACATACCCTGTGCACACACCTCTGCACACATACCCTGCACATGTGCCCCTGCACACACACCCTCGACACATGCTCTTGTACACACACCCCTGCACACGTGCCCCTGTACACACCCTCCTGTACCCCCTCCTGCTTGCGTACCCCAACACATACCATGTGCACTCACCCCTGCACACGTGCGCCTGTACACACACCCCTGCACCCTTCCTGCATGCATACCCCAACACATACCCTATGCATACACCTCTGTACACACACCCTGCACAAGTGCCCCTGTACACACACCCCTGCACATACCCTTGCACACACACCTCTGCACACACATCCCTGCACAAACACACACCCCTACCTACATGCCTTGTACACATCCTACACACACGTCCTGTACACACCATGCACACGTGCAGCCCTCCAGCAGCCAGAGGGCTGTGTTAGGCCACACGAGAGAGCAAAAGATCTGGTTCAGGTCCCAGCTTCGCCACAGCTTGGCTCATGACCCTGGGATATCACTTAACCTCTCTGAGCCTCAGTTTCCCCATCTGCCAGGTGGAGCCAGGACTCTTGCCCTACCTCTGGGTTATCTTGACGCTTGACCTATTAACTGCCAATGTAGTCAGTCACCCTACTCTCCTCGGTTAGTGAGGGAAGCTGCACCTCAGAAAGGGTAAGGGAGAGCCCCAAGGACACGGGCCAAGTCATAGGACCTGGACTTGAATCACACTCTGCCCCCAGAGGTCACGTGTACATGTGCATGACACATCCATCACCCATCCGCACATGTCCGTGTGTGTAAGCACATACACACGGTGGTGAGAGTGCCCACCATGCTGGGTCCTTTACACACACTCACACTGAGCAAGTCACACCTCCCTGCCTTCCTAACATGTTCAGTTATAAGGATCTAGCTAAACCACAAGTACAGTAGTTGCTTAGTTAACAAGGACCCTGGGCATAGGGGACTTCTGGGTGGTTCATCGGCTTAGTGAGGTCATCAAGGACCCAGGTTCTTTCCATTTCTCTGCCCATCATCCTCGGTGTTAACCTGGTGCCACATAGTTGCAGGATAGCTACTGCAGCTCTGGCCATCATGCCTGCATTCCAGCATGAAAGAGGAGGAAAGGTGGCCGAAGGGAACTCTCCTTTCATATCCATCTCTTTTCTGAAGAAACAAAAGCTCTCCCAGTTCCCACCCTCTCTCTCCCCACAGACTTTCCCTTATATTATTGCCTGGAACTGGGTCCCTGGCCACCTAGAGCAACAGGGGAGGCCAGGAAACAGAGAATCTGGCAAAGGGGCGCAGGACCATCGGTGAGGCAAGATCCATCCCCCAGGCCCCAGCACTCTGCTGTTTTGAACCAAATCAGGATTCTGATGGCCAAGAAGAAGAGGGGAAGGGCCAGTTAAAATGCCTGGCATTCGTGCCCCTTTGGCCGTGAGCTCCATCCTCCATCCCTCCTCCAGGGGGCAATGTGAGGACAGAAGACACAGAAGCCACAGGCGTCTGAAGTCCCTTGGGAGGAGGGAAAGGGACCCCAAATTCCAGAGTTCTGCTGAGGCCCTGCGTGCCCTGTGAGCTCTCGTCCAGGCCATGGGTCCTGGGAAGGAGCCCTTCCTGACCCAAGGCCGTGTCACCGCATGCACAACCTGGGGGTGGGGGGTCCCTGAAGGTGTGAGCGCTCTCAGCTCCCTACCTGCCCAGCGCCAGCCTGGCTGCCGTCATGGGCTTCCTTCCTTCGATGCACTCCATGCCCTGCCGCCCACCCGCCTAACAAGAATGGCTTCTTGATTTATGTTTGGCCCCACAGCTCCCTTGTCCCAAGCATTGCATGTGACAGAATCCTTCCAGATCCGAGTCTGAGATGGAAACAACTCCTCCTAGGCACGGATCCTGGCCCCCAGATGCTTGCTGCAGGAGCCCCTTACGAGGCTCACTTCTCACCAGGGCTGTGCCTGTGCCCGGTGCAGGACCCCTCCGGGCTGTCTCCTCCCTGCCCCTCATGAAACACATCGTCTATGGCCCCCTTTCAGCTTCCCTTCTGAGAATTTAACTCCCTGTAAGTGATTTGGGGTGTTAAGGATGGGGCGCTACATCTGGGTGGCCCTGCCCTCTGAGACTCAGCGCCAGGGAAGGCTGCGTAGGCAGGACACCTATGTAGTGATCCAAGGACAAGCCCCCCGCCGCCGCAGGCCATGCCCGCAGCTGGCTTCCCCACGTGCGGGTGTGATGAGGGGCACTTGTCTGAAAAGGCCACCAAAGTCTGTGGCACTCAAAGGATTTGGTTCTTTCCCCCATGGCGACCTGAGACCGGAGCTGGGAGAGGTAGGAGGCACAATGAGGCTTTCAGTGTCCTGGGCCAGGCAGGCCCACTGCAGGGGAGGGGCAGGGAGTGCTTCTCCCGGCTGGTTGCCAGGAGAAGCACCCAGCATCCAGGAGGTTCAGGGACTGGGGGGGTGGGGGGATGCTGGAGCTCGCCTTCAGCCATCACAAACTACTGAAGCACCTTCCATGCACGAGGCACCCTGCCCTGGAGGCGTGTTCAGTCCAGGAGAGGGGCTGACGGCCACAGAGGTCCCAGTGAAGCCCGGTTCCCAGCTGGCAGTGGCGGGGGGGAGGGGGGGGTTGTGCCACCCAGTGGGAGATGAGAGACATTTGGGTCGTTCTGTCTGACAACCGTGGGTGGAGGCCAAGGATGCTGCTAAACATCTTGCTGTACCCAGGATAAGTCCCACCACATGGAATCATCTGAACCCCAAAATGTCCATAGTGCAACTCTGGCCAACCAGGAAAGTGGCTGGAGCCCGGAGACTGGAGCCTGGGAGCTCCCAGAGTTATATGATGCCCTGGTGGAAACCCTGTGGTTCCTAACTGGGCTGCCGTCAGATGGCTCTGGGGAGTGGCACATGGTCCTTGTTAGGCTCCGGGGTGGGAAAGCCCGCTGACGACAGGGATCCAGCCCTTCTCTCAGGCTCCCCAAGTCCCAGCAGGTGCATGGGGACCAACTCCCATTGTGCATCACGGGGTGGCCCAGGCTCCACTGGACTGGGAGAGACTCGGTCATGGCCACAGCCCCGGCAGGCTTCAAGCAGGAAGAACTTGCTCCTGCGTGAGGGTCCCCCTACCTCCTCAAGCCTGTCCCTCTGTTCCAAAGCTCTCCTGCCCAGAGCGGCGAGACCCGAATGTAAGCCACCAAGAGGACAGAGACGCCAGGTCAGGGCCCATGCCTTGCCCCAGCTGCCTGTCCCTTCTGAATAAAATCCACACCCTGCCTCTGGCCTTCCGGCCCCCACGACCTGGCCTCATCTACCTTTCGAACTCCCGCTCCTCGTCCCTCCCCGCCCGCGCTCCTCCAGAGTCCTGACCATGAGCAGTGTCCCCTGGCCCTGACCTGGTGCCCTTCCCTGTCCTCTGTGCCCGCCCTCAACGGAGCCCCCCCCCTCCCCGCATCAGGACTGACCCCACCTTTCCTGTCCCCCCTGAGAACCCCCATTGAAGTCTCCACCGCACGGGGCCATTTCCAGATGCAGGATGTCAGGCCATGTTTCCATATTCAGCACATAACTGCCTTTGAATGTTAACGAACAACAACAAAATATCTTTAATAAACTTTTAAAAAACAACTGTATACTTATTTGTGTGTATTTTGGTTTCAATAATACGAAAAGGTATAAAGAAGAAAATACAAGCTACCTTAAGAGAACACTTCCCTAGCACTCAGGTGAGTATCTTCACACACATCCTTCCACGTGCGGACACCCCTGCAAATCTGTGTCTACATTCGCACAGAAATGTGATCTCTTTGTATCAGATGTCACATGACCTGCTTTGTCCTCCATCAGGGTGACGTGTAGAACTTTCCATGTCAATACAAACATGTCTACCCAATCTGATCTAATTGCTAGGCAGTATTCCATTGGAGAGGTGGATTATAATCTAATTATTCTGTTCCCTATTCACTGACATTTACGTTACTTCGAATTTTTTGTTTTCACAAACCGTGCTCTGATGAATACCCTTGTGTATTGTACTTTGCTCGCTTGTCTGATTATTTTCTTAGAGCTGGAATTAGTGGGCACATTTAAAAGGGGGATAGTTGTTTCCAAATTGGCCTTTAGAAAGGTTGTACCAATTTATACTTTGAACCAACAGTAATAATACAAATAACTAACTACCGTGTATTAAGCACTTTTTCTTGCCTGGCACTGTCCTGATCACTTTATACGTTATGACTTATTTAATTCCCCCCACAAACCTGCCAGGAGGGTGTTGTCACACCCATTTTATAGATGAGAAAGGCGAGGCCCCGGGGAAATTCCAGAGTTAGTAAGTGGCAGAGTGTTCATATATGAAGGCACCCATTTCCCCCACTTGTGCGAATACTCGGAGAAACATTTCTAATCTTTTGATCACTTGATGGGGGGGAAAAAAGGAAAATCTCACTGTGACTTTTATTTTCATTTTTGTTACTGATAGCGTTGGTTTTTTTTTTCCCCCAGTTGTTTATCAGCCATTCTTTTATGAATTACTTCTTCATATCCTTTCCCATTTTTCAACCAGGCCATTCATCCTTTTATTGATTTGCGTTAACACTTCACATACTACAGAAATGAGCCCTTTGTCATCACCTGCCTTATCTCCTGTGTAGACAGTGAGGGTCTAAGGGGAGAGGGTGTACGGGCCTCTCCGCCTACCCCCCAGTGCCTGGCACAGAGCAGACCTCCAGTAATGAGACTCCTCATCGTTCAAAGGGAGCTCTGGGAGTTCCTAGGGCTCGACGGGGGCACCACCCACTTATCATTGACTCTTGACTCCTGATCTGCCCCTTGGCCTGAAGCATTTCCCTCTGTCTGCCGGGGTAGGTTTTATAGAATGAATATCCATCTTGTTTGGTGCCCAGGTGGCCAGGTGAGGCAGGCAGGGTATGGTAATCCCTGATCACAAACGAGGAAACTGAGGCTCAAAGCGGCTTCGTCACACGCCTAGACTTTCACAGTTAAGACTGACATTGAACTCCCTGCTTCCTTGGTGTAAGGCTTATCTGCTCCATCTCTGACTGACAAGCCATATCGGAATAGGGCAGAACTTCCTGCCTGCAGAAGACAGGGACCCCTGAGGACCTGGCTCCCTGACACACCCCGCCTGCCCCCCCAAAGCAGGCCTTGCACCCACCACTGTCACCCACTGGGTGGCCCTGAGCCAGGCCACCCTGCCTCTCTCAGTGCTCCCAGCTGGGAGGGAGCCGAGGCAGGGCGAGCAGGAGGCACAAGGGCCCCTTTGTGCCTGTTGCTAAGGGCCTGGCTGTATTTACTCAGCCTTGGTAAACAGGAGGTGCCTGGAGGCCTGCTCTGTTATGACAACTTAAAGAACATTTTCTTTCCTTCCTGAGGCTGCTCAAGCCCTGGACTGTTCGAGGTGGTTCCCCACATTGGAGGGGCTTCCCCAGCACCAAGCTGGGGTGTCCTTGCCATGCAGAGGCAGGGCTGGAGGATAGCAGAGAGGTCACTCAGCTCAGCCCCTTGAGGCTCAGGTGGAGACCCTGAGGCCCCGGCAGGAGTGGGGGTGAGAGGGTAGGGGTCTCTGGCCCAAGGTCACAGAGGAGAGGCTGCTTGAGACAGGCCTGGCAGCCGAGAGTCTGTCTTCAGCATCGAGCTGATTTGGGAGGCATCCTCCTGCCCCCCACACAGTGGTCGTCAGCCCTTGGCTCAGATGTAGACTCCTCACCACCCTCCTGCCATCCCTAGGGTGGGTGGGGAATCGGGGGGAGGCTGCCCAGCCGCTCACCCAGAAGTCCCCAGGCCCAGGCCCAGGCCCGTGGAGGTGGAGAACAACCGAAACCACAGTCATTTTTAAGGGTCTTAATGTCTTTACCAAACCAAGACATATCAAGGTAGGGTTAAAAAAATCATGGTCTTGTTTTGAATGCTTGCAATTAATCAATAATAGCTTTTAAAGCCCCGGCCCAGACAGTATCCCAGGGCTGGCTAGCAGCTAAGTAAAGGATTTCTTTCCTGCATATACATGCTTAGGGGCCAAGGAGGTGCATCCTGTGAGGGAACCCTCCCTGGTGGCTATAAAATGAGCTTCCTTTAGCCCTGTGGATATCTCAGTCATGCCTAGGGCTGTCACCTCCTTTGCAGAGAATGTCAAAGGGCTACCTTGAAGCCCTCGGTGCATGAGAGGCCTCCCATGACAGGTCCAGCCCATGGTGGCCAGCAGCCAGGGCTCCTGTGTGACCTTCAGCCAGTGCCATCCTCCCTGGCTCCCTTCCTCCAGGAGAAGGGCAAATTGTACTCTGAGCTCTGCCTCTCCGGCCCTGAGGTTCCTGTTAGGCCTCACCTCACCAGAGGACCCAGAAGGGCCAAGAGTGGGGCTCTGGGGGCCAGAAACTTATTTCCAGGGATACCCATGACTCCTGGGCAGGTGCCCAATGGGCTTCCGCCAGGCCAGGTGCTCCTCCTGGCCCAAGCCCCATCCTCCCCTCCTGCCCATACCCCAGGCTCCACAAACAAAGGCCCTGTGTACCTTGGCCAGCAGGACACTCACACAGGGAATCCTCTGGGGAACAGAGTGGATTTCCTCAACGGTGGGGGTGGGCCATCCTGGGGAGGCCTTCTGACCCAGGGTCACCCTACCCTGGCAAACAACCCATAGCTCAGGGCCAGGCCCTGGGGTTGCTGTGAGCCTGGCCAAGTGTTCTTTAAAGGGGCCAGCCGAGGCTTTCTGCCTTACAGGGGAAGGTCTAGGCATATACTCCCTGGCTCAAGGATAGCACACTTGGGCTGCCCCCCAGTGCAACCAACCCTGGAGTCAAAGGCTCCTCTCTGGCCCTGCTATTACCCCCTTCCACCCCAGAATGTTGTTCCAGCAGAACTGTATCAGCGAGGACTTCTGAGCCAGCCTTGGCTAGAGGGTGGACAGGAAGGAGAGAAGGCCAGATTTTGAGTATTGGGCTCCTTCCTGTACCCAGACCCATGCCTCCACAGAGCTGGCCATTATTGTCCCCATTTACAAATGAAGAAACCAAAGCTCACGAGGCCCCAGGTGGCATAGGAGAGAACTTACAGTTGTGCCTGGGGATGGGCCTAGAAGCATTTTGTGCCTTGTTCTCAGCTGCTGCCCTCAGAAGGAAACAAGGAGCCCCACTCTGCCCATTAGCTACATGACAGACATGGGCATGTTACCCAACCTCTCTGGGCCCCAGGTTAATGAAGAGTACCCATGTTCTAGAGCTGGTGCAGTAGGTTAATTCACATGCTTTGAGCACTTAGAAAAGCCACAGTGTATCATAAGCATTATGTAAGCTTATTGGATGATGACAATGAGAATAACAAAGATTACAAGATGAAACTCTTGGGGAAAGTAAAACATCTCAGGTCTGTAGAATCTAGACATTTCTCTAGCTGAGGTACCTCTGGGGCTCTAGGATTCCGGGAAGTGGGGCAGTTAGTCATCCTCTGAGTTAGTGCCACCTGCAGCGGCCTGGGCTGGGCTGGCCCCTGGGCCACTGTCTAAGAATTCTCCAAAGGCCAGGTGAGCTAAGAGCAGCCCTCCTTGGCCTGCCCCTGCCCCTACCTCTGCCTTGTTGGGGCACTAGTTGGGGACTTTTTCTTCTGGGCTCTCAATCCCAGCTGGAGCTGCAAGGTCACAAATCCATCAACATCCTCTCCTTTGACACAGGTTGGTTTCTTTGTATATGGTCCTGTGCTGGGTGTGGAGCCACTAACAGGGGACACAGCAGAGGTCCCAGGCCTCAAGGTGCTTAAAAGTGAAGGGCAAGCAAACCTGAACACATCATCACCATGAGACTTATTTTGGGGAGGAGGTAAAAGAGATTATGGTTCCAGAGAAGAGGTGGCCCCAGAGCAAGGCAGAAGCACCAAATGCCCTGGGTTGGTACTACTACGCCCATTTCAGAGATAACAAAACTGAGGCTCAAGTAGGTAAAAGGACTTGCCTAAGCTCACACAGCTAGTAAGGGGCAGAGTTGCATACCCCAAGCCCTCTGGTGGTTCACGTTGCTTCCAGCAGCCAAGCCTTGATCCATTTGACTCTGAGTCAAGGGCCAAATGGTGACATGTCCTCCTTCCCTGGAACCTTCTTTCTGTCTTGTCTGGGGGGAACAAGAAGAAAGGGGATGTCTGCAAAGGCAGAGAAAAAGAGCTTATTCTGATTTGCAAGCCCAGGAAGGAAGCCCCAGGGGGAGCTGGCTTTGTGGCCCTGAGGTAGCTCCCTGGGCTGTCTCTCCAGAGGCGGTGGCAGTGAGGAGAGGACGAAGCCCCAGGAAGTGGGAGTGTGCAAGCATGATGTGAGGCAGGGTACAGTCAGCCAGGGGAAGCGTGGAGACAGGGACACAGGGCTGCCTGTGGCTTGACTGGCTGCATGACCTTAGCAAGTCACACAACAAGAATGACAACTACTGTTGATTGCAAGCCTACAATGTGCCAAGCACTATGAGAAGCACGTTTTACATATTACCTCACTGATCCTCACAGTAGCCCCAGAAAGACCACTTCTGCTTTCCGAGATCACAGAGGGTAAGTGACTTGGCCAAAGCCACAAAGCAGATGAAAACCTGGGTCTGCTTGACTCTGGAGCCTGTACTCTTAGCCCCAGTCCTGCCCAGGCTCTCAGCCCCTTCAGCAACTCTTGGACACAGGGCAGGTGCAGGGTAGCCTGCCCCAACCTGGGCCAGAGGACTCTGGAAGAAGAAAAGAAGTAGAACCATGTGTGCATAGATAGAACAGACTTTCAGGAAAATACCAATGCTAGGCTCTCTGGGGATCACTGGCTGGGACCATGATGCTGAACCACATCCTGGATGGGCACTGGCACATTTGTCAGGTAAAATCTGAATGGACAATCATCTTGGAAAGAACATTCATGGAAAGGGAGTGTCACGGAAGTGGGGGCAAGGAGGATGGAAGGATTTCCTCCTCTTCTTGGACTCACATTTGTAGCTGCAGGGCCTAAAGTGGTCTTGCTGATGGGTGAGCTTTCCTGGATCACGTGGAGGCAGCTGGGAGGTAAAAACAAGCTTGTGCCTCTGTTTCCCAATGCGGGTGGTAGAGGCGCCCAGAGTGGTAAACAGTTTCTGGGACTCCAGCATCAAGAACAATGACCTCCATGCAGGGGCATCTTTCTGGCCACTCTAGGGAGGGGGAACACCCCGGGGAGAGCCATGTCCCCACGCCTCCTGAGGCCTCAGCAGAGAGCCAGGCCAGAAAAAGGAGTTTCAGCGGACTCCAGAGAAGAGGGCAGGCCCCGCCCCCGCCCCAGGGCAGGCTTCCAGAGCGCGCAGGAGGTAGGCAGTGTCCAGGAAGACGTGCAGAAACAGCAGGACCCCCTTGGAGGCGGGCTGATTTCCAGTAAGGGGTCAGGGTCACGTGAGGTCCCAGAGCACTGAGGTGGGGAACAGGGGAGCTATAAACACCACATCAGCACGCTGTTCCCGAATGTTCTTTAGATAACAAATCACCCCCAACACTTAGTGGCTTCAAACAACATTTTATGATGGCATCCCACAGTTCTGGGGGTTGGCCAGTTCTCACGTGGAGCTTCTCGTGTGGTTACAGAGGCTGGGACTGGAGCCATTCCGAAGACTTCCTGCCACCTGTGTCTGGCGTTCAAGGCTGCCTGCCAGCAGGAACCTCAGCAGGGGCCGCTGGATGGAGCATCTGCACGTGGCCTCTATGTGGCTTGGGCTTCCTCACACCATGGTGGCTGGGTTCCAAGGGTAGACCTCACAAGAGAACTGGACAGAGCTCTGTCACTTTCTCGAACCCAATCTGTGAAGTCATGTAACGTCACTTCTGACATGGTCACAGGCTGACCAAGAGTCAAGGGGAGAGAGCAGAGACCCTCACTACTCACAGGGGTGAGTGTCAGAATCACGCTGTAAGAAGAGCCAGTGGGGTGGGAGGAGTGGTGGCAGCCATCTTTGAAAAGTACAACCTGCCATCTTCAGTAACTTTATTGAGTGCCTACTATGAACCAGTAGTGACCCAGAGACAATGGTCCCTGCCTCGTGGGGCTGACATTCTCGTTGGAGAACACAGCCAAATTGGTAAACTAATTAAACAGGTCAGCCAAATACATAGGTAAACTCAAAGGCATATCAGGTAGGGGTAAGTGCTAAGGGAAACTGCAACGTAGGGTAGAGGATTAGGGAGTGTGGGGCGTTGGGGTTGACATAGATGTCAGCTGGCCATATTAATGTTGGCTGTGGGAAGGTCTGGGGACGGAATTCCGGGAAACAGATCAGCCAGAGCAGAGGCACTTGGGTGAGTGTGTGTCTGGGGCTCAGGAAGCAGCCCGGAGGCCAGCAGGGCAGGAGTGGAGAGAGAGGGAGAGGAGGGGGATGCAGCAGAAGCAGGATGTGCAGAGCGGTCGGTCGTCTCTGTGGGGACTTTGGCTTCTGCTCTGAGCAAAGCAGAGGCCATGGTGAGACCATGGAGAGTTTTGAGCAGAAGCAGAGGACTTCTGACTCCAAGAGCAAGATTGGGCATTAAAGAACACCCAACCAAATTCTCCCATGCTCCAGCTTTTGCTTGTATGCCTTTAATGATGGGGAACTCACCCCTTTGTTGTTTATGGGGTTTATCTTCTCATGAATGAAAATAAACCTCCAGTAGCTTCCCCTCATAATGGCCTGCCTCTGGGACCACTGAGTGGTCCCTCTCCCATCCCTTGATCTTTTAAGGGGGGATGTCCAACATTCCGAGTCTTCTCCACATTGAACCCCATGCAGTTCCTCCACTAATCCACATATACCTCAACCTCCTCACCATACAGGTCATTTATGTCTGTCCTTTTTCTAAAGAGGGATTGGCAAAATACAGCCCAAGGGCTAAATCAGGCCCTCAGTCTGCCTTTGTAAATAAAGTTTTATCAGAACACAGCCACAGCCACTTGTTTACTATTGCCTATAGCTGCTTTGCGCAGAGTTGAGTTGCCGTCCCAGAGACCATACCACCCATGAAGTTTAAATATTTATTATTTGGCCCTTTATAGAGAAAATCTTCGGACCCCTGTCTTAAATGTGTGTGCCTTAAGTTTTGCTCTGGCCGTGATGCTGAAAAGAGATCATAAGGGTCAAGAGCAGACGCAAGGAAGCCCATAAGGAGGGTGGACTCTTAAGCAGTAAAGAGCATCCCAAAGCACAGATTTATTGAACTTTTCTATATATATTGTCCAACTCAAATATTAATTTACACAAACATAATATTTTAAAATTAGAATTCATATTTAGTTCTCTGCAAAGGTTTCTAGGACATCTCCGGTTGAATAAATACAGATTTCTGTGTGTTTTTTCCTGCATTTCCAGCATGACAGAGCCTCACACTTTACCTTGAATCTCTCTGCTCAGCCTGTAGGGGGCGCAGTTGTTGAGAACAGAGCCGGGTGGTATCCTGAGGTGCAATTAAAAACCACAGATTCTTAACTCTGAAACATAACAACATTAAAAACCACAGCGGGCATGAGGCCCACAAAGGGCTGAGTGTTTGAAGCTGACCGGCAGGGACTGGCCAACCACGTCTGCACCAAAGAAAGCAAGAAAGCCCACACCCCACCAGCCAAGCTGGCCTCCCTAGGAAACTTGGACTCTCCCTGGATTTTCCAAAGCAGAGGTTTTTTTTTTTTTTTTTTTTCAGTCACTATGGTCATGAAGCATGAAAAGAAAACCCTGAATTGTTTACCCAGGAAGAAAGGGAGAAAAAGAAAACACTAAAAACTTTGCTGGTTCAAAAATATGTGCTTTGTCCATCGGCTGCCCTAAAGAAAACAAACATGCAGCAGAACTTAGAAAATTAGACAGGTTAAAAAAGTGAAGTCTTTACCTCTCATTGACGGTACCTTCCATAATCTGCACCCCCAGGTAACTAAACGGTGTGAACTCCCTTGACCGCTTGCACTGGGTTCTGGGTCCATGTCTGTATAGTAGAAACCCCAAGTGACCACCAGGCGTCCCAGAGTGGGGCTTTGCATGGAAGGAGACCCGAGAAAGGGGCAAATGACTTCCCAGGCACGGCTCCCCTTGGTCACTGCCGCCCACACTGGGATGCAGGGATACAGGACAGGTGTGGGCTCCACGCATCTTCTAGAAGCTTCACTAATTAAATCTGTGGGTGAAGAACTCAGAGAGAGAGAGAGGCGAGTGCTACCGAGGACCCAAGGCTGAGGCCACGGGTAGAAGGTCAGCCTTTGGACCTTAACCACAAGGCAGGGGCAGGAGCAGGGGGACCATGGATGCCTCCAGCCTCAAGCCCTGCCCTGGGTTCATTGAGGGTAACTCTGACCTCGAAGCTCACCTTCCCTGAGGGTTTTCTGGGCACTCAGACTGCTCTATGCTACTACCCAAACCTTCTCTGTTTCGTGGCCCTGGCAGGAGGCCGGGAAGCTGGCACTGAACCAGATCCTCTTCCTGCCCCTCAGGAATGTGTCCAGGGTCACGTTTAGTGTGGAAAAGCAGCTGCCTCGCTCAGGCCTCCCCAGCCTCAACCCTGGGTTGAGATCATTTCCTTTTCTCATTTGTTCCATGAAAAAAATCTCTCCCAGGTTAGTGGACAGGCAGTGCCTGCTCAGAATGAGCCTCTGGGGAGAAGCCTTGAGCAAATCAAAGAGTAGAATGCAGAGCCCTGGAAGGAGCTGGAAGAGCTGAGTTCCACTCAGATGCATTGCGAACTGGCTCTGACCTAGGCAGGCTGCTCAAACCCCCTGAGCCCCACTTCCCCCTTGAACATATTGAACTGACTGATCTCTAGCATTCTAGTTTTTCCTAACAACCACAAGTAGATGATTAGTTTATTGTCTAAGGTCAAAATGTGCAGTGTAATTGCACCATGCCAGGACCAACTGGGAGCCCCAGAATGCCTTGTGAGAAAGCTGACCAGCTCAAGTGACACAAAAACTGTTACATCCATCCATGAATCACAGCTAAGCATTGATCCATTCACCCAACCACGTTTCCATTCTTCCTATCTTCCCTTACATTCTTCCGTCTTTTTATCCCTCTCTTCATCCATTCAACCATCCATCCATCCATCCAACCTTCCATCCATCCATCCAACCATCCATCCATCCATCCAACCATCCATCCATCCATCCATCCATCCACCCATCATCCATCATTTCACCCTTTCTTACTTCCATCCATTCATTCCATCCAACTACTCTTTTATCCACTCATGCTTTTTCTCTTCCTTCCTTTCTTCCGCCTCCCCACCCTTCCTTCCATCCACCCAAACTTGAGTCTTTCCCTCCCTCCCTCCATCTACCCATCCCTTGTCTTTATCCTTCTTTCCTACCATCCAGCTGTCCATCCTTCCTTTCATCCTTGTTCTTTCAATATATCCACCCATCCCTCTTTCCTTTTTCCTTACTTCCATCTATCCATCTATCCAACCATTCTTTCTTCCATCCTTCCATTTGTCCATCCATTTTTCTGTCTTTCAATACGTTCATTGATTACATATATATGAACACCTCCTTGAGCTAGATACAGTTTATATTTTAATATTCATATATATATATTCATGTTCAATCTGAACAAATCATGTGCCTATTCTAGAAAATATTCCTTAGGGATCAGAGCCATCCAAATACTTGAGGTACAACATGAGAAATAGGATATAAATGTGTTCACAATAAGTTGTGCAAATCTGAGGGGAAATTATGCAACTCTGGGCCGGTTAGGATGGGTTTCCTGAGACTTTTTGAGGGATTTGAGAGATGGGTGTTTATCATGCAGACGAGGGAGGCCAAAGGAATGGAATGTGCAAAGGTGCAGAAGCATGGCAACAGCAGGGTCGTTCCTGAAACATAGGGGAGTGTTATGAAGAGGAGGGGAGTATGGAGAGGGAGGGGGCTGGACATAAGCAAGAGTCCAGTTTCCAAGGGCCATGCAGGCCCTGCTGAGGAATTCAGACTCTGTCCTGAGGACCATGAGGAGCCCTGGAAGCGAAAGACCCATCTGGCTGCAGTGGGAAGAATGAAATGGGGTGGGGTGGGGTGGGTCAGGGCATGCCCGGAGATAGGCCAGTTGGGAGGTCATTCTGGAAGGCAGGAGGGGAGAGAGGCTATGGTCTGGCAAGGTGATGGAGCTGAGATGGAGAGAGTGGGTGGGACAGAGAATTATTTAGGAGGTGAGCGTTGAGGGTGATGACACTGAAGGGACCTTCTCCGTGGTCAGGGGCAAAGACTTTGGAGCTGGGAATGTGTGAGCAACAGCAGGGATGGGAGGGCTGGTGATGAGTCTGGGTTCAGTTAGGGGGAATCTGAGGCCTGGAAGCATCCTGAAGCAGGGGTCCCATTGCCAGTGTGTGTTCAGATCTAGAGCACAGGACCAAGTTGGGCCTTGCTGCCTATTTGCTTATCTGGTTTCCACTACTGCCCTCAGACCAAGGCTGAGCATTCATGCATTCACTTACTTGACAAACTTCTCTGAACATCATGGACCTGACTGCGTTGTTGGCCCTAGCATACACAGAAAAGTCCCTGGTTTCCTGGGGGCTGCATTCTGGTGATGGGAACCTCTGCTGGACAGTCAGGGGTCTAAGAGGTAAAGCAACCTACCCAAGGGTACACAAGCAGCTGAAAGCCAGGCCGGAGCAGAAGCTGAGGCTCCGAGGAGCTGCTCAGCAGGAGAATTAAACTGGCCAGCTCTCCGGGAAGACTCAGGAAGCTCCACGACTCTTCCAGCTGCTGGGTGACTCAGCAAAGGGCTTTTCAGCTGCAGCTCAGGACACAGAAGTGAGGCAGGAGAGATCTGCAGGGACCTAATGGGACAGCCAGGTGTCCGTGGCCAGAGCTTCCACTGCCCCTCAGGAGGCTGCTGTGTTTCCTCTCCCTCTTCCTGCTGGAACCTGCCTCCCCACCTACTCAGCCCTGCCTGTCTCCTCTGCTTCCTGTTCCCAGCCCTGAGCCCCCCTCCACACACACACACCTTCACTTGGTCCCTTGGCAACTGCCTGTCTCTCTCCTTCAGCTGAGTTTGCCCCAGACCAGTTGTAGGGCTTCAGAAATGTCATATGGCCTCTCTGAGTTCCCTTCATTCCCTTCTCTGTAGAACAGGGCCACCTGAACTCACAGACTGGAGCAGGCTTTGTGAACCAAAGCAGGTTCAGGAAATGCTGGGCTGAGCAGAAGCTGAGGCCAGTGCAGTGTCAAACCCCAGCCATGATAATAGATACATTTCTTGAGGACTCACCATGTCTAGACTCTTACCAGGCATATCCCACTTTTTAAAAAGATTTTATTTATTTTAGAGAGAAAAAACACGCTCATGTGTGCACATGCATGAACAAAGAGAGAGAATCTGAAGCAGACTCCCTGCTGAGCACAGAGCCCAACTCAGGTTTTAATCCCAGGACCCTAAGATCATGACCTGAGCAGAAATCAAGAGTCAGTCACTCAACCGACTGAGCCATCCAAGCACCCCAGCATTATCCCACTTTATCTTCACAACCAGTCTACAAAATAGGCCCTGTTTACTATCCCCTTGTCTGCAGATGAGGAAGCAGAAACACAGACAGGTCAAGTAACTTGTCCAAGGTCACACAGCCAGTATGAGGCCTGGATTTGAATATCTAGCTCTAGTCCCCACATACTTCTATGCTGTGCTATGTTCTTTCAAGGTTCTGTCCTGGGTGCTGCCAATAAAGAGCAGAACCATACTAGCCATGGTGGAGTGGTGTGTGGCAGGAGCTGGACATGCTCAGTATGGAGAAGAGATGGCTTGGGGACAGGGAAGCCCTTCATCCCCCTCTTTATCTGGTTAACTCCTACCCACCTCTTAGGACTTCACATAAGGTTCTCCTTCCATTATCACTGTCTTTCTGGATGCTTCTGGTGTACAGGTGATTATCTCTGTCACAGGTGGCTATTTCATTGCATCTAGCATCTTCTTGCGCCAGGCACCAGCTAAGCATTTGACATTTTTTCTTTCACTGAATCTTCATAGCCCATCTGTCAGTACTTGACTTGGGTGCACAGAGGTCTCTGGTGGCAGGAGCAGAGACCACCAGAGCCAGCTTAAGAGAAAGAGAGCACATATTAGAAAGCCCCCCAGGTGTCTTAGAGAAAATTGGTCTTACAAAAGATTGCAGTCAGACACGGGGAAGCTATCAAGAACCCTTACAAGTCCTCTATATCTCTTACACCTGGAGGTCACAGCGTCTTTGAACTGAGCTTCTCTTGTGGTCCTGAGACCCTGGGATGGAAGTCTTCTCAGTGTAGGAAGAACTTCTCTCTGTCAGGACTATTCAGACATACAGGGGCTGCCCGGGCAGACAGCGATGACCCACCGCAGAGACATGGAATCAGTGGTAGGAAATGTGTGAAGGAGATGTGCCAGCTCTGATGGGGACCTGGGCTCAGGCAGCCTCTTATAGGCTCGTTCCATTTCAGCCATCCTGGGCTATGAAATCCAAAATCGTATTTCCAAATGCCTTCTCAGTGTTTCCAGTGGGATGTCCAATGAACGTCTCAAACAGGACATAGCTGAAACCGAGCTCTTGTTCTGTCCTCCCAAACCTGCTCTGCCCACCCACTTTTCCCCCCATCTCAGTTGATGGCAACTCCATCTTTCCAGCAGCTCAGGCTAAAACTTCAGTCATCTTTCACTCTTCTCTTTCTCTTCCATCCTACATTTGATCCTTCCGCAAATCTTGTTGGTTCTACCTCCAGAATCAGTCCAGAATCTACCTGGTCCCTCCATTGCTCTGGCTTTACCCTGGTGCAAGCTTCTCCGCCATCTGGACCCCCATTGTCCCTTTCACCTCCTCCCCGACTCCTTGCTATTTCTCCAGCACAGCCTCTGCACCGGTTGTTCCCTCTGCCTGGGGCCCCTCTCAGTCCCCAAACCTCACGTATGCATGGCTGAGTCTCTCAACCCCTTCACATCTTTGCTTAAGGGTCTCTTTCTCAGTGAGCTCCACTGTAACCTCCATATTTAAAATTGCAACTGCCTCCCCACTTCCCAGCCCATCATGGCCACTCCCAATTCCTCTTACTCTGTCAGATTTTTTTTCCCTTTTCTTTTTCCATAGCATTTACCACTTTTAACATACTATATATTTTCATTATTTTATTTTTTTCTTACCTGTCTCCATCCACTGGATATAAGCTTTATGGGGGTATTGACTTTACTTGTTCTGCTCATTAATATATCCTAAACATCTAGAACAGTGACGGATCTGACATAGGTGCTCGATTAATAAATATGATAATGGAATGGTGAGGCTACAAGCAAGTCAGGAGCTGGGAGCTGGGAGCCTCTAGGAGCTGGTCAGGGAGTTGGGAGCCTGAGGATTCCCCTAGGAGCTGGTCAGAGACCATGGGGCCCCCTCTCACACTGGGCTTGGGGATCTAGGCAGACTCGGCCCAGCTTCCTTCTCCACCCCCTTCTCTCCCCTTCCCTACTCTTATGCAGAGTGGGTTATACACTGGGGAGGGACTGGTTCTTAACTACATCTGCAAAGATCTGGGGTATATTAAATAAAAAGCCTCCTAAATTGTGCCAAAATTTTAGGTTCACTTGAGGGGTTTTTTTGGGTGGGGAGAAAGGTTTTTCTTTTTCCCCCAGCATTTACCACCTTCTGACATGCTATATAATTTACTTATTATGTTATGTTTCTAAATTTATTACTCATCAGACTCTTAAGGAGATTTCTGATTCTAAACAGTTGAGAACTACTTGTCTCAATCATCTTACTGTTTCCCTTGTGGCCAAATGGGCTCCTGGGTTCCCAGACCTAGGAGTTGCTCACCAGGCTCCCCTCGGTCTGTGAGTGCAGCCTCAACCCAGCTGGAGAATTAAGTCAGTACCCTGAACCTCAGCGAGTCCCCCAGACTGTCCTTCCTCTGCTCCCAGCCTGGTGGTTCCCAAACCCCCATAAACCCTGCCCTTCTTCATCTCAGGTTTTAGCCTGAGCTGTGCCCCTTTAGGATTAGCAAAACCAAAATGGTGGCTAGAAGGTTGCTGTGGTGCTCTCCGTGGTCCTGAACCATGTCACTAGTCTCTGCTCTGGATGAGATTGTTTGAGAAACAGATATGGGGAGAGGGGAATTGTGTGGGCCCACAGGACCCCTCCCCATGCAGTTTACACTTATCTTTCCTGGAACCTAATTCTGCTTCTTTTGCTTTTATTAAACCTTATCTTTGAGGTCTTGGCTGAGTTTTTACCTCCTCAGGGAAGTCTTGGGCTCTGCAAAACTGACGGTGATCTCCTCCTTTGTGTTCACATAATGTCCTGTATTTCCCATATTTCAGTGTGTGGGGACCGCCTGTCCAAACCCCATCAACAAATTTTAAGCTCCTAGTCTCTCTCTCACACATAAGCAATGACAATAAATTTTGGTTAAGCAAATAAATGAGTTAACGAATGAAATGAACGTGTGGGGGACAGTCTGGGGAAGGAATGCTCTCATGTTTGTTCCTACCCTTTGATTAAGCCAGGACTACTATGCCAGGCTCTCTGTGCTAGTATGGTGGAGAGAAGTAAGAGGTTGGCATGGTCCTTCCCCTAAAGAACACATGACCTGGTGGAGGAATTAACAGTGTTTGATAATCTGGGTCCCATTTTATGGGTGGGAAGACTGAGGCTCAGAGAGATGACGCAATTCTTCTGTAGCCACAGAGTTCAGGAGTCATGGAGGCTAAACCTGAACCTGGTATCCATCCCTTGCTTATGCCATCGCTGCCCGCTCTAGAGTGTAGCTCAAACCTCTGTGTAATGAAGACATTGGACTAAGTCTATCTCCAAGGGAATTTTCCAGCCTATCCTATTCTTTGGGTAATAGCTTCTTGGGCCACTAAGATTGCACAGAGAAAGGCCTTTGCTCCAATACATAGTTATGCTTCCAAGTCACATTACCAGAAACAGGGTGTGGGGCCCCTGTATTCCATGAGCTGGATTCTCAGCAGTAACCTTAGATGTCGACACAGTCAAGGCTCATGGGAAGTGAGGATAGGCATGATATGACCCAGCCTGGTCTCAATCTGGTCAGTGGCCAGAGCTCCCAAGACAGTCCACATCCTACCTGCTGGGGTGTATTTATGGGAACTGGGGGAAATTCTATTGTTGCCAAACTGGGAACCTTCTCCTACCAAGTTCTGAGAGATGGGGACCATAAGCCCAGAGCTAGTGTCAGTTTCCACCTCTTGGAACTGTCTCACATATATACAACACAACCACACAAGCCCCAGGTCTCTGCTTCTGGGGCAGTCAAAGCCAGCGTTCTAGGAGGCTTTGATGATCAGAAATGGGCTATGGTACGCAGAGTTACTCAATAAAGGCTGTTTGTTCAAGGGACAAAGGTTTTGACAACATGGGGTCCACAGAAGAAAAATCACGTAAGTACCTGGGGAGGTGAAAGGTAGGAGATTCCCTGTTAAATCAAGATGTACCAACCCTGATAGGGGCAGCTTGCCTCCTGCTGGGGACCAAGGCTCAGTCTAGGAGGAAGGGCAAGGTCAGAGGGAGGAGCCAAGAGGGCAATGGGACTCTGTTGGGGAAGCCTAGAGGAGGTTGTTAAAGGCTGGCTTTGTGACCTTCTTACTTCAGTTGAAAACCAGGGCTGTTGAGAGGCACACAAACATGGCACTCCAATAAACCCCACCTACCACTATATGTGGGGGAAGTGGGGGCAGTGGTGCTCTCCCCAGCCTCCCATTCTTTTCCTGTGGCCCTCTGACTCTCAGCAGCTGGCCTGTTCTCTGGGGCTGGACTGTCACGTAGCTACTCCCATCTGTCATGTCCTCAGGTGCACCGGGACTGCTGGACTGGCAGCTAAGCCCAGGAGAGAGGACCTGGGCAAGTCAGGAGGCTTGTACAACCTTGGACAAATCATCCAAACCACCCCCCTGCCCCAGTGTCCCAGCTGTAGAAAAGGGATAAGCTAGATATTCTCTGAGGGCTGTTGGAGCCAGTCACACCATGGCCCCCATCCTAGATTCTGCGGGAGGGAGGGCTGGGTCTCCACAGAGAGGCCACGCTGGCCCCAAATCTGGAAGCAGTTGTAGCTGGCTGCCCACGCACAGGCAGGCAAGCGGAAGGCAGGGTGCTGCAGCCTCGTTGCCAAGCAGAGAACTTTCCACTGGGTCCAGGTTTCCATCACCATGGCAACTACCGGGGGGGGGGGGGGTAGGGGGTGGAAGCAGAATTCCTCAGAATTCCAGGGAGATTATATGGGGGAGGGAAGAACAAGAAAAGGAGCCCTGAGGGGGCCCCAAGTGGGCAAGGTCTGCACCCAAACGGGCCCCACATTTCCTCTTTGCCTTCTTCGTTCCCTTCCTCTTTCAATGTTTCTCTCTGCATCTTTTTCTCCTTTCTCTAAATCCCTCTTGCCCCACTCCTCTTCCTGAGCCCTTGCTCTTAGCAGCAGTGGCTAACATTTATGGAGCGTGTGGTAGTTCTCTCATCATCCCCATTTTACAGATGGGTAAGTGGAGGCCCAGGGAAGTCAGGTGACTTACCCTGCTCACACAGTAAATGGCAGATTCGGGAGTTTGGTTGGACTCTAGTGACTACATCCTCAGCCACTATGGTGTCTGGATGGTCTCCCTGGTCTGAGAAACCAGGTGCTGCTAATGGAATCGGGGGTGGGGGAGGAAGACAGGAGACACAGGAGCGTATGTTTATCTTCCAGAGACCCCCCAGGGCCTTCCCCCACTTCCCCCTTCCCTCTGTTTGCACCCCACACTGACTTTCCTGGTTGACCACACCTCCCTGGCACTATTGGTTGAGCTCCCTGGCCCTGGCTGATGGCTCACTGTCTCAGGCCCAGAGATGGCCTTGGGAGGTCCAGGAAGCCAGAGACCTGGGTGTCATCTCCAGCACCCCCTAATTCCTCCTGGGGTACCCTGGAGAGAGAGAACCTGACCCAGGAAGTCTGGCCTATACCCCATCATCACCCTGCAAAAGAATAATGTAGAATTCCAGGGGATTCACTTCTCTCCTCAAAACCTCCCACGTCATAGTGAGAGGCTGATGGTAGGTCATATCTAAAGATACTGTGGCAGCAGCAAATATAGCAACTCAACCAGCTAGTCACTTGGCATGACCTCCATGATGAACCACTCAACCAAGCTCATAAACACCAAAACAGGGGCATCTGGGTGACTCAGTCAGTTAGGCATCTGACTTCTGCTCAGGTAGTGATCTCAGAGTCCTAGGATCAAACCCCACAATGGGGAGTCTGCTCGTCCCTCTCCTTCTGCCCCTCACCCTGCTCATGTGCTCTCTCTCTCTCTTTTTCTCAAATAAATGAATAAAATCTTTAAAAAAAAAAAAAAAAAGACCAGAACAAAGTACAGATTGGGAAAGACCTGCTTCAGCTCTGGGGAAAAAGAATCTCCTATTCGTGACTTTAAAGATGGCCGACTCCTCTCCAGGCTCACCTTGCCGGCTCTTCGCTCCCCCTGGCTTCTGCATCCTTCTGGCTCATTTCCCTCTAACCACTACCTTTGGTTGGATTTTTGTCTTCACATCTCTCACGGACTGGCCCACACTCTAACCAACTCTCTAGATCAAATTCCCAAGATCCACCCTGGATCTCCTAATTGCCGGCACCCTAATTTGGCAGAGCTCCGCCTCCAGACTATTCCACTGGCTGCTGACCAGGCTACTGATTAATTGCTTTTAGTCTTGTGCTTCCCTCTGGTCCAATCAGCTGTGGCCAGGGAGGTGGGGTCCCATGTTACTGAATATCGTTGCTGAGATAATGGATGCATTTCTTTGTTGACGTAAGCCGCTTGGAATTGGGGGTTCCTTTACCTGAGCAGCCACCTCACTAATTTGGAAGCTTCATGCCCTTGGTGGTGAGTCAGTTACTTCTCTACTTTACTACGGTCATTTGAGTCGGGGTTTCTGTTGCTAGTAACCCCAACCCCCTGGGTGGTACCCCCATTGCACAGGTTTATGGTGAGATCGAATGGTTAGACCTCTCCAAGCTCAGTCACAACCTTACAGAACTGAAGGGAATGGGTCCAGAATGTTGCCTCAAGAAACTTGGAGGTCCCCGTCTTATTCATGAGCCTCCTTCCAGGGGCTGGCCCAAACTGATATGGAGGCTTGTGTTTCCATCTGTAGTCATTGGTGGCTGTGTCCTTGCCCCAAGATCCTTATGCTCAGAAGGACCAGAGAAATTAACTCACCCAATCCACTCCACCACTCCCCAGAGCTGAAGCAGGTCTTTCCCAATCTGTACTTTGTCAGGGGAGAGACAAACTAAGTTCTGAATGTTCAGTCCCAGGCCAGGCTCCCCATTTGAGGAGCCAGCTTTCTATCACCCATGCAGGTAGGGAAGCATATCTGCAGCCAGAGGCCTCTCCAACACCCACGGGGCTCACCACAAGTCTCCAACCAAGCCAGCCCTACAAATGTCTCCCTGACTCCGGGAGCCTTGTGATCAAAGGGACTGTGGTTGTATCTCTAGTGTATCATTTATGTCTCGCTGTGTGGGCAGGATGTACCAGTTCAGCACTGAGTACTGGGAAGGATGGGAAGACAGGGCCATCATGGGAGGCTGAGAATCTTCCCCTCCAGAGCAAAACTGGACATTAAAGAGCAGCAAGCTCAATTCCTCCATCCCCTCAGCCTCTGCTTGCACACCTCTGAGGATATGGGATTACCCTTTTGTTGTTTTATAGGTTCTTCCTTGACATGAATGAAAATCAGCCTTCTGTTACTTCCTTTCATTCTTCTTTTTCCTCTGGGACCACTGATAGGGCATGTCTACCTCTCCGCACTTCATCCCACCCGCTTCTTTTACCAATCCATATATGCTTCAACCTCCAGAACTCTTACCATACTGGTCATTTATGTCTGTCCTTTTTCTAAAGTAGGGGCTGGCAAAACTATGGCCCCGGGGCCAAATCTGGCCTGCCACCTATGTTTGTAAATAAACTTTTATTAGAACACAGCCACATTCATTTACTATTGGCTATGACTGCTTTTGTGCTACAGAGCTGAAAACATTTACTACCTGGCTCTTTACAGAAAGAGTTTTCTGACCTCTATTCTAAAGCATCAGTGGTCCCCTAATTGGCACAGGAGACCCCAGGTATGGCCTGATCTTCAGAATTGACTCCTTCCTTGCCCCCATGTAGACCCAGTGTGTGGCTGCTTGGTGCATCCACAGATGCAGTGGAGTTTCAGCAGCTGTGGCCCAATATTGTCTCCAAGAGAACCTGCGGTCAACAAAAATGCCCAGGTCACTTTGGCACAGCCTGCTGCTAAAGCCTGTTGCCAAGACAACCTTCCCCAGCTCTTAAGTTCTACAGGGCTTGCATTACCTTCCTTCGTTTCCCTTTGTTGCCTTTGTCACAAGCTCTTGCCTTATAAAAACTGTTTTGAACCCTGAGTCTCATCCATCTATAAGCCATCCAGCTTTGTGTTTTCCATATATTTGTTCAGCTTCCTTTCTCTGTATTCATCCAAATTATTAATATCACTAGAGACCTCCTTTCCAGGTTGTTATTGATCTACTAACCAATGCTCTTAGGCATCATTAATCTATCTGCTGTGACTTATCTCCACCTACAACCTGCAAGGTTCCATTTTACACCATCTTATCAGTAAGGATATTGTGAGGCATTTTGTCAAACATTTGGCTGGGTTTTTGTTCTCAAGAACTGCTGCGCACCTTTTAGAAAAGAGAATTACAGGATAGCAGAGACTTTGGAAATCACCTAACTGATCCTCTTTTCTCACAGGTGGTGAATCAAGGCCTTGAAAAGTGGCTGGTCCAAGATGACAGAGGAAATTGGTGGTAGAGCCAGGAATAGGGTGCTCTTTGCATGACACCTTGGTGATTCAGCCTACAATACAGGTTGTATTGTAGACAGTATTGTAGACTAACTGCTATAACAAATAGGCCTAAACATGTAACAGATCCCTACAACAGAAGTTATTCTGCTCACACTAGCCCTGAGCAGGCATTCAGGGTAGTTGGTTAGCTGTCCTCCTCACTGTCCTTCAGAGACCCAGGCTCCTTCCATCTTGTGACTCAGCCATACTGTAGGGCCTCCTTATAGTCCTCCTCCAGCTGACAGAAGAGAGATCTGGCCCAGTCAAGAAAATTCTTCTACTTTGCTGAAACCCCAAATGATTTTTTTTCTGGCTTTCATTGCTCCCCTCATTCTGCCCTAAGTCATTCCTCCAGACCTCAGCCCTCTCTTGGCCCCTTGTGTCACATGCCAAGCCCTTATGCCCATCTAGGAAGGGCTTGGTCTGGAGACAGGGCTGCCATCCATGTCACCAAGCAGAGGGAAGCTGGATGAATGAGCAGCTGGTGTGAAGGAAAGCTGGATGAATGAGCAGCTGGTGTGCGTCCAATAATCACCCATTCTGCAAGAAGGTGAGGGGGCCTGCCCCCCCATCCTGTGGTAGGAGAGAACAGGAAGTGGCAGCTGGTAAGTTCACAATTGGAGTCTGCCCACACATATCCTCCTCTCTGAATTTAAAGGTATCTGACGTCATGGTGAAAGAAGCAGTTCCTACCCTGATGAGACCCGATCAGCATAAGGGGTCTGCCAGCCAGGTCCTGTAAGAGGTGGCCTTCTTTGTCACCACTGTTCTTGTGGCTGGATAAGACTGTAAAGCCCTGGTCCCAATTCTTAACATCCCTCATCCACCAGGCTCCTTCCCTGCTAAGTAGTTTTCTGAAAATCTATGTTGGTAAAGTCTGGGCTAATACTCGTGGCATTCAAGGCCTTTCCCATCAGGCCCACCCCCACCTCATCTGTCTCTGCCATCTCCTCGGTACTCCTTCCTGAGGCAGTGTGGCATCATAGGTCTTTGGAATCATGCAGTTCCTGGTTCTGCCAGTGGTGTGGGCAAGTCTCTCTTTGACTCAATTTCCTTATCTGTAAAAAGACAAGTAGTTAGCAGGGACGTTGAACAGATTAAGTGAAATATAGGTAGGTAAATGAGTCTAGCGCAGGGCTTCCCCTATCTCACCCGGATTCCCAAGGCTTCCTCTTCCTTTCTGCCTAGTCAACTGCCACTTACACCACAAGCTCTACCCCCAACATCTTCCAGTGACTGCTGGAGGTAGAGCTTCTCTAACCAACCCATTCCCCAGGGATCTCTTTGCTGTAGTACTAATTGATGGGGAAGAATTATATATCGGCAACCTGATAAAATGCAGGGCTCCATGTGAATCAGTCTTTTCATGAAGTTGTACTCAAAGAAAGTCTGGCAATCAAAAGTAACTTTAAAAGACACTTCAATCCTTGTTTTTTGATTCTTGGAAGACAATCAATTCATAACCCATAGCAGACTTCTCAGTAGCTCCTTTTGGCCCTCCTAAGGTCTCTGTACCTTGGTGAGCTGCAGCTCTCACAAGCCTTCTCTACAGATTCTTCCTGGCCCCACCGCTATGGTTTTTCTTCCATTCTCTCCCCTCTGGTTCTTCATTACGTACAGTGCTTGGGACAAAAAGGGAACATGAACACTCATGGATTAATAGGTCTTGTCCTCTTCATATGTATTTGGGTTTTCCATGGTCTCTCCCTCATCTAACAGTAAGCTCCAAGAGAAAGGGACTATGCATTTGGGGACTGACTTTTAATTATTTTATATCATTTCAAACAGACAGAAAATTTGCAAGAATAATACAAGGTTCTCCCTTCTATACTTGACCAAAATTCATCAATTTTCACCAAAATTCACCAACTGCTCCATTTGTTTGCTTTCTCTCTCTTCCTATAAGCATATTTATTTATAATATATATTTATATATAATATATATAAAATAGATACATAATCTTTGATATATCTTATATATGAATATTTTACATTATCTATTGCAATGTTTATATATACATTTTACATGTATAAAAAATATTTTTTCTACAAGTAAGTTGAAGATATTGTGCCCCTTTACCCCTAAATAATTCTGTATAAATTTGCTAAGAAAAAAGACATTCTCTTAGGTAACTACAGTACAGTTATAAAAATCAGGAAATCCAACATTCTAGTAATATACTATGATCTATTATGCAGTTCATATTAGAATTTTATCAACTGTCTCAATAATGTCCTTTGTAGTTATTTTATTTTCCCAGTCCAAGATCCAATCCAGGGCCTTGAATTGCTTTTAGTTGTCATTTTTCTTTAGGAGGAAAATGTTTTATATTTAATGGGGTGTTTTAGGAACCCTTACCTCTAGCCAGCAATGCTAACACAATGCTGTGACGTTAATAGCAATTCAGTAACCACTTTGAATTGAATTAGCAATACAAATTTTAAAAGAAACAATTGCAGTTTCTCACATCCTATGGCAAACACTGTTGGTGTTACATACCCAACAGTCATTCCACCCACCCTACCAACTTGGGTTGATGAATGTTGTGATCATTGGATGGAAAGATGGGTGGAGAGATGAGTGGATAGGTGGATGATGGAAAGGATGGTGGGTAAATGGGTGAATAAGGAATAGTTGGATAGAGTGATGGATGGAGAGATGGGTGATGAGTGGATGGATAGATGGATGGCAGATGGGTGGTAGATGGCACATTATATGAATGGTTAAGTGAAGGAGCCAGTGGGTTTGTGGATGGATGATGGATGAGCGAGAGTATGAATGGTTAAATGGGGAGATTGGTGGCTGGATGTTGTTTGTGCCCAATGTTCACAGTGATATGCTAGATGAAGTACTTGGATGGGAGTCAGAAGTCCTTGGTTCAGGCTCCAACTCTACCTCCTACTAGCTAGGACTCTTGGAGAGCTCCTTCCCCACTCAGGACCTCAGCAGCATCATATGTAAAACAAGTCTGCTAGACTAGTTGGCTTTTTGATCCCTTCCAGTTTGGATCAACTCTTGTCTCAGAAATGTTAGATGATTTCCCCGAGATCATGGAGCTAGTGCATGATGGAGCCCAGATTTGGATCTGGGCAATCTGACTCTAAAGTCCGTGCTTTCCAAATATTCTGCTTTACTGCTCCTATTGAGACATCAGAAGAAAGGTTCCAAGGCCAACCAGGAGCTCCTTGCTCCCAGTACCAAGCCCCCTTCCCCCATCCCATCAGGCTGCTCTCCCAAGGAACTGCTCTGAGGTCCCTGCATCAGGAAGCACCTGGGCTTATTCCACATTTTTCTGCCACACCCAGAGGCCAAGGGATGACACGTGGCATTTTCCACAGGCCACTCCCTGCTTGCTTTCCTCCCAGCTCAGCCTCTCCATTCCCCGCCTGTCCCCATCCCCAGAGCCCTTTGTCGTGCCCTCACCCCCACACTCAGCAGCTTGCAAGACTTCCTGCCTCCTCCAGGCACCAAAGAAACTAAGGAGAGGTGCTACAGCTCTGAGACCTGGCTCCTTTCCAGTCACGTGTGAGGGGAAGTATTAGCACCTACCCACATGGACAGGAATTGGGCTCCACTCCCATGGATACCAGGGATACACAATTTTCAAGGTGCTGCAAGATGAGTGTCACTTACCTCTTGGATCCTACAACAGGAGGCCCAGCAGGTGCTAAAGATGACAGCAAACAGGGGCCCCAAAAATAAATGAGGAAAAATAAAACATTGTTAAAAGATTTTGATATGTAATGTTGTAAAAACATTATAAAAGTAATAATCATGAAAAAATCAGAATTCAATTAGACTATGGTATTTTCAGTATTATGACTTGTGAATGGTGGTCAGCCCCTGAATCTCCTCCAAACACAGGGTCTCAGAAAGTCTTCATGTGGCCCTCCCCTGGGGAGTTTGGGGCAGCAAGACTGACAGGCTAAGCTGTCCAGGACAGGGAGAGCTGAATACTGGGCCCGTGCTTCTGGCATTTCAGGAGTCTGCTGACCTGAGACCTCAGAGAAGCTGTAGAGCTGCCTCCCCCAGCCTCAGTTCCCTGCATCTCAGCTGCCCTAGGCCACCCACAGGTCAGGGGTGGTCTCCACACTCCCAGATACAGCTCTCTGAGCCACTGTGTGTGTGTGTGCACACATCTGTGTGTGTGCACGTGAGTGTGTGACACATCCAAGGCCACAGAGCCAGTTCCAGACAGAGCTGAGACTTGAACCTTATGTGGTAGGAAATGAAGGGCCCATGCAACCTATGTAATTTGTACCAGTGCAAAAACAGGAGCCTTTACTGAGAGCTGTCCTTGGCAGTGACCCAGAGGTAGAACCAGGCCAACAGTTTGCTCTGAGACTTGAGGTTAGATAAGAAGGTCAATGTGTTATTGCCACACCCTTTTGCAGACATTATCCAGCCTTCAGTCTTTATTTGGAAAGTGTATCTGAGGCATCTGCATACTATGTACTCATTCTTCACCCAATCCACTGACCCTTGCTGAATACCAGCTCTGGGCCAGGCCCCTCGAGAAGACGTGTAAACAAAGAATTCACAACCCAGTTTGTGACTGGGTCATGGCTTGTAAGTACCCTGGGAGCACGGAGACAGAGTGACTCATTAATTTTGCCTGAGGAGGTTGGAGAAAGTCTCACCAGGGAGCTGACATTTCGAGCTGGATCATGAGGGACGAGAAGGGGGGAGTGAGAGGAAGAAGTTGTGTCTGTTGAGCATGGTATTAATTAGGGTAATGCTAGGTGCCATAACAAGCAAACTCCAAAATGGACAATGGGTCAGATGTGTTGGAAATCTATTATTTGTTCACGTTAGGTCCAAAACTGTGTTTCTGACTAATAAGTGACCCTCCTCCATGTGGTGATTCAGGGGCCCAGCCCCCTTCCACATTGCAGCTCCACCATCCTCACTTTGTTCATCTGCATCAGACTAGCAGAAGGAAGAGGACCATGGACAATTACATGTGGAGATTTTTTTAAGGGGCCTTACACAGATGCGGCACACATCATTCTGGTCACATTCCATTGGCTAGTGCACAGGCACATGGCCACACACAACTGCAAAGAAGGGTGGAAAACATAAGTCTATGCCCAGGAGGAAGGAACGGGTGTGTTGAACAACTATCACAACACTTTTAATTGTGCTCTTTAATTGTGTTACTCTTATCAGCAATCCTGTAAAGTAAGGCATTATTTTCTTTCCCATTTTACAGAGGAGAAAGCTGAGGCTTGAAAAGATTCCATGATCAGCCCAAAGTCAGAGAACTGGTGAGTGGCTGAACTGTGATCCAATGCCAGGTTGTTCCGTGAGAGTCTGAGGCACTTTCACTGCCCCCCAAACCACCAAACTTCATTGATCTCCAGGAAGGAGAAAGAATGGAAAGCAAACATGAGGGTGAATGGAAAGGACTGAAAAAGCAATGGACAATGGAGGCAAAGAGGGCGACAACCAACCAGCCAGTGTGGAAGAAAAGAGAGAGGAAGATGCAAAGGGAAGTTCATGAGCCTCTTTGTAGTTCATAGGTGACACGCCATCTGTACCACAGAATGGTTTAAAAAAACAGGCCCCATCAATCTCAACCTATGAACACAGAAAAATCCTAAATAAAATACTAGAAATAAAAACCAACAGCATATTTAAAATAGCACATAGTGACTATTTCACATGTGTTGGAGGTATTAGCCAATGCAACTAGATACGAGAATGCAAGTAGACGCATAATAATCAGAAAAGAAAGAAAATCTATCTGCTTGCTGATATGACTGTATGTATATCTGAAAAAGCCAAAAAGAATATGGAGAAACTGCTATAAACAATGAGAATTTAGTAAAGTAGCAAGATAATAAAATCGGACATGCATGGGGCACCTGGGTGGCTCAGTCGGGTAAGCATCTATCTTCAGTTCAGGTCATGATCCCAGAGTCCTGGGATCGAGCCCCACATTGGGGGGGTCCCTGCTCAGCAGGGAGTCTGCTTCTCCTTCTCCCTCTGCCCCTACCCCCACTCATGCTATCTCTCAAATAAATAAAAATCTTTAAAAAAATCAATACACATAAACCAGTCATCTTCATAAATATAAAAAAATCATAAGTTAAAAGAAACAGAAGAGCAGACTCCATGTATAACAGCAAAACTTGAAATAAAATATTTAGACATAAACTTAACAAGAAATGTGTAAAATCTATAGGAGGAAAATTTTTAAAGTTCCTGAAATGCAAATATGTACACTTCAGCAAATTGATGTGTATACCATGTTCTTGGTGGAGAAGTTCAACATTGTAAAAATGTCAATGCTCCATAAGTTGATTTATAAATTTAATGCGATTCTCCCCTCCCAAAATACCATCTTTTTTTTTTTTTCCTGGAGCATTAAAGTTTGATTATAAAATTCACATGGAAGAAAGCTAGTAAACATAGCCAGGAATAAAGAAAACTAGAAAAAAAAAGAGTAATAAGGAGTCCTAGCCTTATAAGATATTAAACATATTTTGAAGCCTCTATAATTATAACAGTGTAGTATTGGTGCATATGGATATAGCTATTTCTGGTGTATGGATTGAAAATCCAGGAATAGACCCAAGTACTTACGGAAAATGAATTTGTGATAAAGACAGGATTTCAAGTAAGTGGAGGCAAAGAAGGATATTTCATAAGTCATGTGGAACAACTGGATAGCCATACAGAAAAAGATAAATTTGGATCCAGACAAACACTGTACACCAGGAGAAACTGAATTTAAATGAGAAATCTAATTGTAAAAATGAAAACAATATGAGTAATCTTTATAGCCTGGGACTGGAAAAACATTTTCCTAATTATGACTAGAAATCCAGAAGCAATGAGGGAAATGGTAAACTTACTATAAAAAAAAAAAAAAAAAGCTTTTAGGGGCACCTGGGTGGCTCAGTCGGTTAAGCGTCTGCATTCAGCTCAGGTCGTGATCCAGGGTCCTGGGATCAAGGCCCTCGTCGGGCTCCTTGTTCAGCGGGGAGTCAGCTTCTCCCTCTGCCCCTCCCCCTGCTTGTGCTCTCTCTCTCTCTCTCTCTCCCTCCCAGCTTGCTCTCTCTCAAATAAATAAAATCTTTATTTTAAAAAAAAAGCTTTTAAATGTGTTCATATAAAAAAACCATAAACATGGGAAAATGCTAAACTGGGGAACCATTTTTTGTCCTATATCACAAAGAGTTAATAATATCCCTAACAACAACAAAGTAGAAAAATGGGTGAAAGATGTGAATAGACAGTTCCCAGGGGGAAAAAATGCAAACAGCTACTGAACCTATGAAAACAGAAAAATGCAAATTAAAACTAAAACTAAAATTAAAACTAAAACAAGACACCACTTCTTTGCCCTATCATATGGGCAAAACTCTAATATTTAACAACATACTCTGTTGGAGAAGCCTTAGGGAGACAGGCACTCTCATATAATACTGATAGAAAGGCAAAAATACGCAATCTCTATTGAGAATTTGGCAGTATCTAGCAAAATTGCATATGCATCTACCTTTTGGTCCAGTAATCCCATTTTTAGGAATCTGTCCCAAAAGCACACTGAAAGAAATAAAAAATGATATAGGGCACCGGGCCATTCACTGGTGTATTATTTGTAAGAGCAAAAAGAAAACTGGAAATAGCCCAAATATTGATCAATAGGGAATATGTTGAAAAGATTATGTTCATCCATACAATGGAGTACCATGCAGCTATAAAAGAATGAGGATTATCTCTAAATGATGTTATGAGCAATTTCCAAGACATATTGCTAAGGGAGGATACAGAACAGAGCGCATCGTTTGCTACTTTTTGTGTAGAACAGGGGGAAATAGACATATACACATATGTATGTATTTGTTTATCTTTTCAAAAAGAAATACTGGAAGGACTCCCCCAAAGCTAATAAAAACAAGGGAGGCAGACACAGCTAGGAAGGACCTTTCTGAATACCCTGTTTTATAGTTTTGACTTGAGATCAAGTAAATAAAAATGAGAAAAAGTCAAAGTATCTCTAAATTTTTTTTAATTACACACCAAACTTAAAGAATAAACCTAACTCTACATTACGATGGTTATCCATCACGTTGACTGTGTAACTTGGAAAACTGATCATCGAAGAGAAAGAATCAAACACTTATCATGCCTTTCCTGTAAAAATCATCTTCAAGATAATCAAATAGTTGATGTGAGAACTTTCCTCTTTATAGAGCTAATAAAAGCAAGGGAAATGAAAAAATTAGAATACCACCTCAGTGGCTGCTAAAACTGAAAAGATTCATGGAGAACCCTAGAATAAGCCAGACTCCAGCACCTGCACCAATTGGTCAGTCTTAACATCACTCAAAATGAGACAAACGGACAGAACATCTTCCTGACATGGTGCCCACCAGTACACAGCATCACTCACGATGCCATTCTTCCTCAAACGCTCAGTCTGAATCTTCTTAAGCCTCTAGACAGTCCAGTGTACAGAAACATCGAGGAGAGAGGAACGTGCCAAACACATACCACAAGAATACAATCAGTCGAAGCCAGAATGCTGGACTTTTTATAGGGCGAATGATCATGTTTCTTTGACAAAGGAATGACTTTTTAAAAAGAGGGGCAAGGGGTGCCTGGTTGGCTCATTAGGTTAAGACTCTGGGTTTCAGCTCAGGTCATGATCTCGGGGATGTGAGAGCAAGCCTCCCGTGTGCTCCAGGCTCCGGGCTCTGACCTTAGTGCAGAGTCTGCTTGTCTCCCTCTCCTTCCCCCTCTGCCCCTCCTCCCACACACGTATGTCTCTCTCTCATATTAATTAATTAATTCCTTTTTAAAAAATAAAAGGAGGGGCAAGTGTTACAGATTGAAAGAATCTAAAGAGACATGCCAACCAAATGCAAAGTGTAGAATTCTAATTCAAACAAACGACCGTAGAAAGGCTTTTTTGAGAAAACTGGGGTGAAATTAGGGTACTAGAAGATGTTGAGCAATGAAATACTAATGTTGGCGTGATAATAGTATTGTGGTGATATTAGTTACCAATAGATGAAGCAAATGTTAGAATGTTAAGTCTAAGTGGTGCGTGTTTGGGAGTTTAATATTCTACTATCTCTGCTTTTCTGTATGTTTGGGAATGTTTCAGAATAAAAAGTTAAAGAAAACCAAAGGCCCCCAGTAGGGGCAGAACTGTAATCCTTCCCAGCCCCAGCCCCATCCTCGGGGCCAGCGGCCTCACAGTCCAGGTCCATTCAGGCAGCTGGGGATTTGGCCCCTGTGAACGCACATTGCTGCTTCTGGTGGCAGGGAAGGGGACTGGGGTGTTTCCAGGGAGCCATATGGAGAGAAGCTTAGACTTACCTCTGTCGCTGTGGGTATTTGGAGAGCGACTGGGTTGCATCCCACTTTTGTGACTTCACATATGCTCTGTCCATCATTCTGCATAGCTCAGCCTATTGGAGGGGTGTTAACAGTGCTGGGGTACCAACCAGGGCCTTCTCTGGACTCCTCAAGGAGCCCCTACAGAGATGCCACACAGGCTCCCCAGCCCTGCACTGGGAAACCCAGGACTACCAGCCAGCACCATTTTTTACACTCAGCGACTGAATGATACCCCTTTAGGGCATCAGGGAGGCAGAGGAAATCACCCCGCTTATTCAAATATCTCAGCAAAAATGGAGTAAGGAGACAAACCTTCTTTAGTTTCACTTCAAGCGTTCCTCTTCCTCAGATCATCCAAAAACACTTGAGCAGGTATGAGTCCAAGGCAGTAACGATGCTTTCAAGATCCTGGGGCCCATGTTGCATGCCTCTAATTTAAACCAGGTGCACGGTGTGAGTTACTGGTCTCGATTTTTCCCTCTCCTATCATAGAGTTCTAAATCTGCCCTGACTACAGCCTTGTGGTGCATGGAGGGTAGTTCCCCACCCTTTGACTTGGGCTGGACCGTGTTAACTCTGTGACAATGGAATATTCGTGGCCATGTAGTGGGCAGAGGCTTCAAATGCATTCACCCAGCTGGACTCGCCCTGTTGAGCTCTGGCGATCGCCATGGAAGAACATGCTCCTTCAGGCTGAGCCCCAGAATGAGACAGGTGGAGCAGATCTCATGCCCCCTGTGGGGCCAAGGAAGATGAACAATATGTAGAACAGGTTTGAATGCAAACAGTAGCCGGGACCTGGAGCCGGGGCCTGGCATCTGGAAACCAGTCCCGCCTAGCGGAGGTGCACCGCACTTGCACACCTGTGAACACGATCATAATGAATGGCCATCTTTAGCCCCTGGGTTTGGGAGTGTTGTTTTTGGGGTTTTGGTTTTTTATTTTTAAATTTTTTTTTTAAGTAAGCTCCATGCCCAGGGCAGAGCCCAACGTGGGGCCTGAACTCACACTCCTGAGATCAAGACCTGAGCTGAGATCAAGCGTCAGATGCCCAACAGACTGAGCCACCCAGGTGCCCCAGGGAGTGTTTTGTTACACAGCATTGTTGTGGTAATAGCTACCCCATATGAAAGAATAAAGAGCTTGCTCAGTATGCTGCAGCATCAAAAGACCTGGCTTGTAATCCAGCTCCACCATTAACTGTGTGACCTTTAACCTCGACAAAACTCTGGCACTTCCCCTATTAAATCTCTGTTTATTTGGGAGCTACGTGGTCAGCTGGGCCCACTAATCCCATGATCTCTCCAGCCAGTGAACCCCTAAGACCCATGCCGGTTGCTTTACAAATGTTGCCCCAACAAGTGACAGGTAGGGAGAACTGTTTAAAAGAATTATAAGCTCTTCAGAGCATTTGTTTATTTGATCTCTTAAAATCAAGCTTAGAATTTTCTGCCATGTATAATACCAAAAGAGATCACCTATTTTGAACTTAATACCTCACATAAAAGTGTTTTTGAGAACTGTTTGTGGTTTCTGAACATGTATTTATTTAATCAAATAATTATCTGTGGATATTTTTAAACATTTATTTGCTCAGCCAAAGATTTAATCTGCTTAAAAATGGCTGAATCATGTGTTAAGAACTCTGGAAAGCCAAAGAAGAAATGCTACTACACATTAAAGGAGCAAAAACATAGACTATAATGGGGCGGAGGTAGACCCCAGGGAGTTGGAAAGCGGATTCATCTGAGTGCAGGAAGACAGTATTAGAATTTTTATTCAGATCTTTATGCAAAAGTTAGGAAAGAAATGAAGGTTTACGAATGTTTAATTTACGAACTAACCTCTAGGTTGTCTGGAGTCAGGTGGCCACGGCGTGGAGGGGTTCACGGCAGTACCTCTCCCACTGGGGTTTCAATGTATGGTAATTCGGCTTTGCCTAGGTCCCTGGACTTGCAACTGTCCAATTTTCATCAGGTCAACTCTCACGAAGTGGACAGATGGCTTTAAGAGACTCCTGTGAGGGATCTCTGGGAGGCTAAAGACAGTACTGATCACATAAGTGCAAGAGAAAAACAAGCAAATGATGAAGCTGACCCTCCTCTCTTGCAAGGACAACCCTTCCTTTCAGTTGCATTGAGATGGAACCAGCAACAAATCTGACAAGCAGCTATCCCTCACCCCCAATCTGAAATTCCCAAGAAGACTTATTGGAAAAGTAGGGTTGTTTCCATCATTTTAAATGATGGCCCTTGCCCTATCCTAATAGCCGTGCTTGAACGTGATTTGTAGGCCCTTGAGCATACATTATATTGGAGGGATGGATGCTCAGAAGTTTTTGGTGGTGGAGTGCATGATCAAAAAGTGGGGAAGTTATGGTGGCAAGTGGTAACTACACTCATCATGGTGAGCACTGAGTAATGTATAGAATGGTTGAATCTGAAATTGATAGAACACTGTATGTCAACTAAATTTCAACAATAAAAAAATTTTTTAATCACACAAAAAAGTATTAGCTGTGTGACCTTCAGAAGTTTCTTAACACATCTGAAGTTTGGTTTCTGCGTTTATAAAACCCTTGAAAGTTTGTGGGATAAAGTTGTAGGTATTCTTCAAATGTTAGCTATTATTCTTATAATAAAAGGTTGACACGGTGAGGTTAGCACACTCATAGTTAATGATATAATATCTTTTCCTGGATTCTGGTATTTGGCTTAGGCAAAGGAAGTACCTGAGGAACTTTGCATTTTACATAATAAGAAAAAGAAGTTTGAAAGCTACTTCGTGAAGATCAAGGCAGGCGTACAACATCAGGGAACTTGGGAAATGAGACCAGGAGAGGCTTAGCTGAAGGGCACTTCCTAGCAAGTTGACTTAACCCCTCCATGTTTCAGATTTCTGCAAAGTGTGGATAATGACTGTGCCTACTTCAGAGGGCTAGTATAAAGAATCAGTGAGTCAGTTAACACCAAAAACAGGGTTGGCTCCTAGTAAATGCTCCCTAAGGGTTTGTTACCTAAGTGGCAAAATCCCACCGGATTTCATCACGTGGAAATACTGACCGTGAATAAACAGCATGCCAGAGCATAACCTAGCAGAGGAAGTATGTGTCACACATGGGAGCCGTTGGAAAGAACTGAACATGAATGGCAGCTGCCAGGCTGGGACAGGAATTACAATCCTTGGGCCCTCGCCTTCAGTGCGATGCACATGACATCATCTAGTCTGTCCAACTCCACACTGGCTCCTGGGATGAGAGAGAGCAATACAATTCAGATCCTGCTGCAGCTCCCAGCCTGATGGTGGCGGCAGTGATGCCAACAGACATGACAGTGAGTGGAACAGGAGCTGGGACCACGGAGGGCCTCTGGTTTGGGTAACTCTCCTCCTGACCCGGTCTCCCTCGCCCTCTCCCTCACCTGGAGTTCAGAGCATCAGCCCCCATCGCAACCAGGGACCCTGAGGGAGAGCCCTGCCCTTAGCTTTGGAGGTCATCCACCCTGTGAGAGCCACCTGAAGTCAGGGGAAGGCAGTCAGTCCCCAGGAGCAAGGGAAACAGGGCACTGGTTTCCCAGTGCACCCGCCTGAGCTTCCCCACACGAAGATCTATTATTATCCACGTGGCGTGGGCTGGCAGTCAATTTGTTTTACAGGAGCCCAGAGGGCTGAGTGTCCTATTCCATCCATCAAAATAATAACTAAGCAATTAGTAAATAATAGAATGGAATTGATTCTGTTAAAGACAGGCAGTTATGTGGCCCGTGGGCTGTGACAATGAGAATGAAAGGATGGAGAAAGCAGCAGGAGCCTAAAAAGGATAGAAATCCTAAGAAGCTGGGAAGGGAGGGGAAGAAGGTTGTGAGTAGGAGCCCCAGGCTGCTCTGCCTGCCTCCCGTCCACAGCCCTGCGGGGGGCTGTCCACTGACCGTGCACACAGCCAGGCCCACGCTCAGGCTGGGGCCCAGGGTTAGAAGCTGCTCATCAGCATGGCTCTTGCAGGAGGGATGGGGGTTCTCTGTGGATTCTAAGCCTTTAGAGCCTAAGTTCTCTGTGGAGTCTAACTCTAAGCCTTCCAGGGGGTATCTTCAGGACCTGTCTTTGGGCTCTGTCCTGGGTGGTGACACCCCTGTGTTTCCAGGGTCCAGCCCTGAGCCTGGCTCAGAACAGGGGCTCACCAAGTATTTGAAATAAATGACTATGCACTGACCCAGAAACTGAAGGGCTAATAAGGCAAAAGGGGTTAATCACACAGTCTGGAGCCGGGGCTCTGTCATTTCCCAGCTGCAGGCCTTGGCTATGTTCCCTAATGTGCCTCTGTTTCCTCATCCATAAAATGGGAGGGGGGATTAAGGGAGAACCAGAAGAGAAGTCTAGAAAAGCGCCTTGCAGACGGTAAGCACTAGCTGCTATGCTCAGCAGGACCACGGAGCCCCAGCTCATGGCAGGCACAGAAGCACTTCCACCACCTGTGCCACGGGTCACCCCGTCCCGCCCGCGCGTCCTCTTTGACAGCTCTCAGGTATGAGCCACCTCCCGACCTCACCCCCTTCCCTCACCCCTCCACTCCTTCCTGACATGCAGGCCTCCAGGCCTCCTCCTTCCATCTCAGCAGCATTGAACACCAGGCAAGGGATGGCCAGATCATCCAAGGACTCTCTACTCACATCGTGATCCTCACCTGGGAGCTTGTGAGGAATGCAAGCCCTGCAACCCCATCCCAGACCTACTGGATTCCAACCAGCCCTCCAGCAGGATCCCGGGGGGTTCGCGGACACATCAGAGCCGGAGAGGCAGAGTAGTTCTCAACCCTGACTGCATATTAGCACCACTGCGGAGCAGTGGTGTCAGAACCACTGGGGTGGCACTTGGCCATCAGTAATTTTCACGAGGTTCCCAGAGTTTAGAATCAGTGACTAGACAAATGCTTTCCTCTAGTAGAGAAGCCAACCAGGGTCAAATCTAGGCAGAGGCAGGACAGGCCAGAGAAAAGAGGCTCCCTTCCTCCTGGTGTGACAGTGTGACCATGTGAGACCTCAGCCACTGTTCGGGACCCCATGGGAAAGATCATGGATGAGATACTGTCCTGACCCTAAGTTGTTCCTGTTCTGGGGAGGGAGAGAGTTGAGTAAAGAGCCAACAACAAGGCAGTGTGGGAAGCGCTGGGGTTTGGGCACAAACTCGGGGAGCACAGAAGAGAGAGTGAAGGACCTATCTGGGGAAGCCCGGAAGGGAAATATGGGGTGGGCGGCTCCAGAGCCTCATCTTGAGGGCCTGGGAACTCAGCAAATGCAAGAAAAGAAGAACATTCCAGAAAGAAGGAACAACACTGCAAAAGCAGGGATTCACAACTGGGCTCCTCGCTGAGTGTGGGGAATGGTGAGAAGCTCAGAGGGACTGGAGCCTAGAGTGTTTGGAGCACACGGGTTGGTGAGAGATGAGGAGCGTCTGGACTTTATCCCGAAGACACCACCCACGCTCCGGTAAGAAAGAGCAGAGACAGGGCCACACTTGACATTTAAGATCACGGGCACCAAAGACGAGAGTCGATGGAAGGGGACAGGTTGGGGGATGGGGACACACATGAGACATGAAGAGGTCGTGAGCTGGAATGGTGACAGAGGGATGGGGTGGTGAAGCCACGTGCAGGTCACATCTCGGAGGAGAAGTCAATGAGGGATGCATGGGGTGGGGACAGCCAAGCTCCAGGGTCCAGAGCAAGGATCTCAGTTTGAATCTCAGTTACTTACCCGCTTTCTGTGCCTTAGGTTCCTTATCCATAAAACGGGACTAAACATAGTACAACCACATAGAGGTATAGGTTTCAAAGATTAAATGTATTAATACAGATAGAGCTCTTACAATGTTGCCCAGTAGATTGTAAGTGCTCTGTAAGTGCTGGCTTACAGCAGAGATGACCAGCTGAACACCAAACAATCATGTTCCTCTTTGTCCGTGGGCTGGGGAGCACCTGGCTAGTTGGGGACCATATTTCCCAGACACCCTGGGCTTGAGATGTGGCCCCGTGATTGCGTTCTGGCCAATGGAACGTGGGGAACACGTTGTACACCACATGCTGACCTGGCCAAGGAAACCTCTCTTCCTCCTCCAGCCAGCGTGGGTGTCAAAAGTCAGAGTGACCTTGGGGGGGTCTACATGATAAAAGATCAGGGTTCTCTCCCCTCCGTGATTTTAACTCGAATCCATTCATCTGTCATTTATCTGGCATCATTGAAGAAGCAGTTGTCCCCAGAAGTTAATTATCCAACAAAGAAAGTAAAACATGTCAGAAGAACTAGGCTGGAGTTTTCATCTCTGATTTTAATGCATGACCTTGAGAAGCTACTTGATCTTTCCGAGCATTATCCAAAAAATGGGGATGAACTCCCCAGACGTGGCTGTCAAGAAAATTAGATCAAAGCCTGTGTGTATAAGTGCTTTGTAAATTTATATAAGGTTGATTGATTTTCCTTTAAGACACAAAATTTTAAAATGTAATCATCCAGTGTACCTCATTGAAACAATAGATCTAAGAGATAACTTGAAATTTAGATGGCCCAGAATCATAAGTTTGGACATTGATTATTGTCCTAAGTATGACTGGGCCATTCCCTCTGAGCTTGTAGAGATTTGGGGGCTGCTTGCCCTTTCACTGAAGGACCCCATATTGCTGTATAATTTGTCTCTGATGAATTTCTGACTTGCTATTGCTTATCTTAAGGCTATGGTGAGCGACAGAAACCATATATACATATATACATATACATACAAATATATACATATGTATGTATATATTTACATATATGTATATATAAATAAAATATGTATTTATTACCTTTATAACCATTTATTTATTCATTTTATTTATTTATAACCTTTGGGCCTATGATACAGACCAACATTCAGCCGTGATTATGAAGACCAAGCATCAGGAGCTTCCAGGGTCTGCTTTACTCCTGAATTCCTGGTACTCTTCCACCCCTTCTCCAAAACTCAGCCCAAGGGTAATCCTAGAGCCCAACCCCTCCGTGTCCCCAGGGCACGTTTTGCATGCCCCCCCCACTCCCCCCCCCCTCAGAGCGCTGAGCACATCAAAGTCTCCATTTTTTGTTGTTGTTGTTGTCTTCTCTGCTGCTAAGGTTTAAGCATCTTGTAGGTAGGAGCTGGGTCATCTGCATCTTCAGCCTGGGCCTAGCTTGGCACCTCTAGGCACTCAGGAAATTCTGGTAAATGAGTAACTCATAAAGCCAGTAGTTTTGGATAGTGATGGGAGCTATATCACCTTCCACTGAAAAATCCATTTCTCTTCATTTTCGAGTCACATTTAGAGCCTGCACTGTTCCCTTTGTTTCAATTACATTAGCTAATTAGTTCACTGCTGAAGCTTTTTCTTGGACATTTTCCACCAAAGATATAGTTGGTTTCCAGAAGTAATTTAGGTGCACCCTGTGTATCCCATTTAGAAGACAGTGAGAACCTCCTGATAGTTCTGAACAGGCTGGAACTGGGAAGAGAGCAAAGGGGCTTCTTAACAAGACAGGTGTTGAAAAGGAAGGACACCTCCTGTGCCAGGTTGTCATTTCCAAAGATGTCTGCAACAGTAGGTGCGACCTCACATACGTTTCAGCAACAGTGACCTTGACACTCCTCCTGGGAGAGGCGGCACCCTTGCCTGCTCCCCCTTGAATCCGGATGGGCTTGTGTTTCTTTGACTCATAGGGATGGCTGGTTTCACTGCAATGGTCACCGAAACACACACCACACACACACACACACACACACACACACACACACACACACACACACACACACACACACACACACGGGCACCGCAGAGCCAAGATTCCTCCCTTCCCGTGCCCATCTAGTCCCTCGCGCACCCCAAAACCCGCAAATGCTCAGATTCAAGAATACTCATGAATTTACCTCTCACAGGCTTCTGTAACCTGATTCGTTTGACCTCTCACATTATCTTCCAGCCCCTCTTTATAACCGACACACACATGTACAATCGAGAGAACATTCTCTCTTTGAAGAAGATATACAAATAGCCAGTAAGCACGCGAAAAGATGCTCCGCACTGCTGGTCACGAGGAAATGCAAATCAAAACTACAATGAGATCCCCCCACACACACCTATTAGGATGGTTACTTTACAAAAACAGACAACAGCTAGTGTTGGTGAGGATGTGGAATAATTGGAAGCCTCGGGCGCTGTTGGTGGGAATGCAAATTGGTGCAGCCACTGTGGAAAACAGTATGAAGGGTCCTCAAAAAATTAAAAATAGAACTACCCTATGATCCAGTAATCCCACTTCTGGGTATATACCAAAAAAAAAAAAAAAAACTGAAAGCAGGGACTCAAATAGATAATCTGTACACCCATATTCACAGCAGCATTGTTCACAATAGCTAAAACATGGAAGAAACCCAGGTGTCCTTTGATGGATGAAGAAATAAACAAAGTGTGACATATACATATAAAGGAATATTATTCAAGCTTACAGAGAAAGGAAATGCTGACACAGGCTACAACGTGGATGAAACTTGAGGACATTATGCTAAGTGAAATAAGCCAGTCACAAAAAGACAAATACTCTATGGTTCCACTTATATGAAGTACTTGGAAGAGTCAAAATCATAGAAACAGAAGGTAGAATGGCATTTGCCAGGTGATGGGGGCGGGGGGGGAGTGAGGGGTTAGCGTTTCATGAGGACCGAGTTTCAGTTTTACGAGATGAAGGAGTTATGGAGATGGATGGTGGTAATGATTGCATAACATTACAAACGTATTCGATACTGCTAAACTGTACACTTTAAAAAATGGTTAAAATGGTAACTTTTATGGGTATGTATTTTAACAAAAAGAAAGAAAGAAAAAACATTCCCATCAAGTCAGGTTGAACCAGAATTCTCAGTGTTCATAACTCACCAGGCTTCACTCTCCCACTCAACATGTACTCAAGCTGTGCCCCTGGCCTGAAGGTCTTCTTGTTTTTTTAGCTATTCTCAAACATTGTTCATTGTATCAGTTAAGAGTAAGCAGGGCTGGGGGCACCTGGGCGGCTCAGTCAGTTGAGCATCTGACTCTTGATTTTGGCTCAGGTCATGATCTCAGGGTCATGGCGGGGGAGTCTGCTTGAGATTCTCTCTTCCCTTCTCCGTCTCTCCCTTCCCACCTCCTCAAATAAATAAATAAATCTTAAAAAAAAAAAAGAAGAAGCAGCAGGGCTGGTATTCAGCTAGTTTTCAGCTGGTATGTATTGAGATAGCCAGACCGGTGGCTAAAATAATAAAATGCTTCCATACTATATGGTAAATATCTGTCGCTACAAGCTCCCTGCTATTCCCAGCCCTTCACCTGCTCTAGCACTGTGGCCAGAGTTTGTTCTGATTGATCAGTGCCCATGCCATTCTGGTTGTTAAATATTTTGAATAGCACCCCTAGAATTAGGTTCAGCTGTGTATAACAGGGGAAAAAGTGGGGGACTTAAGATAGAAGTTCATTTCTCTCACACAGAAAAGTAAAGAGATAGGCAGTTCAGGGACATCATAGTGGCCCCACGGTGTCATAAAAAACCCAGGCTCCCATCATGCATCATCATCCTCAGTGCACATTTTCTGTCTGCAAGGTCAACTCACACCTCAAAGTGGATGCTGGAGTTCCAGCCTTCACATCAGCATTCCAGTCCAACAGAGAAAAGAAATAGGGATGAACGGACCCTCCTCCCATCTGAGTCGGATTAATTTAAGCAGGCTTTCTGGAAGTTCTACATAAAACTTGTGGCCAGTTCTACATAAAAGTCCTACATAAAAGTTCTTGGCCAGAACTTAGTCACACGGACAAACCTAGCAGCAAGGAAGGCTGGAAAATGTAGTCTTAATTTGGTTATTAAGAAAAAGGGGCCGAATGAATATTAAGGGGCAGTTAGTACTTTCTGACTCTCTTACCCTTTAAGGTTGGTACAAGATGCCCCTGCGACACCAGTCCCCAGGATATCTTATATCACACGTCATTGGAACTACACAGTTTATGTTCACTGTTAAACACTCAGGGTTTTATGCAATAATACTTATGGTAGTAGAAGCAGTTACCATTCATTGGGCCCTACAATGTGCCAGACACTAAGTACTTGACCTGCCTTATCTTATCTTATCCTCATAAAATCCCTATATGCAGGTATAAACTGTCATTACCCCCAATTTGCAGGAAAGGAAACTGAGGTCCAAATGGAGATTCAATATTTGCTGGAGGCCACAGAGCTTTTAAGAGGTGGAGTCAGGATTAGATCCATGAGCTTGTTAGGACAAGAAACCATGTCGCTCACCTACAGCACTCAGCACAGTGGTCAGCAAAGAGAAGACATGAAAAACAAATGCAGGGCGTGGGGGGCATCTGGCTGACTCAGTCGGTGGAGCATGTGACTCCATAGGGTCGTGAGTTCGAACCCTACGTTGGGCATAGAGCCTACTTAAAAAGAATAAATAAATAAATATGTTTAAAACAAACAACAAATAAAACCTTGGTTGATCCAGTGATCAACTCAGCATCAAGATAGAAACAGGAACCAGAGCAGGGACTTAATGGAAAACCAGAGCTTTCTCCAAGTACAGGAAACCTCAAGTCCAAGAAACAGTCAGGACTCGACGCTACAAAAATCAGGAGATTTGCAGGGACCACGGAATGCGGCAGGGCTGAAAGTCCCAGGCTTGCCTTTGCCTCCATTGTGGGGTCTTCCAGCCAATGTCCCACAAGACTATTCTGTGCTCTAAGAATGACCCAGGGTGTCTTCCTAAGCAAGCCAGCATGTCCATTTGATGCCCAGTGTACTGCTTGTTCGAATTCCTTTAATTTTTTATTGCTACTTATTGAGCAAACATCAATGAAGCCACCTTCTACAGCTCAAACATACCCAGGAAAGTCGCTGAGCATTTGCTGTCAGTGGCCGGTAAATTATTATTATTACTATTATTATTAGTTCAACAGAAAATAATTCATGCAGGTTACAGAAGCTTCTGAGAGCTGTTTTCAGCTCTTCTCATGACAGTGCTATAGACTTTAGTACCAGCCTAGGATACCTCTTTCCTAGTGCAGAGGCTTCTGGAAACGCCGGTGTGGACCTCTCCTACTGCTCTTAAAAACATATTTTTTTATTATGAAAAATATCAAACATATACCAAAAGATTAGCTTGCACCACATGAAATTGCCATTTTGAAGGTCAAAAACGGTCAAATGTCAGCAATTTTGTATGACACGAATTAATAGAGTGGTATGACCCCCCAGGTCCTCATCATCACCCCACTACAATGATCAGTTCTGTTGTATCTAACCCTCCACGTCCTTCTCTCCAGCAGGGACGACTGTAAAAGCACACTCCGGACATCTTATTATTTCATCCATAAATATTTCAGTATGTATTCCCCCAACAATTAGGGCTCTTTTTAATTATAGTCCCAATACCATGCTAACACCCCTCAAAATTAAAAATCATTCACTGACATGATTAAATATCCAGTCGGTGTTTAAATGTCCCCCAAATGCCTCATGAATGTCTCAGTTTTTATTGTCATTGCTGTTTTTTAGTTTGTTAGTAAGACTCCAGATTCGAATAAAGTCCATCTGTGATAATTGGCTGATATTTCTCTGGAGCTTCTCTGTTAATTTTAAGTTCCCTTTCTGTTTTGTTTGGTGGAGTTTTTTTCCCCCTTTTATTCTTTTTCCTTGTAATCTTTTATTGATGTAACCTGTAAGCGTTTTGCCTACAGACAAAATCTGACTATATCTCTGGAACCGGAAGTCAGCTCTAGAGGCTTATTCAGATTCTGGTTTGATTTTTGGCAGGAACACTTCATAGGTGGTGTTATGGTCTTCCATGAGAAGGAACCTAATTTCCAACTGTCTATCCTTTTATGATGTTAGCTGTCACTGACGATCACTGCCTGGATTCTTTGTGTTCTGAATGGTGACAAATTGGCCTTGGTGACAGTTCAGTTAAGGGACTGGTTCAGTTAAGGGACTCCCCTTGTCCTCCCCCTTCTCCCACACTAACTGTGTTGTTTGTGAGACAATAATGGGGCTGGGTGCTACACTTCCTGACCATCTCTCCCCTCTTCCTCCCTACCCCACCCCTGTGGGGGGTGCACCATTAATGGAAAGCTGGGGGATTAGAACAAACCTTGAGTCTGGGCTTAGCCCTGCTGATGCCAACCTCAGTGGTTGCTAGGATACACAGCTCCCAGAGCCTCCCTGGAGTCACATCCTTCTAGAGCAACTCACAGACACTGGATGGGCTGGCTGTGCAGTGGGGGGCGGGGAAAGAAAGACAGCACCCAATAGGCCTGCCAAAAAGGGAGAGGCCCAGGCCCCTCCTGGAACTCTACATGGAGATGAATTCTGACCACTCACGGTAAAGGCCACTCTGGATTTTAAAAGTGTCCAGTCCTATCTTCCCCTGATACATTTCTTCCACAATATGCCCTTCTATAGTTATTCAGAAAATATAACATGAATGTATGAATGAACGAATGAATGCATGAATGAACGAACGAACGAATGAATGAATACTGGCTCTCTCTGCAGCCTGTCTGCCTGACAAACTTCTGGTCCTCATTAAGGCTCAGCAAAAGGCTGTATTCTCATCCCCAAAGCATCCTTCAGACTCCCGTGCAGACTCAGACACTCTCTCCCTGTGCTCACACTCACAGACAGCTTTGCAACTATCTGCTAAAGTACCTGTTGCCCTGCTGGGCCTCCTTCTCCTCTGTACGCCTGGCAAAGCTCTTTGCACAGTGCCTCGCGAAGATCAGTTTGGATGCATGAGTGAAAGTGATGGCTTGCATGGCTCTGGAGACAGAGCTCACCATCACAATGCCGCTCATTCTGCTCAGCTTCAAAGCTCTTCTTTATGTACAAGTCTGCCTACAGGAAACTTCCACCTGGGACCCGCAGTGAGCAGGCCAGATGCCTCTTTCACAAGACCACCCTTCAGAGTTGAACCTCTCTCCATCCCCCTCCGCAGCAACCACCAAAGAGTAGTGGGAAACAGTCAGACATTCATGTTCTAAGTCACCAAGCTGGATTCCATAGAAGCTTCCCTGAGGTCAGAGGTCTTGGTCCTATGCTGCCTTGATGCTCGGGCAGCAACCTGGCACACCATCCCTGGTGCCCCTTGGACAGCAGCCCTCAGGGCTCAAAATAGTAGGGCACAGGCCTGAGTGCCAGAGAGCTTGAGCGGACTCCAAGGGTTTTCTGGGTCTGAGAGTATCCACCCACCTTTTCCTGGTGCAGGTGAGGGGGGCACCAAGGCCTAGATAGGAGGCACAGTTTTCTCAGGATCACTTAGAGAATCCGTGCAGAGTTGGGACTAGAGCCCGGAGAGAGATGGGGAGAGAGAGGGAGAGAGAGGAGACGGAGAGGAGAGGCAGCAACATGCCAACATCGACTGCCACAGTTGACCTGACATGAGCCAGCTCGCTGTGATTTATGCGCCACCATCCCTGGAGTGGTAGGAGAGCTGAAATCCTGACATCTCAGGACTGACCTCCTCATATCCCAGCAACAGCTTTTCCCCATCGCCAGGCAAGCTTGCTAGGACAGCTCAGCAGAACAGCCTGGCCCTGGCAAGCCAGTCCAGGGAAGGCTCCTGCCAAAGACTGCCCATCGGGCTGGGGAGCTTAAACCAAACACAGCAGTGAGGGGTGGCTACTCATTCATCCAGGCAGGCATCGGGATTAAGGGCTCTGGAGCCAGCCTGCCTGCGTGCAAATGCTGACTTTCTCACTCACCAGTTCTATGACCGTGGACCATCGGTTATCCTCACCCAGCCTCAAGAGTGAATGTTTATAATATGAATAAAATCACTTTTAAACCTTAGCAGTGTCCGCCTTTTAGGGAACATTCAGCTAACGCTAACCATTTTCATACACATCCACGTCCTGCCAGGCTCTAGGGATGCGGAGAGCGAGCCAGACAAGGTCCCTGTCCCCCCAAAGCTGACAGCCCTGCAGGGAGGACGTCCACGTGGGTGAATGGGTGTTGGTGGAGGAACTGGGGCAGAACCTGGTCCTGGGGGGTTCTGTAAAATGGTGGCGGGGGGGAAGACGTTAGAATAGGAACCCTCTCCTCCTGCACGTGAGGAGGGTGACGCCCGCCGACATGATGTCTCTGCCCTGCTCAGTGGCAGGACCTGGGCCTCCGTCTGCCCAGAGTTCTGCCCCATCGCGGGCCTTCTCTGCCAGCCGGGCACCAAAGATCCGGGAGCCTGGGACGCAGAGGCCCAACGGCGCGGCTGGGATGCAGGGCCCGGGAGGCTCTGTTCCCAACCAATGGGAGTCCACGGTGATGATGTAATGCTCAGCCTCCACCATCATTGGCTGCCCTTCCTGCCACTCCTGAGCCCGCTCGGGGGCGGTGCTTTCGCCGCCCCAGGTTTTTCCGCAGAGGGGGGGCGGTCACTGGCCCCGGGAGGGGCGGGGGATGTTGGGGGGCGGAGGACTGAGCCCGGAGCCCGATCTTTCCCTGAGCAGGTCGGTGGGGGGGAGGGAGAGAGCGGGGAAGAGGGGGGCGCTGGCGGGCGCCGCCGGGGGCCTTCGCGGAGCTCAAAGCTCCTGGGGGACGCGGCTGCGGGTTCCAAACCCCACACTCCCATCATCTCCCCGGGCAGCGCGAGCGTCTTGGCGTCTGCGGGCGTGCAAATCCCGGGAGAGCTGGGAGGAGAAGTAGGCACCAGCCCCGGCCGCCCGGACACAGCCGGTGCCCGAGGGAGGAGCGCTGGGCCCAGAGTGCGGGGGGCCTGGGTTCAGCAGAAATAAAGCATGACCATGGGATGAGTCCAAAATGTGGCACCTGCAGTGGGAACTGCTCACGACTTGGGTCTGTCCTTGGAAATCACTGTGCTTTTTCAAAAATGCCCTGAGGGAGAGGGACCGAAGGAGGGTCCCTTTTCTGAGGAGGGGAGTGAGACACCAGTACTAGGGGTACCTGTGGGGAGACCCCTGAGGGCTCCTCCTTCCTACCCTCTGCCCCATGAATCCAAACCGCAAACACAGACACCCAAGGGCCCTGTCGTTCCCCCAACCCTGGGAGGTCATCGCTCTTCTTATCCCCATTTTACAGATGGGGAAACTGAGGCACAGAGAGGTGGAAGTGTTAGAAAGCCAGGACCTGACTCAGAGCTGCCTGACTCCAAGGCCAGTGCTCTTTAGCTCCCACAGGTAACCAGCCTTAGAGTGACCCAGGCTGAGGGGAGGGTTCCAGCCTGGGTGGGAGGGGCAGCCGTGGCCATCCTGGGGACAGGGGGATCTGCCTGGATGGGGAAGGGAGAGCCTACCTTGCAACCCCATTTCCAGCTGGACCCCCAGAGTCAGGACACGGGGAGCATTTCCTCACCCTGCTCCGCAACAGAGCAGAGGCCTAGGTCCCCCCGATGCCCCCCTTCTCCAGTTTCACTCTTTGGTATAGAGGCAGTAGGCCTCCCTTTGGTCCGCTCCCAGTGAACTAGCTCGCCTCATCTACTTCCTCCCTGTGCTTTGGCCAGAGTGGGCGTGCAGCGGCTCTAGGGTCCCGGCTCTGTCGCACACAGCATCCTCGCAGGGCCTGAGACTGAGATTCTGGTTCAGCCTTGGCAACTTACTGGCTGTGGAATGTGGGCACGGTCCCCGAACCCCTCTGGACCTCCCTCAAACTCCTGAGGAATCACACCCAGGAGCAGGTGCAAAGGGCTCCCAGCACGCACAGGTAGCCTCCTTGCCTTTTCAGATGCAAATCTTCAGGGGGTAGTGCACCAAAGGTGCAGGCAGGAGACCAGGCCAGGATTGCAGAGCTTCCCTAGACTCTCCACCCTCCACCTGACAAACAAAGATCCCCCGGAGTCCCTGGGGAAGGTCTTTCCCAAGAGTCACAGTGGTTGGGGCAGTGCTAGGACTGGGGCTGGCTTCTGGACTCCCAGCTCGGGCTTCTTCCACGCCTGCAGGTCTCCCCACCCCCAGCAGCACTGGTAACTCCAGCAGAGGGGGAGACACGTCTAAGATCCACCCACACACAACATTACCTATCCTGATTCCAGCTTCCTATGTCATCTGGGCACAGGTAAGGCCTTCCCCCCGACTCCAAACACCTAGAACAGCAGAATGACCAACCTCTTATGGCCATCAAGCAATGGACACACAGAAGATGTTTTGTCCACCTGAGCTGTTGTAAGAAAATACCACAGACTGGGTGCTTATAAACACCAGACTTCTATTTCTTACAGTTCTGGAGGCTGGAAGTCTGAAGTCGGAGTGCCAGTCTGGCCCACTTCTGGTGAGGGCCCTCTTCGGGGTTGCAGAGAGCTCTGTGGGGTCTCTTTTATAAGGACACTAATCCCATTCATGAGGACTCTACCTTCATGACCTAACACCTCCCAAATGCCCTCCCTTTTTAATTTAATTTAATTTAATTAATTCTAGTATAGTTAACATACGGTGTTATGTTAGTTTCAAGTGTACAATATATAGTGATTCAACAATTCTATACATTACTCAGTGCTCATCATGGTAAGTGTGCTCTTCATCCCCCTCACCTAGTTCCCCCATGCCCCCACGCAGCTCCCCCCGCCCCCCCCCCCGTAACCATCAGTTTGTTCTCTATAGTTAAGAGGCTGATTCTTGGTTTGTGTCTCTCTCTCTCTCTTTTTTTTCCCTTTGTTCATTTGTTTTGTTTCTTAAATTTCACATGTCCGTGAAATCATGATACTTATCTTCTTCTGACTTATTTCACTTAGTATTATTCTCTCTAGCTCCATCCCTGTCCTTGCAAATGGAAAGATTTCACTCTTTTTTTATGGCTGAGTAATATTTCATCATCTATATATCACATCTTCTTTATCCATTCATCTAGTTGTTGTAGAGAAATTACCGGATCATATGGTAATTCTGTTTTTAATTTTTTGAGGAACCTCCATACTGTTTTCCACAGTGGCTGCATGAGTTTGCATTCCCACCCACAGTGCACGAGGGTTCCTTTTTCTCCACATCCTCACCAACATTTGTTGTTTCTTGTGTTTTTTGATGTTAGCCATTCTGACAGATGTGAGGTGATATCTCATTGTAGTTTTGATTTGCATTTCCCTGGTGATGAGTGATGTTGAGCATCTTTTTGTCTATTGACCATCTGTATGTCTTCTTTGGAGAAATATCTGTTCCTGTCTTCTGCCCATTCTTTAATTCGATTTTTTGTGGTTTTGGTGTTGAGTTGTATCAGTTCTTTACATATTTTGGATACTAACCCTTTATCGGATGTGTCCTTTGCTAATATCTTCTCCCATTCCAGAGATTGTCCTTTAGTTTTGTTGATTGTTTCCTTCATTGTGCAGGAGCTTTTTATTTTGATGTCATCCCAATAGTTTATTTTTGCTTTTGTTTCCCTTGCCTCAGGAGACTTATCTAGAAAAATGTTGCTATGGCTGATGTCAGAGAAATCACTATCTATGCTCTCTTCTAGGATTTTTATGGTTTCAAGTCTCACATTTAGGTCTTTAACCATTTTGAGTTTATTTTTGTGTATGGTGTAAGAAAATGGTCCAGTTTCATTCTTTTGCAGGTAGCTGTCCAGTTTTCCCAACACCATCAAATGCCCTCCTCCTAACACCATCACATGGAAGGTTAGGATTCGAACATATGAATTTGGTGGAGCACCCAAACATCAGTCCATAACAGAAGGCATGAGTGTGGTGCCTAAAGTCACCAAGAGGCAGAGCTGAAGTGCAGGTTCCAGGAGTTTCTGGAAGTTCTTGCTCAACATCAGGAAAACCTCATCTATGAGAAAACCTTCCACCAGGATCCACTGAGAATGTGAGAGCAGCTATGGCTGATGGTAGGAGTTTCAAAAGCCTGACCACTGGCAAATAGGACAAAATGGGCAGAGGAAACATCCCACCACTGGGCCTGTTTGTCAGTGAACCTGGCAGCATCAGGCTGGTGATCAGACAGTCAGGTGATCAGACACTCACTTAATCCATCATTCAACATCCAGCCAAGTCAGCCTGCCTTAGAGGTTTCAGGGCTGCTGGCTGGAGGGCACTTTGGGGGTACCTTCAGTTCTCCCTTTAAATAAGAAATTCTGGCTGCTCCCCATCCACAAGCACCTGACCATGTTCCACCTCCAAGTCTTTGTCTTTGCATTCCCTCTGCCTTTACTGAGCACTGGATTGGTTCTCCGTTGTCACAATAATGCTGCGTAACAAACCACAAAACCCCATGGCTTAAGAGTATACATCTCTTTAGCCTCTGAGCGTGTGGGTCAGAGGGGGCAGTTCTGAACTTGGCTCTCTCATGCATGTCTGCATCTGTGTTCAACTGGCTGAGGAGCTGTGGGCTGGGCTCTCTCACATGCCAGGACCTCAGCTGGGACAACAAGCAACTTGGCTCGGCTCCACGTGGTGTCTCATCCTCCAGGAGGCTAGGGCCATGCTCTTCACACTGAGGAGGCCAGGGTCCAAGAGAGTGAGGGGCAGCATGCAAGGCCTCTTAGGGCCTGGGCTCAGGACTGGCACACTCCTGCTGCATTCTCTCTGCCAAAGCAAGTACCAAGGGCATCCCAGGTTGGGGGGTGGGAAGGAGCTACAAAGTCTCATCACAAAAGCACAAAAGCTGTGGGTACAGGGAGGCCATTCACTGGGACCATCCACGTAGTCAGCAGCAAACATGGACTCTGCCCCTCTTCCCTCCACCTGTTGGCCTATTTCTTGTTCACTGAGACCTTTCTCAGTCTAATTCTTTATTATTTTTTTATTTTTTTAAAGGGAGAGAGAGTGTGTGCAAGAGCAAGTGGAGGGGAGGGGCAGAGGGAGAGAGACTCTCAAGCAGGCTCCACGCTCAGTGCAGAGTCCAACATAAGGCTCAATCCCATGACCCTGAGATCATGACCTGAGCCAAAATCAAGAATCAGAGGCTTAACTGACTGAACCACCCAGGTGCCCCTCGGTCTAGTTCTTTAAAGCTTTGCCTGAACGTCTCCCTCCTCATCCACTTGAAACTAAGTGGAGTGATGGATTCTTTGCCCTTCCAACGTATATATATATATATATATATATATATATATATATATATATATTAAAGCCCCCAAGTCTGTCTTTGCCCCCACGGCTGTGGGTTGACCTTTCTGGCTGCCTCCACTGCTAGGTATGAGCTCCAGAGCCCATGAGCTGCATTAGAATCCCCTCCAAACCTCAAAGCCAAAAATGATAGCAGGTGGGGTTGCAAGCTGGGAGGCCAGCCTGGTGTGGAAGCTCTGTGAGTCTTGAACACCCCGCCCTCCTCAGAGCAGTGATACTATCTGAGACACCCTACCTCGCAATTAGTACCCGTGTGAACTGGGGCAAATCAGTGCATTTCTCAGAGCCTCCATACTCCCCACCTCCCAGGGTGACTGGAAGAGAGGGTGGCTGACAGTGGATTGGGCCTCAGGGCACGCAGCAGGCATGACACTTGGCAGCTTCGGGTCTCCTCTCCGCCCCACCCCCACCCCACACCCTGGTCACAGCAAACCCTGACTCCCTGCTTTTCCTAGCGTGATGCAGACCCATGCAATGACTTCCTGGGCAGGCTGAGCCCTCTCTGTACTGTTCTGCTGGGCTCGCATGGGCTCCGTGCCCATGCATACGTGTTTGCCCTCGTTTGAGCATGCTGCCTGGCTAACGGAATCACATATGTCAACTTCCTCTGCGCTCTGCCCAGCTGCCCCCCGCCTTGGCCATATTGTTCCGTCTCCTCTCTGCCCCCCTCCCTGCGCACCCTCTTCTCCCCAGCTGATGCTTCTGCAGACATGCCCAACCAGGCCATCGGGGCATTCCCTGGGGGAGGCAGCCGGAGGCTCCCCGAGGGTGGTCTCGGGCAGTACCGCCATACGTACCCACCACCGCGCTCCCCTCCCAGAGCCTCGCCAGCGCCCAGCACTCAGCCAGGCCTTCCAGGTGGCATCGTGACTGGGAGAGGAGGGTCTCAGGCTGTCCCAGACGATGCTCTGCTGCTCTCCCTCTCTCTGCGTTCCTATTTCTGCTTCTATTTCTCCTCCTATTCTGCTCTCTATTTCTGCTCCTGTCTCTGCTATTTCTGAGGCGGCTCCGTGTCCTGTCCGCCACCACCCCCAGGATGTGGGGGGCCCCTCAAGCCCTGAGCCTGTGAAATCCTGACAGCCAAAAATGATGAGTATGCAGCAGTGGGGCTCAGGGCTGAAGAGTGCAAATGCTGGAGGTGGACAGTCTGGAATCAAAGCCTCTGTCACTTTCCAGCTGTGTGACCTTGGGCAAGTCACTTAACCTCTCTGTGCCTCATCCGTAAAATAAGGATAATAATAGTACCTGCCTCAAAGACCTATTATAAGGAGTGAGTGGATTAAAACAAAAAGCTTGTATTGACTGACATGAACTGAGTTCATGTTAAGTGCTCAGAACCATGCCCGGTACCCGGTGATGAAGCTGTTACGAACAGGGCCGATGCTCAGAAAGAAGAACAACTAAAGGTTTGTGTTTCAGGCACACGCAAAGGATCTGGGCCTGTGTCCTGACTCCCTTACTTCCTAGCTATATGACTTTGGCCAGTCATTCAAACGCTCTGAGCCTCAGTCCCCTTATCTGTAAAATGGGGGTGAAAACATTCACCATCCAGGGCACTGTTGGGAGGGTTCAATGAGATGGTGCCTGGAAGTGTCTCATACAGAGCCGGGCATGATAAGTAGGCCCTCAGTGAGGACTTCTTAGATGACAGGAGGGTGGATGGAACTACCCCACCCCCCGTCTCGTTCAAGTCATGATTTGAACCCAGGCCTGCCTGATTCCAAAGTGAGTCCCTAGCCACTGCCCCTGGCCAGTTTGCAGGGTAGAGAAAGTGACCCTTGGGTCTCATGGATGATATCTGGGGTTGGCTGTCACCAACGTAGGCTGCCAGGGGTTACAAAAGAACCTGAGTCCCCAGTGAGTGGTAGAGGCCCCAGCTGGTCTTCTAAGATATAATCCGGAGGGCGTGGAAAAGTGTTGCTAGGTTAAGGGAAATAATCGTGAGCTCCACGTACATGACACCTCCCCATGCCAGGCACCATCTAAGGACTGGACATGTGCGGTGCATCCCTTGATCCTCACACAGGCTGTCATCACCATCATCCCCATTTTGCAACTGAGGGGACTGAAGCAGAAAGAGGTAAAATCTGAATGCAGCGTTGTATCCCACATTAGATCCCAGATCAGAACAAGAACATGGGTGGAAAAACTGGAAATGCAGATAAAGTCTCGGTCTAGTAAACTGTAATGTGCCAGTGTTAATTTCTTACCTGGGATGAATGTGTCATAGTGATGTAAGATGTCAAAATCAGGGGAAGCTGGGCAAAGGGTATACGGGAACTCTCTTGGCAACTCTTTTGTAAATCTAAGTCTCTCAAAATTAAAAGTTTAAAAATAAAAGAGGTTAAGTGACTTGCCTGAGGTCACATGGCTAATTAGTGGCAGAGTGAGGATTAGGTCCCAAGCCTCCTGCTACAGATTCCGTGCCTATGACCACCACACTCTTCTGACTGCCACTCAGAAGGCCACTGTCACCTGCCCCTCCCAGCTCCCACCCAGGGCTGCAGGTGCTCACAGCCATTGTGACAGTGGCTGGACACACCTTCCAAGGGAGGGTCGTTCCCCAAGACAGTACTGGGGAGTGAGAAGTGCACACACTTGGATCTGTGTTCAGTCCCTACCCTGCCCCGTCCTCACGCCAGGACTTCGGCTAAGTGACTCCTTCCTTTAGATTTCTTCTTAAATTACCCAAATCCTGACCATCTTCTGATGCCCAACCCAAGCGCCATTTTCTCCCTGGTGTCGTTCCTTCTCCTTGGGCATCCTCTTTATGTATGGAACAAAGGAACTTCCATCCCCCAAGCAGCCAGCTGTGTTCCTTGATGTCCTTGGCAAGTCATAAATACGCTCTGCCCCCTCAGAAGCACCAGCACGGGCCAGGCAGGGCCACTTCCCAGAAGACTGAGTGCCGATTCAACGGGTCCCCACTCCCAGCCACGAGGTTCTGACCTCTTCCCTCTGTTCCCGGTCCTAGGGGTGATGGCAGCCTCCTGCGGTGTCTACTGCAACGTTATCCGAGTGTCCCCCTTTCACTTCAGTGCTCCAACACCTGTTTACAGAATTTCTTCTATTACATTCTCTTGGGAAAACAGACCCAGCAAGCGCTGTGTGAGGCTCAGGGCAGCTTAAAGAATGGAGTCACTTCTTCCCAAGGAAGAAGCATTTGTTGTTGTTGTTGTTAGAGCAACCCAGCAAAATAAAATTCCTGTTCGTTGTTGGACAACATTGTTTCACACATACAACAAACACGAAAAAACAAGCAAACAACACCTTTATGCACCGGAAAAGGGGAAAAAATGAAACCTTTTATCTTCGGCCCCTTTTTAACCATCTCCTACGAACCAACTACTTATAGTACAGCTAAGTACGTACACAAAAAAAGTTACTGCAATACTCGGAATAAGGTCATTGTTGTTTTTGTTCTGTTTACAAGGTAATTTTTTTTCTCTTTGAGATTATAATGAATATGGTCACACCATAAAGAGTCAGAAAACCCTCTGAAGGCAGGTTTTGGAGTTAGGCTGGCTTGGGGTTGAATCCCAACTCGACTACGAATTAGCTGTGTGACCTAGATCTGGTTTCTTAAGCTCTCTCAGCCTCACTATCGTTCATCTGTAAAACGGGAATAATCACATGCACCCCTTAGGGTTGCTGTAAGAATTCAATTCCATGCCGTAACACCTGCGTGGCTCTTCTCACAAGGCCTGGCAATAAGGGTTCAGTAAGTAGGGGCTTTCATTGTCATTGCTGTCGTGACTGGAATCAGAAGAATTCTCACAATAAGAGAAAGGGTTCATTTGGTCTTCATGCATGACTAGCAGCCTCCCATGGAGAAAAACTCCATTTTGTAGCTGTATCAGACTAGCTACTGTTGCATAAAAAAAAAAATCACTTCAAAATTCTGTGACTTAAGACAGCAATCATTCTTGGGGCGCCTGGGTGGCTCAGTCGTTAAGCGTCTGCCTTCGGCTCAGGTCATGATCCCAGGGTCCTGGGATCGAGCCCCGCATCGGGCTCCCCGCTCCGCGGGAGGCCTGCTTCTCCCTCTCCCACTCCCCCTGCTTGTGTTCCCTCTCTCGCTGTGTCTTTCTCTGTCAAATAAATAAATAAAAAATCTTAAAAAAAAAAAAAAGAATCGAGACCATTAATGCAACCCACCACTGTGGTCAAGGGCAAACAGTCACTTCCAATTCTTTGCACCTGCTCTCTCCTCTTCCTGGAGCATAATCCTTATAATTGCACCACAAGGTAATATCCTCATTTTTTAGATGAGTGAGGGGAAGATCAGATAGAGAAGTGAGGTCACTTCCTCAGGATCACAACAGCTGATATGTGGTAGGGCCCACATTTGAATCCAAGTCTGTTTGGGCACACGTTTGGTGCCCACCAAACGTATATGACATGAAGAGCAAATCATTTCTGGGATGGTGTATCCATGGGGCTGTTGGATTCCAGAACCCAATTCTGGCCAACAAGCAGGGAGAAAACCCATTTATTGGGAGGAAGCTGGACAGTGAGCAGTGGTGAAGGAAAAGCTGGAGGTAGCAGGTGGGGTGGGAGAGCGGAAGAGATGGGGCCAGCTCACTGGACGTCAGCTGTCCCAGGCAGCGCGTGACTGGTGCAGAGACACCAAGTGCAGGGGAGCTCCAAGGGACCCCGGGCTCACAGCCGCTCTCCACAAGCCATGGGGCAGGATGTGCCCCCGGACCCCGCCGTTCGCTCATAATCTTATGATCTCAAGGAAGGAAATCGGGTTAGCCTGACAGGCTCATCTTTTTACAAAGCCACTTGTTTTTCGTAAGGTTTGTTCTGTTGCCCTGTGTGACCCCAGAGTGTCTGCAATTAAGTTAGCAGAGGAGACCATCATCCATTCCAATGACAGCATAGGGGAAGGACCTGGGAATCCCCTCCCTTCATCTTTTTAGCCTAAAAAAAAATAAAGAAAGAGGGGTGCCTGGTGGCTCAGTCGTTAAGCGTCTGCCTTTGGCTCGGGTCATGATCCCAGGGTCCTGGGATCGAGCCCCGCATCGGGCTCCCTGCTTGGCGGGAAGCCTGCTTCTCCCTCCCCCACTCCCCCTGCTTGTGTTCACTCTCTCGCTGTGTGTCTCCCTCAAATAAATAAATAAAATCTTTTTAAAAAAGAAGAAGAAAGAAAGAAATTAAGCCAGACAGCAGGGTTCAGATTCTGTCTCCACCACTGGGTGGCTTCAAGCATAGTCATTTTACCTCACTGTGTCTCGGTTTCCCCATTTGTCAAAAAAAAATCATTGTCGTCAAGTAACAATGCCAATAAGTGTCAGGTCCTGTGAGTCCCAAGTGAGTTAACACACGGGCGTCCTTGGAGCAGTGCCGGGCGCGTTTCAAGGGCTCCCAAGTCCTGCCCAGTGCTTGCTCCCCAGACCAAGGCGAGGGGATCCCGGGGGAGCGCTGTGCCCTCCTGGAAGGGGCCAAAGGAGTCAGTCACGAGCACCCCAGAGGACCCGGCCCAGGACAGGGGCTGTCCAGGCACTTGTCCTCGCCACCCCCTCCTCCCCAAGTGCCTGGACCCCTGCGTTGTGACTCCTAAGCTGTCCTGTGGGGCCTTGCCCTCAATCCCATGGCCCGGTCTCCACCAGCCCAATTTCTTCAGCTGTTCCTTTTTCCTCCCTCACTGTCTCTCCTCTCCAGCCAGGAATCCCCCTTCCCCAAAAACCCAGAGTCTCTCCACACACTAGGACATGACTGACTTGCCAGGAGCCCGCTGAAGACAATACGAGGAAACCATTCTGCACCACCACTGGAAACTGTAATGAGGGTGTTTTTCAAGACTCTAGAAGTCTCTGGCATGAGGGGCCGAGAGAAGGCAAGGGTAACATGAAAGTCCCAGACGGAGGGCTGGGAAAGTTAGTCCTTCGGGCATCGAGCTACTGGAAAATGCTGTGATTTTATGTTATGTCTGTGTCAGCCTCAGGAGCAAGAACCTACGAGGAGAAAATTGCAGGCTCTCTTGAAGAAGAAATTCAGAAAATCAATGTTTCTGTCGGTTTAGTTTGCTCACTATTGAAATGAGAGATGAGGGTGGGCCATGGGTACTCAGGGGTTTATTTTGATACCTTGTCCTAACTTTATTATGACTATATTAAGAAGTGAAGCAGGAGAAATTAAAAATGGCTGACCTACATTTAGGAAAGCATGAATGAGAAGACATGTCATTTGTTGGCTGTCCGGCCTAATAGCACCCCCTCTTCCTTTAGAAGAATTTCCTCTCCCTCATTGTTTATACTCTTGACAGGAGAATGATTCAGGCACAGGCACAGGACCCCACCTCAGAAGCAAAGGGGACACACACTCCTTCTCGGGGCTTGTGCCCTCAGCTCGGCCATATGGGCCATCTCTCTTGTCCTCAGGTTACTTACTCTGCCATTTTGCTGGAAACGGAAGTCACCAACCCCCGCTGACTGCTCTGAGTACCGGAGTAGCCAGGCAGTGTGGCTTCCTGTCCCGCTTTGCCATGACCAGTCATGTGACCTCCGGTGTGTCCCTTAACTTCTCTGGGGCTCCATTTCTTCATCTGGATGAACAGACAAATGTTACAATCATGATTTTGAGTAAAAGAAGCCGACACCAAATGACATAGACTGTGTGAGTCCATTTGTAGACGACAGCTCAAAACCAGACAAGACTCAACTTTATTATTTAGGGATGCATACATAGTGGCCAACTAAAACGAAGAAGGAAATGATCTTCATAAAAGCAAAGCAGTGAGTGCCTGGAGGATGTGGGAGGGGATGTGAGTGGGAAAGGCCACTCGGGGATCCTGGCATCATCATATTATTCATTCTGTCTTGAGCTGGGCTGTCTGTTACATAGGTGTTTGCTTTACAATTACTACAATTACAATGATTCGTGACATTTACATTTATATCCTTTTCTGTATGTCTGCTATGATGACAAAGAAATGGGCGATGTACTTAAAGAGCCTCGTAAATGGTAATGTACACATATTAGTGAATAACTGCGGAGCTCTGCTCTGCGGCTTACAGGCTGGTTCAGCGTGTCCTGCCTGTCCCTTTTCTCTAGGTTCATAATCGAGAATGTCCAAGCTAGAAGGGACAATTCTAGTCTGGCCTCCTGCGCCTCGTCTTACAGAGGACCAAGCTGAGGTCGAGAAGGCAAGGACGTCATCTCCTCATGCTTCTCTCCTCCTGCCCTAGAAGGGTTTCCAGCCGTGAGACGTGTCCTTGCTTGGCTGGAACTGGAAGCTCCCTCCTTGCCTTCAGCTGCTGGTGTGTTTTGTGGGAATCCAGCCGCCACCTCAGAATGCAGCGCTGACAGAGCATTGCCTCTCCTTGGGAACCTGTTTCCAACGGCCTCCCTCTCGGGCTGAAAAAACTATGTGCAATTTCCTCCCGCCCATGACTCCCCCTAGATGCGCTCAGCCTTGGGAGTAGTAGAGGACTTTATTAGTTTTTTAAGAACCCATACACACCTTCCCGAGCCCACATAAATCCTTCTGAGCATCCTTCTACGAATCACTCCAAAGGAATAAAAACCGTGCTGGGGAGAGCACCGAGCCCGCGGCAGGTGCATCTAAGCTTCCAGCTCAGACATTATGAGCTTGCAAGAGGCTCCCAGGTCTCCTCATCATCTCGACAGATGTGGTCCTTATTTCCCCTCCAGCTTGGAGGAGTTGGGAACTTGACAAGCCGCCCTGCTCCCAAGGCCGGTTATTCCAGAAATTAGCAGTGACTAAGATATGCTCCCTTTGTTCTAGGCGGTGGGGGCCAGCTTGTCCTGCATTTTTCGTTCTCAGCGTTGCTCAGATAGCTGTGGACAGAGCCCTCCAGAGGCCCCCACGCCTGGGTTGGGGGCTGTTCCTTCCTGACATTTTCCTGTGTCCTCCTTGCCTTGCTCAGACTGATGAGGGAGGTACTGTTGACTTTCCATGACATTTGTTCATCTTTGCTTCTCCCCCATTTCCCTCTCACTCATCTTCCAGAACAAGAAAGAAACAGAGTGGGTGGACTGCCGTTTTCACTGCTTTGTCAAAGACTGGAAGTTTTTCCAGAGACTGGGGAGATCCTCCAAATCCCTATCCTCTAAGAGCTAGAGGGAAAGGCCACTCAAGTCTGGGGCCTTGTCACCTGTCCACTGCTGGGCCCAGCAGGGGTGCGGCCACAGCAACAGGGTCACCACCCCAGTGAAATGCACTCTACCTAATGGAGGTCCATGCGAGAGGAGCTCTGCTCTGCGGCTTACAGGCCGGTTAAGCGTGCGCAAGTCATTTCACCTCTCCGTGCCTCAGTTTGTGCATGTGTAGAGTAGGTGTGACAATGCATAGTAGGCATGTTCCACGGGGTGATATGAAGAGGCAGTACCAGCGACATCATTTACAGGGCCCAGAGCGCAATCAAAATCAGGGTCCCTTCCCAGTCTAGGCTGCCACATACCGGAGTGTAGGTTGTGCACTGAACAATGGGAATGGTGTTCCCCAAAGCTGTGCACTGTGCATCCTTCCAGGGAGGCTGGATGAGACAGACTTGCTTCCCTGAACCACTGGTAGATCCCCAGAATGGAGAGCAATGGACTAGTGCCTCCACCCCCCTACTATAACCTGCCAAGCCCACCAGCTTCAGCTCCTTAAATAAAATCTCACCCTGACCCTTCAAAGCTAGCAGCGAAGGGAGAGTTTCCATGGGGGGCGGGGGAGGGAGCGAGGGGTGGTACCCAGTCCCTCCAATTGTTGAGGGGCTCTCTGACCCTCCTTGGGGTGTTTTCATTGATCACCGTGCTCCCACATGCAGCTCTGGGGAGTGGGGTGCTGCTCCCCTCTTGCTTGCTCTCTGTCAAATAAAATAAATAAAATCGTAAAAGAGAGAGACCTCAGATTGGGGCCCCCTCAGATTGGGCCCCCCCCCGATTGGGGGATTCGAATCTTGACCGCTGTGACCCAGCTGTGTGACCTTTGGTGGTCACTTCACTTACCATGCCGGCCCTCAGTTTCTCCATCCATAAAGTGGGGACAGTATTGGCCTCCCTCACCTTGCTGCTGGGAAGATCTTGGGAATGCTAGGGGGAAATATTTCATATCTTAGTGTTAAGGTCACTGCATTACCCTGCCCTGTCCAGTGTGGATATTTTAGTTTTGGTTCTCTTTGGAATTGGATGGTTCCCCACCTCCCGCCCCCCAGCAGGGCGGAATAAGGCTCAAAAGGCCACCCGTGGTTAACAGCACTTTGTTAATGCTTCCCGGAGAAAGCAGCTATGAATGGCTCCCCTCCTGTCCCTATGGAGAGGGGAGAAGACCTTGCGCTGAAATTTGCACAAGAAAGCCTCTCCCTTCTCCGCCGCCAACCCCCCCCCCCCCCCCCCCCCCCCCCCCCGCCGCGGTGATGATCAGTCTACTGGTCCCAGTGGTGCAGTTGGCTAAGGGGTAACAGCTGCGAATTCAGAGCAGCCAGCCCTTCCCCGTTAGTAAAAAAGGAGGGAGGGCATCGGAGAGAAAAAGGAAGAGACAGTGACCCAGAGACAGAGAGACAGAGAGAAAGAAGTCCAGAGAGAAAGACTGGGGCACCCAGGGAGACACACACTGAGTCCAAAAGAGACACAGAGAGGGACTGGAACGCTTGGATGATGGGGACAGAGGGCAGTAGAGCTGTAGGAGTGTGTCTCGTAAATGAATATTAAAAAAAAGAGAAACAAAAATCAAAATTTGCTTTATGTCAGGCCTATTGCCTTCTGCTTCAGTGTCTCAGGCACGATCACTTGTGAGGTCTAGGATAGGTCATTTGTTTGGGCAAAGGTACTAAGTATATATTAGGTATATATTAAGTACAATATAACTTAAAAGAAGTTCGAGATTGTCCTTCTAACAGGGTCACCCTCGCTCTCTTGCCTTTCCGAAGGTTTATGGAGCGGGACTGACGGTGCCGGGGTGCAGCCGTGGGTGACCCCCAGCTCCAGCCTGAGGACGCCAGCCCACTGGGCGCAACAGAAGCCGGCTGGGAGTTGCTGTGCCCATGGAATCCCACTTTCTCCAAGCTCCACCAACACACTGCAGGGCATGTGGCAGGGGCCTCCATGGGGTAAAGGGCAGGGTTCCCTGCTCCTGGGTCTGACCTCCCCAGCCAGCCTGGGCTTCCCAATGAGCCCTCCTTACTCCCAGACAGCAGGCTCAGGGGCCACACCCCTGGGCTGAATCAGGCTCTCTCTCCTGCCTGTGCACCCTCTCTGTGTGCCCCGGGCTCCTCACCTGTTTCTGGTGATGGAAACAGCATTATTGTCCCCCCCCCCCCCCCCCGCCCGCGGCGGGGATGCAATGACTTCCTGTCTGAGGCAGTGAGCGAGGTACCAGCACACAGCGAGCGCTCGGGAACTCTGAACTAGCCCAGGGCGCGGCGCCTTAAAAAGACCCAGGGCAGAGGATCCAGACCCCTGTGTTACTGTCTGACTTGAGTAAGCAGGTTACTTCCCTCTTTTGGGCTCTTTTTCCCCCAAACAGGGAATGAAAAGACTAGACTGGATAGCAGTGCCTTTCCAAACTTTTGGGTGGCAAATCACAGCAAGAAATGGCATTTGACATCGCGGTGCACATAGGTGTTTATGGAACCGAGACACAACTGGCATAAGCCGACACTCACCCTGACCATGTGCTGGGCACTCAGACGTTTCCTGCTCTATCCTGTGTAAGTGGCCACCGCTATGTTGATTTCATGGTGACTGGTGAGTCACGACTGCAGTGGAAAAGCACCAAGCAAGGGGTCTCAGAGGCACCAAGAGGCTCCCTCTTGAGGGAGGAGGGACCCCCATCTGACAGGACCTTGGGCCTTCGCCACCCACCATCCTCGCCTCACTCAGAACAACTCCACTCTTCTGTGTTTTATTCACTGGCCTTCCCCACAAGGCTTAGTTAGGGAATAATGTTCTCTGGTTAGACTCAAAAATTAAGAAAAGATTGAAACCAACTGGACTGGTAGCCATTGGGTGATTTCAAGCTTTGATGTCCCGTGATTCGGTGGTTTGAAATGAATTGGATAAAGTGAGTAATTGTGAAAACAGAATAAAAAATTCTGGGAGGGAAAAATGGAGTTAGAATTATTTCATCTGGAGAGAAGGACTTACTAATGTATTTCAAGTAAACACATAATTGCTATGCATTAAATAAAATAATTACCTTTAGTCTGTAATTACAGACTTCTGATGTAGGAAAAGACGTTAGGGTATAAAGCCGGTGGCTTCGAACCTTGAGACGTCTTTGGTGCAAACAGGTGATTTTATGAAAGCCCAGGGACAAGACCCATGGGCAGAAAGAGCGACACCGGGGTCATGACGAGTGGCCCATCATAGACTTTCAAGTTGGAAGGGCATTAAGGAGAGCCTAAGTTTCTAAGGAATTTTGGAAGCAAGGTTTCCAGGACCTCGAGGGGGCTAGCTATTGTTGGGAAAATGTCATTTATTACTGTCTAATAAAACCCGAGTCATGAGACCCTTCAGATGCATATCCGTGGGCCATATGCTTGGGGGATGATTGCCAACATGTATTTTGGGGGCTTTAGAGATAAAGGAAGTTTCCAAAAGAATTTTTATATGTTAAAGTAGACTTACAGGATCCTGGGGGGCAGGGAGGGGGGGTTTCGGGCTAGGATTGCCTTTTGCCCTTGGCAAAGTGTCAACATCAAGGCAGTTGAGTCCCGAGAGGAATGTCCCTCTGCCTGTTTCAAGGACTTGTCAATGGGCCGTAGGTAGTAAGGAAATTTAATAATTTTTCTTCTTTGTTTCCCACATCAACTTCTATGTCCCAGATGTTTACATTACTCAATGTGATCCTCACCACAGACTTGTGAGGAAGGGCTTCTTATGCGCATTTTATAGATAAGGTAACTGAGGCTCAGAAACACTCAGAACTTGCCCAAGATCACACAGCCATGAAGAACATCTTGCTCTCCCAAAAGGAGAAGCTAAGAGGAAGTGCTCCTGGGCAACAGAAAATACCATGGTAGACCCACCCCTAAGAGGGCTCAGTTGTCACCTTTAGAAGATAGAGAAATCCTACCTCTCAGGGTGATTATGAGGATTGATTGTGATGATGCAAGTGCCTGACTCCTAATAGTTGCTCAACAAATGGAAGCTCTTTTTATGAAAAGCTAAACCCACAGGGGTGCCTGAGTGACTCAGTTGATTGAGCATCCAACTCTTGGTTTCGGCTTAGGTCATGATCCCAGGCTCATGGGATGGAGCCCCACACAGTTGGGCTCCCAGCTTAGTGGGGAGTCTACTTGGGATTCTCTCTTTCCCTCTCCTCATGCACCCCCCCCACACACACACACACTAGCTCTCTCTCTCTCTCTCTCTCTAAAATAAATAAATCTTTAAAAAAAAAAAAACTAAACCCACAGAACCTGCAAACACCACCACCACTCCTGCAAGATAGACACACACAGCATATGCTGGTGCTAAAATCCCACTCTACAGTTCAGTTTCCAAGAAAAAGGGACACAGAAATCATGGTCTCTAATCAAATAAATATCACAGTGAGACCGCTTGTACTGTTTTTAACATACAGCTGAAAGGATGTGTCTACTCCTCCCTCCCTCTCCCCCTTGCAGATGATACCACTCCCCTACCCCCTTGCCGATGATAAGAACAAAAAGAAAGAACTTCCCTTCCAAAGCAGGGATCCAGGGCTCCCTGAGTCTCTGAAACAGAAGCCACCATAGAGAGCACCCAACTGCAACCTTCAGCCCATTTTACAGGCGAGAAGACTGAGGCAAAAGAGGGCAGGGGTAGAGCCAAGGTCACACAATATGCCTGTGGAAGAGCTGGGACCAGAACCACAGGAGCCCAGTCTCAAGCATTGACAACTCCAAAGGCGGGGTGGCTTTCCTAAGCATCCATGGGTTTCCTGATATGTTCCCCTTCACGCTGGTCTTAAGCTCACTGTCCCCTGACTTCCTAACAGCCTCCAGCACAAAGGCTCTTCCTCAGAGAGGAGCAAGGCAGACTCTCCTCCCCAAAGTGGCCAGTTTGCCTTTTGCTGCCTCACCACCAACTCCACACGTGAACCGTAATAGTCATCAGTCCAGCCATGCAGACAGGGAAACACGTGTGTTTGCCATTAAGGCACCCTTCTCTGCCAGACTGTGAACTTCCTGAGGGCAGGGGCTGGGTCTCTCCATCTGTCTGGTCTGAGGCAGGGTCCTTACGGCTCACAGTCTCTGCTTCCTCTCTTTCTTCACAGGAATGTTGGGAAAATTAAATAAGAGCATAGACATGAAGAGCGAAGTGCAGTATCTGGAACCTAGTAAAAGCTTAATACATGCTACTATTACATATTATGCTATTGATTTTTGTCATTATCTGTATCCCTAGCCCTGAACATATCACAGCGACCAGCAAAAACATAGATGCTCAGGAACTTTGTAGGGAATAAATGCGCCTACCATCTATAGAATTTCTAATAAGCACTTGTATCGGTCAGCGATGGGCATGAAATGCTGTGTAACAAACTATCCCCGAATTCAAGGAATTGAAACGGCCATCATTTGTTCTCACTCAGGTATCTGCAGGTTGACAGGAGCAACTCTGCCCCCCATGTGTTCAGTCTGGGGCCCAGGACAAGGGGGCAGAAGCTACCAGGGGAACTCCTCACCGAGATGGCAGAAGGCCAAGTGGAAACACACACAGTGTCTTCTGGCCTGAGCTGAGAATTGGCTCCCTGGCATTTTTGTCCACTTGCCACTGGGCAAAAAAAGTCACAAGGTCAGCCTCACAGCCAGTGGGGTGGAGAAAACTCCTCTGCTTCTGTGAGGCTAGAGCGAGGGTGTGGGTGTGTTAGACAAGCACAGGGGAGGGAGGGAGGGATCGTCATCAGTCATCCTGCCACGGACCCATCAAGTCCACCTCTAACTTGCAGCTGTCTGAGGGCAGGTCCCTCTACAGCTGTTTTTCTCCAGTCCGCATGGACGAATCACCAGAAGGATGCATTCCCATCTCCCCCCCATCAGGATCTTGGGGGGAAAAAAATCTCAGACAGAAAACGAAATGTATTTCGAAGCAGTTTGCAAGTATAAGGTGTAAAGCATAAACAAACAGGCAGGAATTCCTCTCATTTTGCCCTCTGCAGTTAGGGATGTTCGTGCAAACCCTTCCTAACAGAGCGCTTAATTTCAAGAAGCTGAAAATGGATCTGACAATGTGTTGTTTACGAGCAAATTTCAGGGTCTGGAAGTAAGAAGAAAGGATAGCTGAAGCCCACGGATTATTTTTCCAGTTAGGATCGAGCCTCCATTTTTACCTGACAACACCCCTCCTTTCAGAAATGTTCCATCTTTGCTTCTGGAAGAGCACTGGGCCCAGTCCAAAGGTTGCGGAGAGAATCAAGAGGGCAGGAGGCCAAGAACACGGACTGATGGGGAGAGAGAAGCAGCGGGAATCCCAGGAGTCCCTGCACCTCGTCTCGGAGAGACACCCTCCGTCCTTGGAGTTTGGTCCTCTCGGGCCTCCCTGGCGGGCAGCGCTGGGAGGAAGGGCAGAGGACACAGAACTGTCAGATCTAGGGATGTGGAAGGAAATCTGTTTCTACTCACTTGCAGCCGCAAAGACTGTTTACCTCCCAGTCTGTGTTTTTCAAGGAAATGGAGACCAGCAGAGGAAAAACGCCCTTCTGAAAACATTTCCACGAATTTATGCCGTTCATCTAGAGAGGCACAATCCTTCAGCGACACCTCTGGGATTTCACGTGGTCAGGATGAGGCTGGCCTGCGTCTGGAATCCACAACTACATGGGAGGCTGCCTGCTGGATCCACGATGGAAGGACACTGGCCGTGTCACCCTCGGCTCAGCAGAGCCAAGGAGAGATGCACACACATCCCCTGGGACCCCTCAGTAAAATTCAGATCTGTCTCTCATCAGAGGAACGAGCAAGGGAACACAGTGGGTGGCATCAAAAGACCTGGGTTTGATGGCCCAGGGCTGCTAGTGCAAGGACGTGTGACCCTGGACAAGTCACTGAACTGCTGTAAACCTCAAGGTCCTGTTCTGAAAGTGGGTGAAAAATCTCCCCCCTCACAGGGCTATTGTGAAGACCAAATGAGGAAAGGAGTATGAAATGATCATTTCATACTCCTTCCTGAGCAGGGCAGGGCTGCAGCCTGGGGACAGGCATCCATAGGCACAAGTCCCTTGCTGGATTGGTTCTGTGGGATAAGAATAGGTTCTAGAAAAGCTACCAAACTAAGCCAAGGGCTGATACTTGGAATTCATGGAACACCTGGGGAGCCAAGTGTATTTCCTGGAGACCAGAGGAGAAACCTTGGGCAGTCAGGGCAACACACAGGAGGCTTCCAAGGAAGGCTTCCTGGAAGAGAGGGTAGGGCTTTGGAAGATAAGTAGATACTTCGACAAGTAGTACTTAGCAATTAGTAGAAATCTAATCTGCCTATGTATCTAAGTACTATTTAGATAGGGCTGAGTGCTTAGATTGTACTAAGTGCTACATACTTAGTACTTAGATAAGTAGGGCAGGCTCTCCAGGTAGGGAGAGTGTTATGAGCAGCCTGGAGGGCGGATTGTCGGCAATGTGTTTGGAAAGGGCCCACTGGATCAGTGCGCTGAGTGGAGGAGTACAGAGCAGTGAGGTGGGGGGGGGGGAAGAAGAGGAGAGAAACAGATGTCAAGGAGCCTTAATGACAGGATGAGGGGTTGAGAGTCTGTACCAACTAAAACTTTTTTAGGAACAGATGATGGAAAAACCAACTCAAACTAGCTTAAGCACAGAAGGGAATGAATGTATCAATTCATACAAGTGAAATGTTGGGGGGCTGGGGGGAAGGGGCTTCAGGTAAAGCTTAATCCTGGATTGTCTTGGCTCAGCACCACTCTCTCAACAGGCCACATGCCTAAGACTCAAGGCTGGTGGCTACTGCGGGCACTCAGGGAGCTGTTCCCAGGCGAGGGCGGCAAGCATGCCCCACGCACTCATCCTGCCAGCAATGGGGAACGACATAGCAAGGGACCCACCAGGGCAGCGTCCCTAGGGCCAGCATGACACATGGTGGGGTGAGACCTGTACTCACAGGAGTGGACCCAGCATTTAGGCAGGGGCTCAGTGGCCTCCCCAAAGTAGACAGTTAGCTCAGTCCCCACTCCCCCACACCAACCCCACGCAGTACTGGGGATGCCTCACTTCTCTTCACTACTTGGGTCCTCACTTCTAAGGCCCCGTGCAGAGAGAGGGGGGATGGGACAGGGTGGAACTGGAATGACAGCCGAGCCCAGGAAGGAGGCAGTTCCTGGCCTTCCCTGGGACCCCAGAGGCCAGTGGGCTCCACCAGCCCCCCTCCCCCATCTTCACATCATCTCTCCCTTTTAATCCAGCAAAAAGCTTTTACCTTTTTTTTTTTTTTTCAATCTGCAGTGGAGACTAAGGATTTAGATCTTTTGCATTTCAAATGTTTGTTCGCGTTTTAATTTAAACCCCTAAAACTAATTCTGGGGACTCCGTGTGCCACATGGCCCCCTGAGATCCTGAATCCTTTTTTGGTCCCCATCCCCTGTCTCATCAGACTAATGGGGTACAACGGGATTTGTATGTGAGTGCATTTTTTAAAATGAAAAAAAAATAACAAAAGGGTTTTTGAGATATTAAACTAGTTTTTTTTTTTTTTTTAGTCTTTTAAATTTTGGACGGTTTCCATGGTAACTGGTAAGTTTGCTTCTTTGTTCTCTCCAATTTTCTAGAGAAGCCAAGGCAGCTCTCAGCAGCTTCTCAAGTAGATTTGGATCAAAGTCCCAGAGTCCAGGCGTGGGAGGGGGCAAGGAGCGGCCCCCTGGGATCTGGTCACCCATTAGTAGGATGGCTAGAGCGGGAGCGAGCGCTCATGTTGACCCCGCTCGCCTTCCCACATCTCCCTAGGGCGTGGGTCTACTCCCTCAAGGTCCGGGAAGTCCACCCTGGCACTGGAAGCCCAGGTCAATTCCCGGAGGGGTGCAGCAGGCATGAGAGTGGGGGTGGAGAATGGGGCATTGGCCTGCCTGGGCCTTCCTAGCCCCCCGCCCCTGGGGAGCCCGTCTGCATGCTTAGACACCAACCCCCCCAGCACCACCACCACCACCACTGCCTGGGCTTGAGGGAGGGCTATCTTGGGCTTTTGCTCCTGGGAGCCAGGACAGTCACCTTCCCTGTGTCCCTGGGCTCAGCTCCTTCTCCAGCCTCAGCCCCCAGGGCCCCCAAAAGAGCCTGGGCAGTGGCTGTGCTCAGAAGTCTGGCTGCCCAGTGGAGCCTATTCTGGGGGTGAACCTCCTCGTTGCTCACCATGTCCCAGCCTGAGTCCCTCGAGTCCCTGTTACTGGCATTGCTGTGTTCCCCTCATCTTCTAGACCAGTGTTTTTCAACCGTTGCTCCTGACACACAGGGTTGTGAACCCAGCCAGGGTCCCGGCAGGAGGCAGAGGGCCCCCTCAAATAGGGGGATTGGGACTGCTCACAGGTGCCGACAGGGTTAAGGAACCCCGGGAGGGATGTTGAAGCACCCCGGGGCTAGACACAGCACCAGCCCCCGGGCCAGGGGGATAAGCGACCGGAGCTGCAGAAGCAGCTGTGTCCACAAGGTCGGGTCCCCCTGCCAAGCCTCCCAGCCCCCGGGCCACAGCCCCGGCTGACTCACCGCCCGGCAGGGACCCACACCCCTCCGCCCTCAGTCTCTGTGCTGCCCTTGTCTGGCAGACCCCAACCAGAAGCCCCGGGCAAGGGGGCCGTTCACGCAGTGGGGACAGGTCAGCCTCCACCCAGGCACCGGGCTGGGCAGAGAAGGGGCAGAAATGAGTCTGGGGGGAAGTTGGGAACAGCCCCCTTAAGAGGCTCCCTGGCTCCTCCCGGGAAACCCCTCGGGGCGCCTGCGGGACTGCCTGGCTGTCCATGAACCTCTCTAAGGTGCCAGGATCAGGACGCCCGCGCCCTGAGGCCTGGCCGCCTCCGAGGCCACCAGCCGGCGCACCTTGAGCCAGCGTGACCGGTGCCCTGCGCAGGGTGGGTGCCCGGTGCGTGCACTCCGGGCGGGCTGAGGACGGCGGCCTCCGGATTCCAAGGCCTCCCGAAGGAGCGCTGCTCTGCCTGGCCGCACCCGCCGCTGGCCGGCCCTCCGGGTCCCCTCCGGTCCAGGCACAGCCGTGGCCCTCTTTTCTGTCTCCTTCCACCCGAGCTCACCTGCTCATGCTCGGAGCCTCCTCCTGCACTGGCCTCCGAGAGGGGAAGACCATGGGCAGACCAGGGCTGGCCTCCACGGGCTCTCAGCCTAGGGCGCTGGGTGGGCTCAGGGAGGGCGTAAGGTGCGCCTGGGGAGAGTTGAGTTCTAACCAGGCTAAGGCCACACACTCCCCAACAGAAGCTGGGGAGCAGGCCACAGGATGGGGAGTCCTGGGGGGAGCTGGTCCAAGGCAGGTCTTTAGGATGGTCATGGCGCAGGGCTCAAGGAGAAAGCAGGCTGGTCGGGCCATTTTGCCTGAGGGGGCCCTCCCTGTCCAGGAGGTAACCAGGGCTCCCAGGCAGGGAATCCTCATCTGTGACTTGCTGGGGTGCGAGGTGACGGCTGGGCCATCAGAAGGCCTGGGTTCCGGCCAGGTCTCGCCACCTTCTGCCTGTGTGACTTTGGTTGGTTCTCCTCCAACATTTGGGACCTATTCTTCACCTGGTAAGTGAAGAGCCTGGACCAGTTATCCCAGTGTTATCCCCGTTCTAAAAGGTAGGAAAACCAGACTCAGCCCATCCCGCAGGCCTCTCTCCAAGGAGGACTCTGGAGAAACCCTGTGTAGGGGTGGGTTTTTCTCCCTGCAAACGTGTTTGGCGGAGGGAAGAGCGGGGTAGAACCACGGCCCCTTGCCAGGACACCCAGGCCAGACCCTTGCAGGCCCACCCAGAGCAGGTGAGAGTTCAGGACGTGAGCAGGTTTTTCCCTGAAGCCTCTCGGGCCAGAGCCGAGGGAAATACCAGCACGTTGGCAGTGCGCTGCCTGAGTCCGTCCAGCTCTGGCCTCATTTGAGGAAAACTAACTGCAGGAGGTCAGGAAGCCTGGTGTTGGGCAGGGTGCAGGCATGGGTGTGAAGCTGTGTGCCCTGAGTGTGTGCCTGGGGGTGAGCCAGTGTTCACAGCTAGGAGACATTGACGTTCATCTCACACATACCTGAGAAGCACCATCACGGCCTTCACGGTCCTAAAATACTTTAAAAACATCCTTACCTGTTGGTAAAAAAAACCACTGGACCAAACACTCAGGTGCCTTCTTGTTGCCTCAGACCCTCCCCGGCCCCCCCGGCACAGGTGAGCCTCCAACGGAAGGGTTAACTCCCAGCCCTGCTCCAGCGAAGGAAAGAGAGTGTTCTAGTTGGTGGAGGAAGAGGAGGGCCCTCCCTGTTCCCGTATCTTGGCGGTTGCCCTGCGTGTCTGTGCGTGGCTGTATCTGTAAGCTCTGTGAGTGAGTTGGTTCCACAGAGGGCCTGACCCTCACCTTCTTGCAGCAGTTTGATACCAGATGTCCCTTCTCGTTATTTTGGAGGAAGGAATCTGAAGTTTGGGGCCAGAGAACCCAGTTCCCAGCCCAGCTTGGCTCAAATGGTGGTCTGTCTATATGGTGGAGTATTATTCAGCCATGAAAAGGAACAAGGCACTGATACACACGATCGTGTGGATGAAACTTTAAAACATCCTGAGTGAAAGAAGCCAGACAGGATAGGTCCCATACTCTGTGATACCACTACCTGAAAGATCCTGAATCAATAAATGAGAACGGATTAGTGGTTGCCAGGGGCTGGAGGAAGAGGGAGTGGGAAGCTTCACGGAGACAGGGTTTTATAGAGTCTTATAGAGGATGGTTGGGGAAGGATTCTTGAAGAGGAAACATCAAAGCTGAGACCCACCGGCTGAGAAGGAGCCAGTCATCCTACAGTGAAGGGACAAGTATTGTGGCCAGAGGTCAACTGAGGTTACTCAGGGGCCAATGACACTGTCTGGAGGGTCCAAGATGGCCTCACACCTCGAGCACCTTGGTAGGGGCAGCAGCAGGAAGCCTTGGCCCAGCACCTACATGTGGCCTCTTCCGCATGAAGATCTCAGGGCTTCCGGAATATTCCCAGGACAGAATTGGAAAAACCCAGGTTCTTAAGGCATGAACCCAGAAACTAGCACATCCTTTCTACCGTATTCCATTGATCAGGGTAGTCACAGTGCCCACTTAGATTCAAGGGGACGAGACAAAGACCTCATCACCCAGAGGGAGGAATGGAATAATTTGACGGACCTTCACTACTGGTAGATATATTTTTAACTCCTGATTAGATTTCCTTAATGGTTATAGTTTGTTTTAAATTTTCTACTTCTTCCTCAGTCAGTTCTCCTCTCTACAAAATTGTCCCTTTTACCTAGGTTTTCATATTTCTGGCATCAAAGTTTTATAGTATGCTTTTTAAAAAAATCTCTGGTTTATTTGTGGCTATGTCTCCCTTTTCGTTCCTAACATTTTTTTTCATCAGCCCTGCCTGAGATTTATAGTAACTTTTTTTTTACTTGAAATGCCAGAAATTAACTTCGATTATAACACTGTAATAATTACACATTACAGTAATGGTGAAGTAATGGGGGAAAAAATCAACGCAACAGAAGAGAATACATCATCTGCAATATGAGCAACTTCCAGGATGACATTATCTTTCTGTAATGTTCTCTCTAATTCCTGGACTTAAAAAAAAAAAAAATTGTGGTAAAATATGCATAACATAAAGTTAACATTTTAACCAAATTTAAGTGTGCAGTTCGGTGGCATTAAGTACATTCATGTTGCTTTGCAACCATCACCCCCATCCGTCTCCAAGGAACTTTTTTATCCTGCAAAACTGAAGATTTATCCACTTCACAAGGACTCCCCCTCCTCCCCTCTCTGTCATCCACCTAGAAATTCTACCTTCTCTATGAATTTGATTACTCTAGGGACCTAGAGTGGAATCATGTGGTATTTGTCCTTTTGTGAGTGGCTTCTTTCACTTAGCACAATGTCTTCAAGGTTCATTTATGTTTTGGCATGGGTCAGCACTTCCTTCCTTTTTAAGACAGAGTAATATTCCATTGTGTGTGTACACATTTTGTTTACCCACTCACCCACTGAGGGACACTGGGGTCACTTCCACCTGTTAGCTGTTGTCAAGAATACTGCTATGGACATGAGTGTACAGATATCTGTTAGAGTCCCTGCTTTCAATTCTTTGGGGTATATACCCATAAGTGGGATTGCGAGATCATAGGGTAATTATATTTTTAAGTTCTTACGCACTGCCATACCTTTCTAATAATCTTTTCGGAGAGCCAACTGTATGTCTTTGGTTTTTTTTGTTGTTGTTGTTTTTTAAAGATTTTATTTATTTATTTGACAGGGAGAGACACAGCCAGAGAGGCAACACAAGCAGGGGGAGCGGGAGAGGGCGAAGCAGGCTTCCCGCGGAGCAGGGAGCCCAATGAGGGGCTTGATCCCAGGACCCCGGGATCACGACCTGAGCCGAAGCAGACGCTTAACGACTGAGCCACTCTGTTGATCTTCTTTTTGGTAACTTTGTTTTGCGTTTCATTTTGTATTTTGTACCTGTGCTCTCTTTGGGTTTATTGTATTCTTTTTCTAACTCAAGTTGGAAATTTACCTTATTTATTATTTTTGGCTTTTCTTCTTTTTGCTTATGCATTTCCAAGCTGTATCCTACAGTTTTGAAATGTAGAATTTTGTTTTCATTCAGTCCTAAACATTTTCTAGATTGTCATTATGATTTAAGACCCAGGCGTCATTAGAAATGGACTTTAATTTTCAAAACAAATGGGTATTTTAAAAGCTTTTTTTTTTTAGGGGCACCTAGGTGCCTCATTCGATTAAGCGTCTGCCTTCAGCTCAGGTCACAATCTCTGGGTCCTGGGAAGAAGGCCCACATCGGGCTCCCTGCTCGGCAGGAAGCCTGCTTTTCCTTCTCCTTCTGCCTGCCCCTCCCCCTGCTTGTGATCTCCCTCTCTCTCTCTGTGTCAAATAAATAAATAAAAATCTTTAAAAATAAAAAATTAAAGTTGTGGTTTTTTAATTATTTTTCATCCATTGCATTGTTATGAGATAACACGGTCAGTATGAAATATTTTTAAATGTTTGTTGAGATTTACTTTATGATCTAATATATAGTCAATTTTAATTCTCTAATATCTTTTTATTAATTTCATTGTATTATTAGTTATTTATATATTTGTATTTCTGATTATACATTAGAAAATATGATGTTTATTAATTTATTAATATTATTAAGAACTAATTAGTATTTGTAATCTGAAATCTCTACTTGCTGAATAAAATGTTCTACATATCCGTGAGATCAAATTTGTGAATTGTGTAGTTCAAATGTACTATTGTCTGCTTGATTTCCTAATTACTGGAAGAAGACTATTAAAATCTCTATGATGCTGGAGTTGTTATTCTTGTTGTCAGTTTTTGTTTTACACGTTGTTCTGCTATGTCTGCATCAGTTCTTCTGTATTCAAGTTGGTATATTTATTCATCGGCATGCTGTCTGGCAGTTGTAGTTACTAATATTTCTTCGAAAAGCCTGCAGAAGCTCCTCAAAAGGTAGAGACTGAGCTCTGAACATTGTAGGCATCAAACCTGAGAATGAATAATTAGAATACAACCCTCTTACACTTTCCCTTAATCGGCTGGCTCTCCCAGGAAGAAACAGCAAAAAACAAACAACAACAACAACAAAAAAACTATGTTCTGAATTCCTCCCTGGTTACAGGTGAGCAGCCTGAACGGGAAGGCCCAGCAGTTACATGTGAGGCTGAGTTAAAGGATTTGCCCTGTTTGAACAGCTGCATCCAGACCCTGCATTTCCTTCCGGAACCCTTCAAAAAAGATGAGCTTGCTTAAGATTTAGCCAACCATTGGGTCATTGCCTACTTCTGGGACTTGGGGAGGGGTCTCTGACCTGGAGTTGGAATCAGATCCTGGGAGCCCAGTCGGATGACATGTTCCAGGTGGAGGTGGAGTTTGGCAGAGAAGAGGGGAGGCAGGATGTGACCAGGTAGCTTTACTTTCCATGGTGTTAGACAAATTTGGGCCAGGTCCAGCCATCCTAGAGAGAAGGGCTCCCAGCTGGGGGCAGTGAGCATTTTTCAAGGACTCATTGGAATTCTGAAAGAACGACGGGGGTCCCGGAAGAGAAGGAGCATGAAGAGGCAGGCCTCTGCCAGGGATGGAAGGTAATGAGATGTTCCAGAGAACAAAGAGAGGGCCTAACCACTGACCTCTCCCGCCTGTGGTCAACCGCCTCTATTAAGACTGACCTTTAACAAGAATGGGACCTCCATCATTCTCCAGAGAAGACCCAGTCTGCGAGTGCCCAAAGAAGCCACAAATCTTCCCATGTGGGCACACCAAGGGAGAACACCGACAGAAGGTTTTAGGCCCAGCCCCACTGAGGGTCCAGTCGGCCTGCCCATGAGCTCTGGGGAGCAGAACTCCCCAGAAGACTAGACACTGGCAACTCTCATCAGGACTTCCAAAAGGAAGAGGAGTCAAAGCCTAAACAGAAGGTTTGTGTGATTTTAACAAAGAGAGGAAGTGGCAATTCCCAAAAGCCATCATGAGCTGGATCCAACGAAGGAAACTGTAAACCTGACCTCATTTTCTCTGGTGGTAACGGAGTTCACAACGCATAGGAGAGAGAGTGTAAGCACCTTCCACGGGCTAGCCACCGTGCTAGAGGATTTCTGTCGTCTCATTCACTCTTACAACCACCTTGAGGACACTGAAGGACAGAGTTGTCACCTGTCAAGTTGTACCACTTGGGAAAGCAAGATTTAAATGCAGAAATCTGTTTGAATCCAGAATCTAGGCAAAGTTCACTATATTGTGTTGATTCCTCTCAGAGCAGTCTTAAAAACAACAACAACAACAACAAAAAACAAGAAGTAAATATTAAGCCTGAATATTTAAGGAGGGGTGTGTGGAAGTGGAAAAGACCAAAGGTCTGCAGTGTGGAAATAGGATTAGACGTCCGGTGTTAGCTCCACCAGGCTGACAAGGAACCAATGAGTAGAAGCTAAAAGGAAGAACGCAACCTATTAAGAATGTTCTCACACTTAGAACTGCTCAAAAGGGGATGGGCCAAATGGCCTTTATTAGGGGATTGGTTAACGAAAGTATGCCATATTGATATAGCCAGCTCCTAAAAATTATATCCAAGAATTTAAGTATATGGAGGAATGTCCAGTATAAAAAGTGAAAACGAGAGGGAAAAAAATTATGAGTACATGATTCAATTTATATGAAATGTCCAGAATAGGTAAATCTAGAGACACACAAAGTGGATTCATGTTTGCCACGGGTAGGGGAAAGGGGGAATGGGAAGTGATTGCTAATGAGTACTTTTTGGGGTGATGAAAATGCTCTAAAATTCGATGTTGTGAATGTATTAAAAACCATTTATTAAAAGGGTGAATTTTATGGAACATGAATTTTATCTCAAGAAAAAAGCTAAGGAACAAAAAGATCATATTATATATGTATATAGTATACAGAATATGTAATTGTATATAATAAATAATATCATGCTTAATTTTTAAAAACCATACCTAGAGATCCCAATTTTGTGAGTTGTATCTCTGCATCCATATGGTGAGAAAAAATTCTGGAAGGAAATACTAAGAGTTAACTATGTTTTACAGGGTAGTGGGGTCATTTGATATCACAGATTTTATACAATAAACATTTCTTTTAGAATCAGAAACATGCTTTTGTAAAAGTGGGACTGGGCACCTGTTGAGGTAACAAGCTTCTTGTCATGGTAGGTATTCCCAGAAATTTGAGAATCACCAGATATGGATATTTGCACTGAGAGTTTGACCTACAATGTTATGATATAGTCCTTTTTTCTTTTTTTTTAATCGGCTCCACGCCCAGCATGGAGCCCAGTGTGGGGCTTGAACTCACAACCCTGAGATCAAGACCTGAGCTGAGATCAAGAGTCAGACGCTTAACTGACTGAGCCACCCAGGCGCCCCTGATCCAGTCCTTTTAACTAAAAAATTATTTTATAATTACTTTTTCATTTATTTTCTATTTTCTTTTTATAACCCATTATCTCAAATCTTGCCTCTGGTACCAATCTCTGTGGGGAAAAAAAAAATTCTTTTACTATAAAACACAGTAATTAAAAAGAAAGTCACAACTTGAAGGGCATACTAAGACCCAACAAGGGGAAGGAAATTAGTTTTAAAAGCGAACCGTCCATCTTTATATGCAGCCAAGATAGATGATGTAACAAAATTTAAGAAATTGTCTTACTAGTGGAAGAACCTCCAGATTCTCCCTTTCATCTTTGTAAAAGTGAAAATAAAACTTTAAAATGAGACATTGCAAGTACTATCTGCCTGTGTAAATACTCGCTCCAAAGGTTGCTGACACACAGGCAGAACACGATTCTTGTGAAGAAAGCGAACACCCTTTTTTTTAAACCCACGTTCAGGGATTGTCAATGGGCGAGGCGGGAAAGCAGGCCAGCTCCGCTGCCCTCATCTGCTCTCCAGAAGGGTTCTGGATCATGAGCTAACTCCTCCCGTTCCCTGGCAGAGGGTTGAGGGCAGTGGGAGAGAAGCTCCAAGCTATAAAAAAACTTTCAAGTTTTATTTCCTTCTAAGGCATCCTGAGTCACTGGGTGCTCCAGCCCCCAGTGCCCAGGGAAGTTCAGCTTAAATCGGAAATTGTGTGTGTGTGTGTGTGTTTGTGTGCATGTGTGTGTGTTTCCTGAACCAAAGCTGCTGAAAATCCAGATGACGTTGCCACTTGGACTGACTCTCTTGCAGGCAGAGTGGGAGCTTCCTATTTCCGTCCTGGGAGGAGGATGGAAGTCACTTAATGATCAGTTTCTCTGACCCACGTTCCAATATTACATCACAGTCTAACAGCAAGCTTAACCTCCACTCCACCCCAACACGGAGCTGCTGACACTAAAAACCCCATTTGTCACCTCAAGGCATACAGCACGCCCACATATTTTGCCTCCCACCCTTGAGGCCGCAATTTTTTTTTTCGGTTTAATTTTCATTTATTTGAGAAAGCACGCATGTGAGAGAGAGAGAGAGAGAGAGAGAGAGAGGGAGAGAGAGAGAACACGAGCAGGGGGAGGGTCAGAGGGAGAAGCAGACTCCCCGATGAGCAGGGAGCTGATGCGGGTCTCCAACCCAGGACCCCGGGATCATGACTGAGCTGAGGGCAGACACTTAACCGGCTGCCACCCAGGCGCCCTAGGCTGCAATTTCAATTTAAACAAGTGATGCCAAGCTGGGTTGGTCAGAATCCCAGAAAGCCACTTAGTCCAATACTCTTATTTTAACCAAGGGGGAAAATGAGGCCCAGAGAAGCAAAGTGCCTGCCCAGAGCTACAGAGGGACAAAACCCAAGCTAAGACCCAGGCCAAAAACGTCAGGGCAGAGGGTTCTGTCCCCACAGCAGCATCCACATCCTTGGTCAGCTCCTGTATACAGGAGGAGCCCAATGCTCCCTGCAAGTGGGGCTCGAGCCTTCTGACCAAAGCAGCGGCATTCCCTGTCATCTTTCCCCTTCTTTTCAGCCCCCTTTGCTGCTTTTGTGTAGAAGGAAACAGGCAAGGCAGCCTGGAAAAGATCCTTCTGGAGACAGAGGTGGCCTTTCCTGCTACAGAACTTTGCCCAGGATCAGGGTCTGGAACAGGACTGATTAAGGGGTAGGTTTCAACTCCAGGGCTGGAAAGTTGCCTCCCATCCCCTTTCCTCCACTGCCCTGCTCTTGCCATGGGCAGAGCTAAGTGCTTATGCAATTCAAAATTCCCGTCCAATTTTTAAAGTGTATTTCTTCATGCCATTCCTAAAGGCACTTGGGACTAACACGGAGGTGAATCTTTTTCTGGTGTGCCTTTTCCCACGTAAAGCAAGCACGAATACGGTAATACGCCACGAGATAGTGTTCAAATGTCAGCTATTAATCCCTGAACTGAAAACTAGAGTGGAGCTGTCGTGGGATGTGTCCGTGGTGTTTCGGGGCCCTCCTGCTCACCTACCGTCCTAGAGCCTGGGTGGAATTACATCTGGGGGCAGGAGTACCTTGTTCATTAAGCAGAAGGGACTGGAGGCTATACAAGCTAAAAACCTACACAGTTCGCAGTTAGAGATGAAAGGCTGCAGAAATGTTTATTGAATACAGTGCCAGGTTTATAAATAAAACTTATTTACAATTTCCATAGAGTTGGTCCCCCATCAGAGAGGTGGTTAAATCTCCAAACAGTTTTATCTCAAGATTTACAGAAACGTTCAAGTACATCTCCTTTTAAAATTGCCACGGTGAAGGGTACCTTCTGTTATCAGAACTCCCGCCATCTTTGCTACAGACGTATTTTAGGAACATTACAAGAGCTGGAGAAAGAACACACGCTCCACCCATGCCGCTACCTTCTTACTCCAAGGGATACGGACAGCAAAGAATTTGTCTCCTACAAGACAACTTCGAGGGATCAAAAAAAAAAGGAAAATACTAACTTCCAGCTGAAGGGGATAGGTTAAGACACATTCATGGAAATCTCGTCACTGCTGAAAGGATAGTATACTTCGGATATATAATAATTCAAATGTTTAAAATCACTTGAATGAACCAAAGAGCAGACTTTTGACCAAATTTACATTCTTTGTTTAGGAAGAAGTTCCCAGTATGCTGAGGGGCTAATATAATATGCTGCCACTCTTGACAGGCCACAGCGGCACTCGGGAAGGCCTACTGGACGGCCACTCGTCACAACACGGGTTACAGGTAGAGTCAGACATGCATTTATAAAGAGAATATAAAAATATGTACAGTAGCTAATTTTCAGTGTGTTTAAGTTGCCGAAAGACACCAATTAAAGTGTGCAAAAATTCGTTTGTCTAAAAATCAGAAAAAGCCTTCCTTGGCAACAGTGCGTCAAAAGCCCATCTGAAACATCGAGATGAATTTGCCTTGCTCAACACCTACCCCCAACAGATGGAGAACAAAACTATGAAAGTGTTTGCCAAGGACTCAGCAGTTTCTTATGGCAAGTCTCAGGCTCAAGCGGGATGCCAGTTAGTCACTTTATATATATAAATATATGTATATATTTATAGAGCAGTTAGAAGTAAGGGGCAGGAGTTTACAGGGAGGTGCTAACCAACTTTCAGGGTACTGACCCAACACCCAGCTATTTCCTCTCACAAACGCATGCAGCCTGCAAAGACCCCACCTGGGCTGGTCTTCCCCTCAAAAGCCAGAGGGAAAAGGCTCCGGTGGACAGGGCCGCCCTCTGCACCAAGCTGGGGACTCAGCACTCCCCGGGGGGAAAGGCTTGCTTCCCAAACAGGATGCTAGCCATGTTAAGAATCTGGTTTCAAAAGCAGTCTTTTCAGAAGGACTGTGGGACCGCTAAAATGGAGCCCACCCAGCTTCTAGAAAAAGACTTGACGGAAGAGTTAAGACAGAAGGCAAAGTTTTAAAAACAAGTTAAATTACCCCCAACTCTCTTTCAAACCACCAAGAAGCCATCAGACACAGGCCTGAATGGGTCAACACTTGGCCTCCCTTGCAAGAAACATCCAGGAGCCCTCGGTCCTCCCTTTCACCTGAAGAACCTCCAAGGTGTTCTCAGGTGTGCCTTCCAGATTCAGGGAATTGTGAAAGTCCCCTCCAGCTCCATTGTCTCTTTGACAACCACCCAGTCTAAGGACCAACGGCAGAAGTAAATGGGCAGGCTCCTCTCCACTGCTCTGACCTATCCCTCTGGCAGGAAATCTAGCAAGCTGCAAAAATGCCAGAAAGACAGGGAGTAGGAGAGGGAGAAGCCAAGGGTCTCTATAAATCAGCCCTGAACGCACCCATTTGGCTGCCAAGAGCTTCTTGCTGCCTCACTAGCAGCCTGCCGCGGTTCCCTGGCAAATTAAAACCTCCCACAGAAACACTCAAAAACCCAACGCTCCTTCCTGGTGAGAAACCAAATGCACATCCAGCCTGCATTTCAAAGAGTTCTGCACTGGTTGCAATATTCCTTTGAAGGGGTTTTTAAAGCACACCAATCCCACTGCGAAGACCAGTACCAGCATCTATCTCAGTTTTGGTTACAGGTTTATCATTAGACACAAAATCCCCTCCAGGCTGGAGTTTACTTTCAAGCTGGGGGCTAGCATTAGTTCTACTTGGGGGCAGGGAGGAGGAGAGCAAAGTCAATTCAACTTTGGCGGGGGGAAGGAAAAGGAGGCTAAGGAAAAGTAGCATCATAAATTAAAAATCATGAATCAAAGGTGACCGGTAGAGTCTTTTAGGCATAAAGACTGGCTTAGAAGGGACTACTGCTTCTACCACACAGCAAGGATCGAATTACAGACAGACACACTAAATCATGTCTCTTGCACAGATGGTCTCAAGTAGTTACATAAAACAGGTAATCAGCAGCACGACTGAGAAGAACCCCTAAGTACATGCTTGAAAAAAAGTGGTTTTTTTCCTTCATTACGAAGAGCGCCACTGCCTGAATAAATCATTAAGTTACTAGGGTTCACTCCCCCCACCCTACCCCCGCCCCCCCCCCCCCCCAGTGAAAATACAAGTAGACCTACATGTCCATAGATAGGATGAAGCAACTGCTATCTGCCCTGTTTTAGGCAAGGTCTCAGGCTCAGAGGTTGGTGCTGGGCCGTCAGGAGGGAGGGGAGGGCGGGAGGGCAAGCCCAATGCTGGGCTTTGGGCTTTTAAAGGTACTGCCCTCTCCTCCAACTGCCTTGTCCCCGTTGAGGTCTCAGCTTTACAAAGCATGTAACACCACTTTAAGTTAATGGTCTTTTTTTATTGGAATAAAAAAAAAAAAAAGACTAGCATTTACAACTTGGAATGGACATAAATTGTAATTTCTTGATCAGCAATGTTGATGCTTGTGCTGAAGTCCACAGCCACAGCCTACTCTGCTGGCTCCAAGTCATGGTTCAGGAGGTTTTAAAAACAGAGAGTCCCAAGATGCTCCCTTGGTAAAGGTTTCTTTTTAAAAAAAAAAAAAAAAAATTGTGTGAATGGTGACAGCCTGACACCCATTTCGTTCTAGGACAACACGGGACAACGCTAAACCAACACACGCGGCATGCCACCAGGATGAGTGTCATGGTCACCATGGGTGGGGGCACCCGGTAGTACGAGAGGGCCGTCCTGCTAAGTGGGGCTGCGTCTAGACAGTTTAACCTTCACCCATTTTTCTGCACAGCATCCTGAGGTAAACCAATTTTAAATGTTTTGTTTTCAGTAAACCAGCTATGACAATTTATACTAACAAATTGAACTAGAACCCATTTGAAGAAGTTTTAAATTTGTTTTTTTCATTTTTTGTTTTTAATACAAATGCCTGACTGTGCTCAATTGTCAAGCTGCATGCATGAAAAACTGGCCAGCCCAAACAGTGTATTAATCATGAGCAAATGGAACTGCAAGGAGTCCACTAGGTGCTTCCTTATCATTAAGGTAGTACAAGTATTTATATCGTAAAACTGATGTGTAGCTTGATCTTTAGGGGACAGGACCACCAACCAATACATGCAGATTTTGTGTGTGTGGACAGAAGGTACTTTTGACATTCAGTTTTGCTATATAGAAACAGAATGAGTAAATGAACTTTTTTTTTTTTTTTTTGCAAGAGGTAAGTAAAAGATTCAATTTGATTCTTCTAGAAGGGGAGAAAGGAGTTGAAAGTAGGCCTTCATTTTGCAGTCATCATCTGTACGAATTCTGTAAAGACAAATAATCATAACTTTTGGTTATCTTCAAAAGCAGCTTGAATGAACACAACATCTCTACTCTGCATAAAGAAAATAAATAAAAATCAGTGTCTCATGAAGCAGTTAACTTGTTTATAGATATGTAAGGGAAGACTATTAAAAACTAAGCTAAAGAGATTCTGCAGTGTTTTTACCTTCATAGTTGACTTGCCCATCTCCATCAATATCTGCTTCTCTGATCATTTCATCTACTTCCTCATCTGTTAGTTTTTCTCCTAAGTTGGTCATGACATGACGTAGCTCCGCCGCGCTGATGTAACCATTGCCATCCTGTGAACATTAAGCAGGGGCTACTGAGGGGTGGCGGAGAGGGCTTCTGAACGGGCACGCAGGTCTGGGACTTACTCGTGCCCTCACCCGGCACTGCCAACTCTGCACACAGGGACAGGTCACCCAGCTCCAGTCCCCACCCAACCCACCAAGTGCGAGCCCTCAGTGAGCACCGAAAATGCAGGGGATTGACAAGCGCTAACAAAGTGAAGGCAGCAATCAAGAAGCTTGGTTCAGAATTCCCCACTACTTATGCTCACCCTCACCCAATTTAAGGTCGCTGCAGTTAAGTCGGCTTATTTCAAAGTGAGATCACCACAGAGGCCCAGGCAATTCGGTTTAAGTGTTCTAAGTATTTCAGAAATGGGAGCAAAGAAGCTGTCCATAGGGACGGTCTGCAACACGGACGCAGATTTACCTTGTCAAAGACTCGGAATGCCTCGCGAATTTCTTCTTCACTGTCTGTATCTTTCATTTTTCTAGCCATCATGGTCAAAAATTCTGGGAAGTCGATGGTGCCATTTCCTCAAATTAAAAAACAAAAGCTCACATAAAATAAATGCTCCAGTGATGCTCCCTCCCCAGCAGTGATAATCTTCAAAGCACTTTAGAGAACGGTTAAGACTCACTTGGACAAACTGATCGGTTATTCTATGAGGTTAAACCATTTCTAAGTCTCAATTGTTCAAATACTTTGCAGGGCAATTTCACATATTCACATAATTCAAACTAGTAATCAAGGTCCAGGAGAGCACTTCATGATGCAAAGGAAACTGCACGTGTAGATTCTTGACTGCTAAAGGCGGTTATGCAGTTCAAGAGGAGAAAGCCCACAGCACCCTTCATTCCTGACGGAAGCACTCAAGACTGTCTCCCCCCGCCCAAGTGAGGGGTGAGCCCTCGGTCCTACCTCTGCCTTGGCTCATGATGCTGGTCAAGGCCCAGAACTGGCCCACCAGCACAACAAAATGTTTTTACAGAAGAAAAGGATTACAGGAGGGGAGAAAATGGACTTTCTTATGCCACGGACCATAAAGTATCACACAGTCTTCTCCAGAAGGTGTTTCCCGGCCACATTCTGATGATAAATCACCTAATCATTTTTTTTCCAACTCAGGGTCTTTGTTTCCCCACTAAGGGCAAGGCTCGGAGAAGTGTTTTCATAGCTCAGACCATTACCACTTAGGAAACTGGGTCAGAAGAGTCTGTTCTACAGCCAGTATTCCAAATAACTTCCCCCTCCAGAGCTAAGAGTTAGGCGAGCACCCCCCAAAGACAAGCCAGCAGATTAACAATGTAACTTGAATTAAAGGGAAACAAAATTAAATTAGAAGAAAAAAGCCTCAGGTTAAGTTATTCATTTTCACCAGTACCTTTAAATCAAAATAATAATTCAGAAATTCCTTTGGCCTCCAAAATTTTAAAGCATTATGGTATTCATGCAAGATGAAGTAAATTATTTGAAGTGCTATCTCATAGTCATGCAGAGAAGACACCCTTAGGCATTACATTTATTCAATACAAATACTAGATTTTGTGGCCTGGGACGACTCACTCCTTCCTTGTTCCATACAATCTAAGAGCCTAATCCATTTGCCAGTCCCTAAGCACCGTTTCTCAGGGCTCACATAAGATGGGGGGTGGCCACCCCATGTTCCCAGATGGCCAATCATCTTAGCAGTCAAACAAGAGGGAATTATGAACTACCCCTTTTCCAGAACATTAACATGGATGAACACTCTCTCCAGAGTAGCTTGAATAAGCTGAAACCACTTGTTAAAGAGCTCACCCAAAACCCCTGCTTCTAAATATACATGACCAAATTTAATTCTACTTTATCCCCTTATGATACATATGTTTAAATGTTAGAAAGTAGTCTAGATCCAAACTGCTTATTCTTAGCTCATTTTTAAAAAATTTACCATGTTCTACAATGTCATGTATTAGCTGCATATAAATGGTTTCCAAAAAAACAGTTTTTTGAGAGGGGAATACTCAAGAATTGCTTACTGAGAAAAAGTGGGCAATAAAAGATCTACTGTCCACTGTTCTAGAGTCCAGAGGAATCAGTGACCAGTTGGTGACCCCGTTACAGGGGGTACTGCTTGTTCCTTCTTGCTCTGTACTTTATTCATCTTCCCCTTCTGTTAGGTTCATAATCTACTCCCTCCAGTCATCAAGCACTCCATGTCCAATCCTTACATGATCCTCAAAATTCTCTGTAATAAACACATCTGCAGCTCACGCTATAGTCAATTCTACATTAATGTCTAAGAGTGCTCTTCTCCCACTTCACTTCCCACTCCTCCTGGAGACAGTCAGCTTTTTGAAACGGTCTATGGCTATTTATTTTTACTTCCCCAAAAGACTCAGTGCAGACTCATGGGCTAGTTGATAAAAAAGATTGAGCTGTAGGTCACGGCAAGTAGAAAAGAACAATACGCCAATCTGATCCAGGAAATGTTCTAGACAGTGAGCACAGCCAAAGGCAGGCCCATAATCTTCTATTTTCATTGTCAACGGCCCGTCAGGCAACCACCAAAAGGAGCGCTGCGTATTTGCTTTGCTCTGGGGACCTGAAAGACAATCTTGTGACATGTCTGAACTTGAATTACACAACACTGGCACTCATTCATAGGTCTGAGCCCTCACCGTCAGCATCCACCTCGTTGATCATATCCTGCAACTCGGCTTCTGTTGGGTTCTGACCCAGTGACCTCATGACAGTTCCAAGTTCCTTTGTTGTGATGGTTCCATCGCCATCTTTGTCAAATAGGGAGAAAGCTTCCTTGAACTCTGAAAACAAAAGTTTACCCTTTAGAATGAAGATCTTTACCCCAACCGGCCACAGCACACACTTCCCTTGGGGGGCTTGCCAAAGCAAACCAAATGGCATTGAGAATTCTTACGCCAAGTCTGCAAATTATCAGAAACTGCCCAGGCTTTATCTCCTGAAATAAAGACCACAATAGTCCTATCGGACCGGCCTTCATTCAACAGTCCATAAAGCAAACACTGCTCCTGGTTACCGGTTCCATAAAACCACAGTATTCCCATATTTTTAAAGAAAACTAAGCTTAAACACACTTAAATTAGTCCTCAATCCAATCTGACAAGTGAAGATTGGTCCGCGGGATCCCTTTTAAGGCCCCTTCCTGATAAACTGCTACAGCCACAGGAACGCTTTTCACACAACAGGAAGGGGTTACTAGAAACGTACACTCCCAGGTAACCAGCGTGTTCTCTCTAGCTGGCACTTAAGGCATTTCAAAGGCATCCCTGGTTTCCTAAAGAGAAATCATCTCAAAAAAAAGTCCTCCAAGTAATACTAAAAGCTAGTATCTAAACTAACTCCCTACCCAATTATTATAGTAGTCCTAACCCTCATCTCCACCCAACCCCACGTATTTCCAAACGGCAAACACAAGCCTTCGTGGTGAATTACAAAAAGGCCTGTGGCCTAAGAATTCTCAATGCCATTTGGGAGCAGCAGGCTCCGGGCACTCTCGTGGTAGGCAGGCAGGGTCACTTCATGCAGTGACCACCGTGAAGCCAACACTGCAGAGCGGAGCAAGGAGGCTAGTCCCACTTCCTTTCACACCGCCTCTGAAATACTGGCAAGGAATTAACACCTGACCTAAATATTTCTGCTTCTTGCTTCTATTTAAGGAAGTTCTTAGAAAACTGCTCAAATTTTAGTCGGGGGAAGGGTCAGAGAAGTCAGCCGGAACGGAGTCGTGCCTAGTTCTGGACTACGGGGCCTCCCTGATGTCATCACAACTTACCAGCAATCTGTTCTTCGGTCAGCTGATCAGCCTACATAAAGAAAGAAGAGGTTATAACTCAGTGCACAAGCTCTGATTGAGAGCAACAGAGTTTTCCCAATTATACTTTTGATACTGACCTTTCGAAAAAAAATCACTCTTTAAAAGAAAAAAGCCAACCATGTGAAATTGTTAGCCATTAAATAAAAACAATAAGAATAAAGGGAACACTTTATGGGATTTTAAAAAACAAAGGATGACAAAGAAGTGACAACATTTCACTTCAGGTTTTCTTTGCTGGGCCTCTGGCTGTGTGCTCCCAGGTCTAACAAGGGTCAGTTCATAATTTGAAAAATGGCACCTCTAGTGGCAAAAGGCCACACCACATCAGATGCAGCGGCAAGCTCGGAGAAAGAAGAGCGCCACCTACTGCGCCAGGGACACCGCAGTCCCCCCTTCCATCCGAGAATCCCAGCCTGACGCTGCTGTCACCACAGCCAGGATCCCGGCCAGGGGCAGGCTTTGAGCACACCTTGCGCAGTGCTGCAGGCGCTCCAAAACCTCCAAATAGGCATTACATAATGGCATTGGGTTGGATTAACTGCCTTTCATATCTATTTTATGAGATACAATTAAGTGGAAAAAATAAATACACAGCAATGGATTACCCCCACCAACTTCATTTCCAAGTAATAAATGCTTTCCACTTAAATTGGGCAGTTATTTATTAAAAGCCTCCCACTTATAATGGCTGATGTCCTCAAATTATCTTTGATAAAGCAACCAGGAAAAAATGCAACCACTCTACGACTGAACTGTTACAAAACTGCAAACCTTAAATACACACAAAAGTACATAATAATTATGAGACTATACCTCGTCTTTTCTGGAAAAAGAGCAACTACCAACTTTGCTAGAGAATATTCACTCTACCAATTTTCAGTATGACATAAGAGCTGCTTGTAATAAACACACTTTACTCAGGTGGTGATGGCCATGAAGGTAATTCGCACTTGTATGTCTGGTCTCTGCAACACGGAACCTGTGACCTGTGCATCCAGCCGGGGGACTTGGAGAATGCAAGGAGAGCTAGCCTGTATTTTTATTTTATTGAAGTACACCTAATGAACCCAGTTACAAAGTCAGTCCCAATAGAAAGCTAACCACGTTATGTTTACGCTCTCAAAATGAAAACTTTCCCAATAGGTGTGGTGTTCTGATATACTGATTTGGAGGAAAACTTATTTTTTCAAATTAGAATTGGGTCTTCCTTCCTTTCTACCCCAGTCACCGGAAGGCGGTTTTCTTTATATCGAATGAAGGAGACACGATGATTTACGTAACGCCAGGACAACATCTGTCTTTGTACAACAGGAAGCCCTACCACACCTCGCACGAGGAGCTGTCACCTTACCGGGGAGAACAGTCCCAGCTCACCGCAAAACTCTGTTGGTTAGCGAGCTTTTCGAGAGCATCAGCCTTCCTCCATAAAGAAATACCCGGCCCCACATCGCTCTGGCCTAGAGGGTAAAGGTGCTCTGAACCTGTCGGGAGCCATCTCCCCATCCCGCCAAGCCAGAAAGCGCTGTGGGTGATGTCAGCCCAGCCCGCCCAGGGAGGAAGGGGACTGTAGAAAACACACCCAACGAGGCGCACAGGCGCATCTGGCAATCTAGAGGCTGCAGAGAAAGCGGAAACGTGGAGGGCATCTCCCTGCGGACTGCAAAGTGGCGAAGGGCCAGGCAGGCGTGCGTGCCCCGAGAGCAGGAGGGGTGCGGAGGAACGAGGCAGCCCCAGGGCGGGGGCACCGCCCTTCCCTGGCCAGGACCACCCCCCACTCCCACCCCCGCTCCGGGACCGCGCGGCTAGAGGGGGCCAAGCCCGCCCCGCGCCTCCCACCCGCTTCTGCTCCCCCAGGCGGCGAGCCGCACCGCCGCCTCCTCCCGGAGCAGAAACTTTGCGTCTCTAATGGAAACCGAGCCGCGCGCCAGCTCCCTCCTCCCCCGCCCCCCCCCCCGCCCCAATTAGCGTGAGCCGAGTGCCTCCCGCGGGAAGGGACCTCCCGGTGTACAGAAGATCACGCACGCCTTCACTGCCGCACTGGGCGGGGGGCTGCAGGGGTGCGAAACAGGCGGACACGAGCCCCGGCCACACCGCAGGGCCCCGCCCGGCCGCAGGGCGGCCGGCCCGCCGCTTCCGCCCTCTCCGCCCCCCACCCCTCGCCTTCCTGCCCCCACCCCACCCTTCCCCGGCTCCTTCCTTCCCAGCCCACGCCCGCGCCGCGCCCCCCGGGAGGAAGGAGGGAGAGCTGCCGAGCCAGGGCGCCCAGCGGGGTCGCCGGGTGGGGGAGGTGGACGGGGGCTGCGCCCCCCAAGCCCCGGCCCGAGCAATGTGCGCCACCGGCTAGGTCGGGCCCATTCATTCTCCGCAGTCAGCCCGACCCGCCGCCACCGTGCCTAGGGTGGGGGGGGGTTGGGAGGGGATCGTGTGCCCGGCCCCGCCCGGCTCCCCCGCCCCCCGGGGCCCCGGCCCAGGCGCAACGCTGCGGGAAGCCCGGGTGCGGCGCGCTGGATGCAGTGGTGCGGGGCTGGGGGAGGGGGTGGATGTGAAGGCCCCAGTGCAGCTGCGGCCGGAGCCCCTGCCCGCGGACAGCCCACGGCCAAGTCCAGCTCCAAGAGGGACCGGAATTTAAGTAAGAAACCCTGGCCGAGAAAAGCGAAATGCAAATCCAAAACGCGTCCTTCTTAACTGCAGCTGCTGCGTAACACCCGGAAAAGAGGAAACCCCCCGAAAAAAGGGGGGCGCTGAACTAAAAATCTGGGAAGAAAACATGGGCAGGCAGCTGCTACGCCGCCGTTTACCACTCCCGACCTACCATGGTGCGAGCGAAGGGAAGAAGAGCAGAGGGAGCGAGGGTGGCTGCACCAGCGCAGGGGCTGTGACGGCGGGGGCGCCTCCGCTGCTGCTGCCGCTGCTACTGCTAAGGCGCGATCTGCGCTCAGCGCTGTGCCACTGCCGCCGCCCGACTGCGAGTAACGGCGCCGCGCCCGCGAGGCTCCCAGCACCACTGCCGAAGTGCGAGCCTGCGCCCCGCGGTATATATAGGGCACTCCGTATCCCTCCGCCACGGCCGCTGCCGGCTCGCTCGGAGCGGCGCTGTGAGGGCCGGGCCTCGGCCGGTTGGCCCCGCCCCCGGCGCGCCCCGCCTCCCGCCGCCCCGGCGCGCCCGCCGCGGGCCCAACCAAGCTGGGGGCCCGGGACGCGAACGGTTTGGAGAGAGGGGAGAGGTCGTGGGGCTGGGGCAGAGGCAGGAGCAGGTGGGGCGAGGAATCCCCGGTCCCATCTGGGCCTGGACTAGGGCAGAGTGCGTCCACAGCCCCGACCTGGGGTGGCCCTGGACGTGAGAAGCTGTCCGCCTCTCACGCCAGCCCCACCTGCACCTGTGGGACACCCCCCTCACCTCACATCTTGTACACCTTCTCCTGGGGCAGCCGGGTCCCCCAGGCCCCGCGCCCCGGGGTCTCCAGCTGGCCGCCTTCCGTTCGGGGTGTTTCAGGAGGTCCTGGGGCAGGGGGCGGCCGCGGGGAGCTGGGGACAGAGGAATTGACTGCACACCTTCCCCTGTCTTGGAGAGGGTCTGGAAGGGGCATGGCAGTTTTCCTCGCGAGAGAAATTGGTCATATGTTTTTTTCTCTTAAAAATTTGAAGCAATTTCTGACACATTATATATGCTGAGTTGCTAAATCTGTGTCATGCTCATATGCTTAGCCAGTCTTCTTTTAATGTTTTCACGTTTCCACTGAATATTTTTTGTATGCCTGAATAATATTTCTCCCTTAACTGTTTTGTTTCCTACGGAAAAATACTATTCACCCTGGCTCTGGGTTTAACTGAAATTAATGTACCTGTGTGACTCTTCCATAGACCTTAAAACCCATGCTTTGATTTTTATTTTTTCTTAATTTTCCCGGTCCTGAGAGGGATCAGGTCTTTATTCAGAAAAACAAAGAAGGAACAAATAGGCACTTAGAATTTTCTAGATTAGAGCTGAAACAAACAGCAAGTTGTCTCTACAGTGGAGCTAGATTATATTTTAACGTACAATCTTGATTCTGTTCCTTTCTTTAAAATATTTTATCTTTAAATTTACCGTTTTCAGCTTTTCTGTGAACAAGGAAAAGGGCAATTTCAGTTATTAATTTGAAATCAGAACTTGTAAAAATCTTGACAAAATACTGCAGTTGGTTTTCTTGCCAAGGCAGCCCACAGAATTTGATCTTTTGTTTACAGGGCCTGGGCAACAGTTGCAATTTATCATTTGTTTACTCTTTCAGAGAATGTGCAAAGTGTGTAATTGACAAACTCTGCTAGAAAGGGCTTCCCTTGGTTACGTTTGTTTCTGGCTTTCACAAAATTTGCAGAAAGATGTTTTTTTAAAAAGGAAAAATGTTCAGGCACATTGCAGATGCCACAAGACTTCTGGAATAACCTCTGTGGAACTGTTCTTACTGCCGTTCCTTCTGAAATGCAGCAGAAAGGGTGAACCTGCTATTCAGTTTAAAGAGAGGCTGCAGCAGCAAGCCAGGGAATGGTGTTGCCTTCTCTCTGCAGATGAAAAAGACATTTATTTCACAAATCCCCAGTCATCATCATCATCTTCCTCCTCCTCCTCCTCTTCCTCTTCTTCTTCATCTTGTGCTTGCTCAAGGCAGGAAACCTGAGTGGGGGAGTTGGAAACAGGGAAATAGAGGGAAAGGGACTAATTAGAAATCAATTTAAAGAATATTCAATAATTTGGTGAGTTACAAGTCTAAATGGCCAAATACATCTTAAAACTAATTCATTTCTAAAGGAATTTGTATTCTTTTGTCAGGTTTTTCATATAGTACCTAGTGAAATACATTTTAAAATACCGTACACATTGTATAAGTAAGGGGAAATAATGTCCTGGAAATGAAATGTGTTTAATTATTAAGGACTCATTAGCTTCTGCCTTCCATTCCTTATAATTATTTTGGTTAAATTGCTATAATCCATGATTTTGAAAATAATATTTCTCCCCCTGTCATTTAACCAATTTCACCCAAATAAAAAACTTGGAAACTTCTTCATGACTTTACTTGCTAAAAACTGTACGTTTTAGAATCATTTTACTCATTATAGTAAAATTCATTATTCCGATTCTTTATATGGTTTTACTAGCTTAAGTTTTCTTTTGGTAATTCTTTAATTTATCAAAGCACATCTCACCTTTCAAGTCTACTGGGTTTGTAGTGAGGTCATGCTTTAGTTTTTTGGCTAGTTTGACACACTGAAATATGGGAATGTCAGTGACTTGCCCAAGATCTTACTGTGAGTCAAAGATGGAGCATAAAACAGAGCATAGGCCCTTGCGTGGGGGCTCTAATATTAGATTATATATTAGTGAAATCAATATCTGAAAACTTTAAACATACAATGTGAAGGATTTGCCTATTTCATGAAGCAGATCCTTCTACCTAGATGATTACTGGATTTTCTTTAAAGTCAAATAGACTCTTTTCATTATTTAAATTCAATTAATTAACATATAATGTATTATTAGTTTCAGAGGTAGAGGTCAGTGATTCATCAGTATTATATAATACCCAGTGCTCATTAGATCACGTGCCCTCCTTAATGTCCATCACTCAGTCACCGCATCTCCCCACCCACCTCCCCTCCAGCAACCCTGTTTCCTGTGATTAAGAGTCTCTTACGGTTTGATTAGATTCTTTTTTTTTAATAATAGTATTTTTACACTTGATCTTAGCCAAAAAGCTGGGAAGTGATCTTATAATTTTTTTAAAGATTTTATTTTTAGGGGTACATAGATGGCTCAGTCAGTTAAGTGCGCAGCTCTTGATTTCAGCTCAGGTCATGATCTCAGGGTTGTGAGATGGAGCCCCATGTTGGGCTCCATGCTCAGTGTGAAGCCTGCTTAAGATTCTCTCTCCCTCTCCCTCTGCCCCTCCCTCTCATGCTCTCTCTCTAAAATGGGTAAATAAATTTAAAAAAAGGAAAGAAGAAAGAAAGAAAGAAAGAAAGAAAGAAAGAAAGAAAGAAAGAAAGAAAGAAAGAAAGAAAGAAAGAGAGAGAGAGAAAGAAAGAAAAAGAAAGAAAGAAAGAAAGAAAAAGAAAGCAAGAAAGAAAGAAAAAAGAAGACAACTTTTGCTGAGCATTGACTATGGCCAGGCCCGGTGCTAAATGCATTATTTCATTCTCCTGTCCATCCCATGAGGTAGGTATTATTATCCATATGTGGAAACAGGCACTAAGAGATTCAATGATTTTCCTAATTTAAGTGGTAGAACCCAAATATCTAGCTCCAAGCACTTTGGACGTCATACTATAACTATTTCCTATAATTTAATAGAATTTATTTTTAATTTAATTTTCTGGGGGAGGAAGAAGCACAAAGATTAAGATTAAAATTTGTTTTTTAGGGGCACCTGGCTGGTAGAGCATGTGACTCTTATCTCAGGGTTGTGAGTTCGAGCCCTGCGTTGGGTGTGGAGATTACTTAAAAATAAAATCTTAAAAAAAAATTTTACATTTGTTTTTTAAAGAAATACTTCTTTTTAAAAAATTTTTATTTATTTGAGAGAAAGAGGGAGAAGCAGACTCCCTGCTGAGCAGAGAGCCTGATGTGGAATTCAGTCCCAGGACCCTGGGATCATGCCCTGAGCCAAAGGCAGACACTTAACCGACTGAGCCACTCAGTGGCCCTTAAATAAATACTTCTTACCCAAGGATTTGAAAGTAAAATAAGATCATAGGAATGTAGTAATAGCTACATCTCCCACATAAGGAGCAGGGAATTTGTGAAGGAAAACTCAAAGCAAAAAAGGAAAACTCCCCGACCCAGATTTAATAAAAGAGCAGCAAGGGCACCTGGGTGGCTCAGTTGGTTAAGTGTCTGCCTTCGGCTCAGGTCATGATCCCAGGGTCCTGGAATCGAGTCCCGCATCAGGCTCCCTGCTCAGCGGGGAGTCTGCTTCTCCCTCTCCCTTTGCCTCTCCCTCTCTATTTGAGTATTTCTCATACTCACACTCTTCTAGGCATCAGGAATATAGCCGATGACAGATAAAAAGATCTCCTTGCCTTCATGAAGCATACACTCTTTTGAGAAAATGACTGTGTGTGTGAGAGAGAGAGAGAGAGAGAGAGAGAGGGAGAGAAGGAGAGAGAAAGAGAGTTGGTTTGATGATTTTTACAAAGTATCCAGTCTAGGGCGTCTGGGTGGCTCAGTCGTTAAGCATCTGCCTTTGGCTCAGGTCATGATCCCGGGGTCCTGGGATTGAGTTCCACATTGGGCTCCCTGCTCAGCGGGAAACCTGCTTCTCCCTCTCCCGCTTGCCCTGCTAGTGTTCTCTCTCTGGCTGTCTCTCTCTCTCTGTCAAATAAATAAATAAAATCTTTAAAAAAAAAAAAAAGAAATTTGTAATGCCAAACTGGAGCCCCTGAGCTACCTCACAGGAAAGAAGTCTTTCTTCTCCCTCTCCACTGTCCCCAGCTCCCTCCTTCTCCACCCCATAATACTTTGATGATCATCTACTATTTGGGATTCTCTACCTCACTAATCATCTCCATGGGCCGGAACAGATTCTTGCTTTTCATGTGTGCATTTACATTTCATTAAATGTTATACAGGATTATTATAAAAGCTTTACTATCTCTAACAACAAACAAAATACCTCCTTATTTTTCCATTTTAAATTTTGCTGTTACGGAGTTTTTTGGGTATAACCTTTCATGATTGGCTCTTATAAAGGTAAAGAATAAAGGGAGAATTCTAGCATTACATTGAAATTTTAAAACATGTGACCATCAGAACATAATAAGCAGGTGTTAGGCCAAGACCTTGTACCAGGAGAAAAACATGATCGATTTTAGTATATGTCGATTTAGTGTCCCATAATTTTAAGTGAATCATAACCAGACTAAATGCCCTGCAGTATGTTCCAGCTTGCAGTGTTCACCAATATATTTAGTTAATGGTCTAAAGTGCAATATTTCCAAACAGCACCATCTACCTTGCATGTTTGCCCCATTCTTTTTTTTTTTTTTTTTAAAAGCCTTTCCTGTTTAGAGGAGAGGACATCTTGCCCTCCATCCACAGGGCTGGTGCTTGTTTTGCTAGTAGCTGTGGTGATGGATTTGCACTCTTCCCTCTCTGGCCTGTTCCACCCTTGTGACCAAGGTCATGAATATGCAACACAGCAAGTTGGGGTCAGGGATAGAGAACAGAGCAAAATAATTGGCCATTAATAAGTCTGGACCCATGACTTGGGCTTCATTAGCTCTGTGCTTTCACCCACTGAGCTCTTAAGTCACAGGCAGCCAATGGTTGTACAGACTTAGGGAACAAGTATGTGAATTCAGATTCTAAAATGCCCAATGGGGTAAGATCACAGCCTTCTGTGCTTTACTTGTTTACACTAAATTCAAGCTGTTTTGTTTTTTTTTTAATGCAGCTGACCTACTGAGAAGTATATTCTCTAAGTCATTTTATTTTAGAAATTCCCTATTAATCCCAAAGTCAAGTGCACAAGTCACTTTGATCAACATCCAAACATCCAGCAACTTCTCATTTCTACCGTACGTGCCAGAGTGGGGGACGAACCAGACAGTTGATCTAAGACATCCATACAACAACAGGCATTTAGCAACCTATAAACGATTTGACAACTATTCAGCTGAGGGATATGTGGCCACTGTGGTAAGCTGGAATAGCCTGTTTTGGGGTGACTCAGTTTGCCTGAAGAGCAGAGCCAGGGATTGGCACAAATTGGTACTTTCTCTCACTATATCTCTCTGTGTCAAATAAATAAATAAAAAAAAAAATTGGTACTTTCAATGAGGTCTTGATATGGATAAAACTGACCACAAGGATTAATCTGATAAATTGATGCTGATTGTGGATTACAGCAAAGAATGGGCCTCACCAAGTCCAGGAGGGAAGGTCTAGTTTGGTAACTGTGTGGTTTCGTTTTGAATCATAGCAGATAGCCTTGGTCCTGCATTTTGGAGCCATGCTCTCCAACACAGTAGCCACTAGCCACATGTGGCTATATCAAAATTAATTAAAAAAAATTCAGTTCCTCCGTGTCATTAGCCACATATCAGCTACTCAATATGCCCATATGCTGGTGGTTGCCATATTACACAGCATAGGACATTTCCATCATCACAAGAGTTCTATTTGGACAGCATTATTCTAAAGATTTCTTTTTTTAAGGGAAGAAACATCCACGTTTGCCTAGATCAAGAATGTTGAGAACCCCTAAATTTTTAATACCAGATTCATGATTCTTTGTCCATCCCAATGAGTTTGTCCCCTTCTGAGCCAGGCAGCATGTGGCCACCAGATTAGTTTTATTGTGTCACTTCTCCACTCCAGAACCTTCAGTGACTCCTCAGTGCCCACAGGAGAGAAAAATGCTAAGTCCTCACACCTAGCCTTCAAAGCCCTTCAACAGTTTGTTGATCTACTTTTTCAGAGTTACTTTTGTTATTCTCTAAAAACAAATTCTCTGCTTCAGACAAATTGGTTTATTCTCTGTTCCCTGAATAAACATTGTGCCCTCCCAACTCAATGCCCTTTCCATGCCTTTCCCAGGGTCAGATGTCTGTCCATATCCTCACCAGCTGTCTAAACCCTCCAGGTCCTTCATGCCCAGTTTAAATCCCACATCTTTCCAACTTTGCTGATTCTTATAGCTCCAAATGAACTTCTCTCCCAAATTCCACATTTCTTACCCATTTCTACCTGATATTATCTTTTCATGTATTTTATCTCCTCATCCAGATAGTAGCAGAAGCTCCATGTTATACTCTTTGTTTTTTGTTTTTTTCTTCTAAAGATTTCACCTATTCATTTGTCAGAGAGAGAGAGAGAACACAAGCAGGGGGGAGCGGCAGGCAGAGGGAGAAGCAGGCTCCCTGCTGAGCAAGGAGCCCAGTGCGGGACTCGATCCCAGGACGCTGGGATCACCACCTGAGCTGAAGGCAAACATGCAACCAACTGAGCAACCCAGGTGTCCCCATGTTATACTCTTTGAACTTAGCATAGTACCTCAGTCAATAAATACCAATACATTAATTGGTTGGTGTTGACCTCAGTTCACTCCTAAGACTAGGGAAGATATTATACATGAATTTTCCAAAGTGAGAGAAAAGGAAAGGGAAATCTTTGCTTTACCACTGAACTACCACCTGAAGCCAGTCTCCCTAGATTTGGTGGCAGGCCACATCTCCTCAGGAACGTGCTAGACTGTTCCTGCCTTGCTCCAGACCTGTACCCTTCCACAGCCCTGAGCAAGCATATCCCTTCTTCTGCAATTCTCCCCCCACTTTCACATAACTGGATCCATCCCTGCCTTCCTGCGGTGGAGTAAATATGGCCCAAAGGCAAGTTGTACTTGAATAGAAAAATTATCTATACCCAAGTCCAGTGAAGATAGTTCTTGAGTTTTATTCATTCTAAGGAGAGACTCTGAGTCATTGGCTAATAAACCAACTCTCGGCATCACAACAGGATGAATGGACCATTCGGTCACTGAAAAGATTTGCCTTCAAGAGAGTTTGCAAATTGTACAAATGAGTATTTGGTATGCCCCTCCCCCCCCCCCCCCCCCCCCGCCTTCTCACACTCTCCTCCGCAAAGCAAGAGGATAGTAATAAATTTTGTCTTACTTAAGTGAAAGTTTATTCAAGGTTTTATTTCTATTAAGCAAACAGCTATTTCCCAGAAGAGGACAGCATTGTGAAATATTATTTGCTAGGTTAAATGGCTGCTTCCTTGGCCACTCAGCCACACAGACTCAGCTATCTCACCTGTAAAATGGCTATATAATTATAACATACCTCAAGGGCTCTTGTGAGAAAACAAAAATGAGAAAACGAGAGAAAAAATGTCAAATTAGATTGTAAACAATAAAACCCTAGACAAATATAAGGTGTGGTTGTCTATAATATCTAAAATACGTGTCAGCTAAATACAGCAAAGGTCAAGTCAGAAGTCAATCCAGGACCAGTCAGGGAATCTGACGCAGTCATTCTAAGGCTCGGCAGTGGGAAGATCCAAAAGGTCTCCCATCGCCCCCAACAGGCTGCTGCCCGGGGCAACAAGCCCTCTGGCCTCGCTCCCTCCACCAGGCCAATGGAATGCTGCTGAGTCATCACGGTCTTGTAGAGCAGCCTAAGAGATTTGTGACTCAGAGAACTGATTTATCCTGTCGTGTTTCACAGCTCTGGCGCTTCCCTGCCACACAAATTCTCATAGTTGCACCTGTTTCACATCAAGTTTGAAACCGAGGAAATGACCCCCCAAATTGGGTAGCAGCAAAATAGATAAGCCATATTTTAAACGGCCTACCGACAAGTGATTCAAATAGAGGCAGTTCTGATTTTCAAATCCCGAAGAAAGGTGAGAACCGATTAAAGCTGTTCAGTGCTTTGTACCTGTGGGAGCTTTGTATTTTGGGATACTTTGAGGTTTGAGCACCATTTCAGCCTGTATTTTGTATACAGAAGCTCACACCGGGCTATTCTTTTTAAACTCTTTTTTGCTTGTGAACATTTGCTAGACAGCCAGCTAGGTGAGGGGGTTAGGTGCTGCAGGAGCCAAGGAACGAGTTTTTCTTTCTGTGAAAGAGCACCATGCTCTAAACAAGTCTAGTTCATACCCGTTTTCATCAGCTGAAGAGGAGAACCAAATTTTTAGGAACCAGCCTGCCTAATGGTTGCATAAGGAGAAATGAAGAAAAAACCATGATGATTCTTTATTAGCACTTTGCAATACCCCCCAAAATACTTCAGAATGTCCTGAAAGAACTACAGTTGTATAGCTACATTCCTTTTCATTTGTTGGTTACACCTTTCAGAAAATGAACTTCTCTGAACTCTTGGGAAGACAAAAGGGAAGCACTGCTAGCCTAAAGAAGACAAAAGTAAAGAAACTGGTACAGCTTAACAATAGGAAAGTGTCAGCAATTTAAAGGAAGGTCAAAGATTTTAAACCAGCTGTATAGATAAGACCTAGCACACAGAACAATTCAGGACAGCCAATCCCTAGATGGAATAACAAAGTCCAAAGCAAAGTCATCTCAAGACTTTCTACAATCACTGGGAGGCCTTGTGGATGATAACATTCCTCTGCTCCCCTTATTACAATTAATCTTTGATTAAAATGTTTTCAAAGGTCAAAGGAAAGATCAGCCTAGTAAGGACCCTAAAGCCCACTCCGTCCCTAACTATTCCCTTCTCAGAACTTAGTTTTCTTATCTGTAAAAGGAAAAGGGGGACCAGATGACCTTTCTGTGATTCCTCCCAGATTTAGAATTTTATGATTCTAAATATTTCGCTTGTGATTTTTGCGAGAGATTTGTGAATTCCATTAGTAACTGGGAGACCACTGGAGATGTGGATATAAATAGAACTAGGGTCACAGGGGACTTGACTCAAGAGTTACATCTTTTTATAAACAGTAAACATTAAGATCATTATAGAATTCCTACTTTGTTGAATGATAGTTGATTAGAATATTCAGAACAGACTAGGCCATGCCTACTCAAACTGACTGATTGGGGTGCCTGAGTGGCTCAGTTGGTTAAGCATCTGAAGAAGACAAAAGTAAAGCCATTTGTCTTGGGCTTAGGTCATGATCTTGGAGTCCTGGGACTGAACTCCATGTCAGGCTTCCCGCTCGGCAGGGAGTCTGCTTCTCCCTCTCCCTTTGCCTCTCCCTCTGCCTCTTCTCCCCTGCTCGTTCTCTCTCTAATAAATAAATAAATAAAATCTTAAACAAAACAACCGACTGATCAATCATGATACTTACCCCCCCCAAAATTACAAAAGAAGATCAAAAGCTGGGTAAAGGACATTATCTCTTTATAAAGACCAGAAGAGCAACAATAGAAAGGGAAAGTGAATGATTTTTTTGAGTGAATCTGATTTATTATTTTCTTATAAATCTGTGTATTGTTCGAAGAATGGAATAGAATACACACAAAGGAAAGCTTAGAAGTAAACCTTGATATTTAAGAAGACATTAATAATTTCCCATAATGATGATATTTCCTTAATTTAAAAATAAAAAGTGGGGACAAATGGAGAAAAAAAATTGTGGTGTTGAAAAAAAAAAAGCCTACCATCTACATTGTAGACTGTAAGTAAGTATTGGTTGGTTGATTTTCTTGGAACAAATACACTTTTACATCTGGATTCTTCTACTACTGTCCCAATTATTGTTCGTTCATTCCTTTAATGAATCTTTACTGAGCTCCTGTAGCATAAAGTGAAATTCACTAAGCACGGAGAATATAAAGATGAATTGGATAGGCCCTAACTTTAGGGAGCTCACAATTTAGCAAGCTAATTGCTGACCACCAAAAAGCAGCAGGTTTGGTATGTACTAGGATTGAAATAATAGGCCCAGAGGAATATTTTGTAGCACACCGATTCACATTTACATAACCTTGGGACAGACTTTATAGTAAATCCAACTTCTTATGTAATGGGGACCCTTCCTCCAGAAGTATTGCAAAGATTAAATGTGAAAATAAATGTAAAAGTAACTTCAAAAGCCTAAAGCACTGTACATAGAAGCAGATAAGCCTAAATATGACATAATAAGTTGTGGTCTAACTTCTTCACAGCAGAATAAAATAATAGAGCTGTAAGGAAATCTGGAAATCATCTGATCCAATCCTCTCATTCTACAGAATAGAAAACTGAGGTCCCAAGAACAAAGGGACTTACGCAGGAATTCCCAATTTGTTAGTGGCACAGTGAAATCTCTTTACTGGCATCATGATCTGACTTAACACAAAGAAGTCATGGTATGTATTTCCTATAACGTATATATTGCAAAAGAAATATGCTGTATTGCTTCTTTGGGCAGGTAGCTTTATGATGAGTTGCTCATTTGGAAGTTCAGAGATTTGCTCACTTGGCAAGCATCTTTGGGGATGACTACTAGCCGCCTACAGAAAGAAAACCACAGCTTTTCTCCTTTTTGAACAAGTCTTTGAATAAAGGTTTGAGAAGCGGCAATAAACAGCTCCCGGCAACTATAGCCTTAGATCAAAGAACAACCTTTACTTGGGGACAGTAGAAACACCACTACTGGTTGTAAAACCTCAGGAAAGACCACTAACAGCATAACCTTAGAAACAGGATGTGCATAGAGAACAGTTCAATCACAAAATTCATTAGATCATCAAAGCCATACTGCGTCAAAAATCACAGATAGAGGATGTTAAATGAAATGGCAGCTCTAAGAAATCTTTATTTCAACAAGACTATTTTCTCAGCTAGATTCTTAAGAGTACTGAAAATAACCAAGTAACATTTCTTCTCCGCTACTTCCTCTGTAGGACACTGAAAACTGCGTTCAGAGAAACGCTTTCCCTTAATTCCCACACCTTCTTCCAGGTGCAAGGCCAAGTTCCCCAAATGCCTGAACCATCTCACACCTATAGCGTCAGCTCTAGAAAGTGGAGTATTTACTGGAGCAGAAAAACCCAGGCTTGGGAGACAGAGACCTAGACTGTTTGTTCTGTGCTGTGCTACTAAATTGCTATGTGACTGTAGGCGTGTCGATTGACCTTCCTGGGTCTCAGATTTTTCACTAGCACAAGGACTTAGAGGTATCGTCCAGCACTAGACAGCCTGTGGTACCAGACTGGCCCAGTTCCACCGAACCCCGTCCTCTGTCTAGGAGGGCCTTTCCGCAAAGAAGTCACAAGGGGCTTTCCGTGGGGGAGGACCCTAGAAGCTTCCCCTCGGTCTCCCGAAGAGCTCAGCAGCAGCCAGCCCGCGGCTCCACGGCCACCGCCTGTTACTCTGCCCCGGTCGTCGGCCCGCGGCCCCCGGCCGGCTCCTGGCCGCGTCCCCGGCGGCCCCCTTCGGCTCAGACCCGGCTCAAAACCCGGGCCGCCGCAGGAGATAAGGAAACCACAGGAGGGAAATGGAAACTGGAAACGGGCCCTTCCGAAACAAAAGTGCCCACGAGGGCGCTTCTCGGGCGCCCGGGCCTCCGCTGTAAACAGGAAGGGTCGGCTCCGTGGCAGTTTGAGTCGGGGTTTCGAGATAAGGGGAGCTTTTCTTATTTCTCCGGGGGCAACTGTGTTCACAAAACGTGCCGGATAAACGGCAACGCGCGCAGCCTCATTGAGTAAGGGGGCAGGGCGGCAGTGGTTGGGGATCGCCCCTCGCAGGACCACGGGCCACGGCCAAGGCATTTAGCACTGTTTCTAAGGCAACTATTTGCGTCCAGTCTCTCCGAGTGCGAGCGAAAGAGCGAGCCTCGCGCCTAAGCCTTTCAAGAGCGCGCGCGCGCGGGCGGGGCAAGGCGCGGGTGGGGCAAGGCGCGGGTGCGGGCACTATATCTCCCGGCGGAGGAGCACACAGCCGGCCGACAGCACACGCCCCAAAATGCTCTCAGTTGCCGGTTGCTTAGTTGGCGCTGCTGAGCCTTCTTTCCTCGTTCAGTTTGACAAGGACGCTCTGATAGGCCAGCGCGACCCTGCAGTGGTTGGCCGGAAAGAGTCGAGCCGCCTGATTGGCCGCGCCGTACCTGCAATGCGTCAAGCCGCGGCGGGCGTGGAGGGCTCCGCGTGAATGGTCGTGGCTGGCGGGGCAGCCGGCGGTCTTCGGGAGGGAGCGGCTCCGCCTATGGCCGCCATCTTTACTAGTGGCAGCGCGGACGGCCCTGGATGCAGAGGGCCTTTCGCGGCGCTCTTTGGCCGGTAGAGAAAGGCTCTGTGACAGAAGTTGCCTTTGGGGTTTCTTTTCCCCTTTTTACTTTGCGGAGGGTGGTTTTGTGTTGGCTCCGGTCCCGGGGATGTGGTGGGGGTAGAGTTCGAGGGCTCCCGGCTGGGAGCTCAGAGCCGAGTGGCCACCTAGGAAGGCGGGGGGATCTGGCGAGAGTTTTAGCCGCCGCCTCCGCCGCCTCACTAAAACCGCTTGCTTTGCGTTCTCTCGGCGTGCGCGGTTCTTCTCATTTTGTAGAAGCAAAAATGAGATTTGCTTTCTGGGCATCTTGCTCGAGCTGGAAAGCAGTTCTGGAAAGCTCTCCCGAATACGTCATGGTTCTTGCTCATGCTGTGCGCGGTCCCGCCCGCGCGGAACGCGTTTTTGTTTTTTAGAACTGTAAATCAAACAGCCGTCTTGGAAACCGTTTATCGGCTCCAGAGACAGTGGCCTGCAGGGGCAAAACTGAGCTTGCCTGACAGACATGCTATGAGACGTTGGCTGAAAATTATTTTGATCGTATCAGTTTATTTGCCTTTTTAGGCAACTGCTGTGTTTCTGTGTGCATCCGGTTTTCATCCGTCTCTGATGTCCACCCCCGCAAAAAAGGGAAAAGAAAAAAAGCCCTCTTAATGTTTGCATCAAAAGTGGTCGTTGTTCGGGACTCATCCCCTGGTCCGTGGATGTGGGTGAAAAGGAGTATGTTCTCTGGATGAGTTAGGGATGGGGAAACGGAAAAGGCCATGGTTGCCTTGTTTAGCGGGAGGTGATGTCTTTGATGGTTTTATTTGAGCTGCGCAGGTGCACAATCGGTGGAGTGTGGCTATCCAAAGGTGAACCCTGGAGCTGCCTTGGTGTGGGTGTTGCCATGGCTACGGGGAGAGGTGGCTGGTGAATTGCGGGGCCAATAAACCCAGCAAGGGCAGGCCTCTCCCATGTATGAAATCTTCCATTCCCGTGTCTGCCCGGGATTCCCGGATTGATCTATACAGGCACACATGGGCGTGTCAGTTTTTTTTATATCGGCTAATACAGGTGCGTTCACTGCCTTGTGTGGATTTTCTGATTAGATGCTGCCTATAGCAGAGTGGTTTTGGTATCATTTGCCATACATTTTGATTTGCGAGCTGTTGCCACTCTTACCTAATCTTAACCAATTTTTTGGAACATTTAATTATTGGCTTTTATGCCTTTTTCCATAGGTCAACCATCACTTTTACCTTAGGGTGCCTTCTCCCCAAAACGAGCACTCCACTTGACTGTGTATCAGTATAATGCCAGAGCACTGAGTTCATGGACGTTGCAAAAGAAAGAAAATTGCAGCTTTGCATAATCTCCATATAGCAACAACCACTTGTGCCTCTGTGGAACACTCAGTAATTCAGTGTTCTTTGGCAGCTGCAGTGCTAGAAGCAGCCACTTTGCTTGCTGTGTGAAGTATGGCAAAGGACTAAATCTTCCAGAACTGTGGTTTCTTCTGTAGTATGAAGAGAATCTAGTCTATCTCACAGAGTCCCTGTGAGTTTCGCATGAGATACGAAGGTGCCATCACTGTGTAAATTATAGAACTACTGATAATGATATTCAGTTACTAAAGCATTTATTGAATGCCCATAACTGTCTGACCTTATGAGAGAAAGATGTTCCTTCAAGATTCTCTACTTTGTGGGAAGAACAGATGGAGAAACTCAGATCCAAAATCTTAAATGGCATAATTTTCTCTTTAATGGAAGGCAGAGTATTAATATAGCCTTATTAGCATATAGTGCCAGATTTGAGGACTCTTGGGGTGACTGGCTCATCGGTTTGCCTAGGACTTTCCTGGCTTTAGCGTCAAAGGCCCATGTCCTAGAGAGCCCCTTTTGTCCCAGGCAAACCCCAGGACATTTGGTCACCGCTGGACTGTTTTCAGTGCTACAAGGTGGGAGGGTGAACAGAATGGGAAATGAAGACTCCTGCCGTATAGAGCTGATCGGGTTTCCCTGCCACTGAAGGCCACTGGTCACAAGAAAGGAGATAAGCGTGTGCTGACACCTGAAACTCATCCAAGCCAAATTGATACTCTCGTCCATCTTTATTCTTCCGCCTCTCAGTCCCCACACACGTTTTTGTTGTTGTTGTTTTATTTAATTCAAATCTTTATCTCTGGTAAAGCCTTTACTGAGCTTTTAGTCACTTCAGCATGATTAAGTTCTTTTTTATGCCATGGACCCCTTTGCCAGCCCAGTGAAGCCTACTGGCTGCTGTGGTTTGTTGCCCATATTCATAATTGAAGACATGCTACATTTCACTTTGAGGTTAGTGAAAATAAAGATGTTCTACGTTTCCATCCAAGTTCACGTACCCTGTGAATTGGCTCCATTGGAGAGCCCCTGCTCCTGCATTGCCCCATTGCAATTCTCTCTCTACTCTGTCCCCTTTTACATTCTTTCACCTTGACATTCCCACTGCCACCACCATATTTCAAGGCACTGCTGCTGTTTCCCTAACTCTCACAAACGTCTTCATTGGTCTCCTACCCTTAGTTCCATCTTCTGCCCAGTCGATGGAGTGGTTTTCCTAAAGCACACGTCTGATTATGTAATTTCCTCCTCAAACTTGCTTTGGCTTCCTCTGGCCTCGAGGATTAAGTCCAGATTCCTTAGGAGCTCCTTCAGGGCCCTTCATAATCTGGCCTTTTCAGCCCTGATAACCTACTACACTTCGCATCTCCTAGATTTGAGCCGTATGAACTGTTATTCAATATTTGTGCTTTCCCCCTCCATCCTTTATTCACATGTTTCTCTTGGCCTAGAATTCTGATTTCCATCATCTCTACCTCACAAAGAAAGCTTACTTCAAATGCAGGGTGAGTGAAAATAACCTCTTGCTCCCCTGAGCGCCCTTAGCACTTTATTTCACCGTCTTTTGTTACCACATTCTACTTTTATTGAGTATTTGATTATTCATGCCATAAATATTTATCAAGTACCTGTCGTGAATGTGGCCCTGTACTAGAGGCAATGGGGATATAAAGTGAAACCAATTGTACGTTGGTTTTGTTTTGTTCTTTTTTTTTCTTTTCATGTGCACAACAGATTTATTTAAATGTTAGTTTTGGTTGGATTTACAGGACCTGGTGGAGATTATGGGGGGCTTCCTACAACCACCCCCAAATCACCAGTTTCACTGCTGCTTTTTCCTTTTATTTCTCCCTCCCACCTTCTAAAACTGATCTTCATGGACTACCTTAGCATCCTCCTAGACGGTCCTCCAGTAGTCCACTCTGTGTGGCATTAAATATTTCTTTCCGAAACTTGCCTCTGTAAGCTGGTCTTCCTTAGACAATTGTATTTCTTCTTCTTTTTAAAATTCCAATGTAGTTAATGTACAGTGTTACATTAGCTTCAGGTGTACGATATAGTGATTCAACAATTCCATATATTACTCAGTGCTCCTCAAGATAAGTGTACTCTTAATCCCCTTCATCTATTTCTTTTTTTTTTTTTAAGATTTTTTTATTTATTCATTTGTCAGAGAGAGAGAGCACAAGCAGAGGGAGAAGCAGGCTCCCTGCTGAGCAAGGAGCCCGATGCGGGACTCGATCCCAGGATCCCGGGATCATGACCTGAGCCGAAGGCAGACGCCTAACCGACTGAGCCACCCAGGCACCCCCCCTTCATCTATTTCACCAATCCCCCTGCCCACCTCCCCTTTGGTAACCATCTGTTTGTTCTCTGTAGTTGAGAGTCAGTTTTTTGGTTTGTCTCTTTCTTTTCCCTTTGTTCATTTGTTTTGTTTCTTAAATTCCACATGTGAGTGAGATCATAGGCTGTTTGTCTTTCTCTGGCTTATTTCACATAGCATTATACTCTAGATCCATCCATGTCATTGCAAAAGACAAGATTTTACTCTTTTTTATGACTGAGTAATATTCTGTTGTATGTATATATGCCACATCTTTTTCATCCATTCATCAGTCAGTGGACACTTGGGCTGCTTACATAGTTTGGCTATTGTAAACAATGCTGCAATAAATACAGGGGTGCATATATCCTTTTGAGTTAGTGTTTTCATATTCTTTGGTTAAATATCCAGTAGTGCGATTACCGGATCATAAGGTAGTTCTATTTTTAATTCTTTGAGGAACCTCCATACTGTCTTCTGCAGTGGCTGCGCCAGCTTGCATTCCCACTAACAGTGCACCAGCGTTCCTTTTTCCCCACGTCCGTGCTGACACTTGTTTCTTGTTTTTGATTTTAGCCATTCTGACAGGTGTGGGGTGATATCTCATTGTGGTTTTGATTTGCATTTCCCTGATGATGAGTGATGTTGAGTGTCTGTTGGCCATCTATATGTCTTCTTTGGAGGAATGTATGTTCATGTCTCCTGCCCGTTTTTTAAATTGGATTATTGTTTGTTTGTTTGTTTGTTTGGTGTTGAGTTGTATAAGTTCTTTATATATTTTGGATACTCACCCTTTATCAGATACGTCATTTGCATGTGTCTTCTCCCATTCAGTAGGCTGTCTTTTAGTTTTGTTGGTTGTTTCTTTTGCTGTGCAGAAGCTTTTTATTTTGATGTGGTCCCAACAGTTTATTTGTCCATTGGTTTTTAAAGGACTTACATTTCAGGTTGGGAGATAATGTAAACTTAAGAAATGTGTTTTCAAGGTAGAAGGAAACAACGAAGTATTTCAGAAGTGTAAAGGGAAAGCTCTTTTTACTAGACGGATCTGAAGAAAACTTTGTCGAGGAAGTGGCTTCCAGGCTAGTTTGGAGGATCATGATCTATATGGATGTACATAGGGAAGGCATTCCATGCAGAGGGAATACCAGGAACAAAGCGAGGAGGCTGAGAAGAGCAGCATGTGTTGGGGAAGGGGAGGTTTAATCTGTTATGAAGGGGCCTCATGAGAAATCGGGCTGGTGTCAGGTTGGTTAAGGGTAGACAAAGAATAGCAACACGCTCCAGGCAAGAAGATACGACTATCCTGTTTGCATGGAATCCATTGAGTTTTGACAAGAGACTGACAAAATCAAAGGTGATTCAAGAATAATTATGTGGCACCATAGTGGGAGGTGAATTTTATAGAGAGAGACTGTACAGGGGAGACTGATGAAGGCAATAACAATGAGAATAATGGCAAATATTCATTGAGCACTTAAAAAAATGCTGTGCAATACCTTTGTCTGCAGTATCTTGTTTATTGCTCACAAAAACCCTATTATTCACTCCTTTTCACAAATAAGGAAATCTAAGCTGAGAGAGAATAAATAACTTGGCCGGGTTCACCCATGGTGACAGAGCCTGAAGTTGAGCCATTACTGTCTGCAGTAGTTGGTCCATGAGTTAGCTATAATCTGAAAATGTTAGTAGTGGAATTAGAGAAGATCCACGAAATGATGCTCTTTCTAAGTAGTAGTATTTTTGTACTTTATGTTTGAGGTGAAAAATGAAAAAGCAACAAATATCACCATGGTTGGGCTAAATTCCTGGACTATCTTCTTTTTTTAAATTTATTTATTTTATTTTTTTTAAGATTTTTAATTTATTTGACAGAGACACAGCGAGAGAGGGAACACAAGCAGGGGGCCGTGGGAGAGGGAGAAGCGGGCCTCCCACGCAGCAGGGAGCCTGATGCAGGCCTATCTGATCCCAGGACCCTGGAATCATGACCTGGGTTGGAGGCAGATGCTTAATGACTGAGCCACCCAGGCGCCCCCTGGACTATCTTCTTAAATATGGATCTCACTGTGTATCTCCTACATACTTTCCTGTAGTGAAGAAATAAGACACCAGTAAGCAAAATACAGTTGCTACAGTTTTGCCTCAGTTTATAAAAACTTACAATACCAAAATGGGGAAAGGGTTTAGATGCTACTTGGCCTTGGCCTTCTACTTGGACTCCTCAGAAACCTCACCGAAGTATGGAGCAACAGCGCTGGTTTGGAGGTATACCAAGTTATGCTACCAGATAGACCTACTGGGGATTTCTCCTGAATGTGAACTAGAACTTTTCAAAGTATTTGCCTTGGGTGAAAGTTTTCTTGGGCTAGCATCTGTTTAAAGATGTTTAATGGGTTCAGGGCACTGGAGGAATGGTTTTCCTATGCTCTTGGTCAAGTCTGTGACCCCCACCCACTTTGCCTCCCTAAGAAAAAAAGCGGTAAGGAGAAAGAGCTATTGACTGTGCCCTTGAGGAACCACTGGATTGCTTGATTCCCCTTGGTACTATCTTCCCAGTCACGAAGATTATAAAAAGAGGAGCAGGGAGGGGAAGTTTCATTTGTTCTGATCCTTTATTTCCCCCTCCCTATCCATTACACTTCCCATCTTTTTCTGATTGTAGATGGAAAAATTAAACACTGAATGTGTCAAAAATCTTGAAATCTAGGAAAGGCTCACCTTCAAAAGTGCTAGTGTAAATTTTATAATAACCTTGACTACCTTTCCCCCTTTGCCAATAGTCTCAGCATTTTGTTTGTTTTATCATTCTGATTAGATCATAGGTTCCTTAAAAACAAATTACCTTTTTTTTAAAAAGACCTCCCACCACTGGTACCATTGTCCTGAATTTAGTAGTCACTCAGTCTTCATTTGTCATTTGTAATTTTTTTTTCTGATTTATCTTTTCTACCCAACACTTGATGGTCACATCAAAAAGTTCAAGGATATTCTGGAAAAAGTTTCTTCATTTAAGATTCATTCAACCATGTTTATTGATTTCATTCTGTATGTCAGGTATCTTGGAATGTGGGTGCTGATTACTCTCTTCTGGGGTCATGGTTCATAGTCTTATTTGGGTCACCAACACCTTTGAGAGTCTAATAAAAGCCATAGAAACCTTCTCTCAGAAAAGTGTACATACATAAAATAATTCTGAAACCTCCGTCATAGGGTGTAGACTTTCTGACTCAATCAAAGCCAAAACAAAAAACATTTTTTAAAAAATCCAAAAATCCTCTTTAGATGTGTTTAGGGTTTACCACTGTATGATCACATATGATCAGTCTGTATAGGTGACTATTTGTAAGCATTCATATGCAATTGCTCAATGATATAGCACCAAGAAGCTATTCCAATACTTGAACTGTTTGGCTTTTTTAAAGGATTTATTTATTTATTTGACAGAGAGAGAAATAGCAAGAGAGAGAGAGAAAACACAAGCAAGGAGAGGGGCAGGCAGAGGGAGAGGGAGAAGGAGGCTCCCTGCTGAGCAAGGAGCCTGATGCAGGACTCGATCCAGGACCCTCCGATCATAACCTGAGCGAAGGCAGACAACCAGCTGAGCCACCCAGGCATCCCTGTTTGTTTGTTTTTTTAATCTTAAGACTGTCTAAAGCAAAAAATGGCCATCTTTCTACTACTAGAATTTGGAAGATGAAACATCATAGCACCATTATTCATTAAGGTAGAAGTTCTAATTCATCACTGATAAGAACATTTTTCAAATTATAGTATGGCATATTGGTAGACCTAGTCTTTGAAACTTAGAAGTTCTAGTCTCTCTTTTATTTTAAATTTTGTGCCACCTGAAATGTATATGATTCAACTAAGAAGGTACATAAATGAGATTTTTCATAGAACATTTTCCCATAAGATTTAGTACAATTGATGTGTTCAGTGTTCATTTGAAAAAATATTTTATTTTCACTGAAGAGAATGAGTAGTGACTGCATGAGTTATTTTCAGAACAGTTTCCCAGTGGGTTTTTTGTATTCCCTCGTGCTGCTCTTCCTAATAAATATCAGTATTTGCTAAATTTTATTACAGAAAGACTGATAAAGAGGAAACCTGTCATAATCTGTAAATTTGTGTAAAACCTGTATGTTTAAAAGGTGCACAGAGGGAACAAAAGCTGCCATTTGAGAATTTCTTTGTGAATAATTAATGATGGGATAATTGGACACTGAACAAAATTTACAAACATCTACAACTCTTTACCTCCACCTGGAAGCTTGTTGCAGTGATAGTTATTTCAGTAAGATGAGACTGCCGAGATTCCCCAAAAGGATGAGATTCTAAGTGGCTTTTAGTAATCCAGTATGACGGATTTTCTTGTCACTGAATGAAATCTATTTCATTCATTTATTTATTTATTAAAGTTTATTTAATCTCTACACTCAACATGGGGCTCAACTCACAACCCTGAGATCAATAGTCCCATGCTCTTCGGACTGAGCCAGCCAGGTGCCCCAGTGAAGTCTATTTTAAGTGGCAAGATGATCTGAATACAGCATAATCTTCTAGCAGGGCGCCTTGCTGGCTCAGTCGGAAGAGCATGGGACTTTTGATCTCAGGGTTGTGAGTTCAAGTCCCACACTGGTGTAGAGATTACTTAAAAATAAAATTTTTAAGGGGTACCTGAGTGGCTCAGTTGGTTGAGCATCCGGTTCTTGATTTCAGCTCAGGTCCTGGGATCAAGCCCTGCCTTGGGCTCTGTACTCACTCAGTGGAGAGTCTGCTTCTCTCTCTCTCTAATGAATAAATAAATCTTTAAAAAATAATAAAATAAAATCTTAAAAATCTATCAATGAAAAGATCTGTAAATGGTACAAAGAGCATCAATATCATCAGTGAACATTATGGAGGTTCTTACATGGGCAAGGCACTATGGGAGGTACCAAGTTTGCAAAGAATTACACATAGCTCTGTCCTTTAGGTGCTCACAACTAGACTATCACCTGCCTGCAGGCAAGGGCCATGTTTTTATTTATGTTGGTTTTTGTAATGTTTATATTGGCTTATACCCTCAATACACAACCATGTCTGGCATGTGATAGCTGCTAAATAAATACACGTTGAACATCTGAATCAACCGCTATTAAAATAGTTGGAGAGAAAAAGAGAGTTAAATAAAAGGAAACTTCTGTAATGTAGCTTTATGTTTTTCTTTTAAAACATCTTTAGAAATATTGAACACATACAAAACAATATATATAGTACATGTAAATTAATAAGCATAATAAGCCCCAGTGAACCCACCACCTATTCAAATAACTAGAAAGTTACCAATACTGTGGGAAATACTTGTGTACTTCCAAATGTCCTCCCGCCTCCCTACCAGCCCAAACTGCACTCTCAATTCAGGAGTATTTTAACTTTGAGATGTATAAATCAGAAACAAGGATTTACAGATGGCAAATCTGTAATTCTTTATTAAGAATTACACATTTATGGGACACTTGGGTGGCTCAGTCAGTTAAGTGTCAGACTCTTGATTTCGGCTCAAGTCATGATCTCAGGGTCGTGAGATTGAGCCCCGAATCGGGCTCCACGCTAAGTGGGGAGTCTGCTTCTCTCCCTCTCCCTCTGCCCCTTCCTCTCACGTGTGCTCTCTCTCTAAAAGAATAAATCTTTTTTTTTTTTAATTGTAATGTGTTAAAGTTTCCTTAAAGAATTTCACATTTAGGAAGCAGTTGAAAAACAATTTTGTTTTTCATGTGGGAGATCATTTATTACTACAGGTCCTTTGAATATCATCAGAAAATAGTAAGCAAGGTTGCTTCTATGTGTGAAATCCTGGGGACATCAGCACAGTCTATACCACACACAGGGTAAGCAGATACTAGAGTTCATTTTCTAGTGTCTTGTTTTGCCTTGTTTTCCCTCTTATAAAATGATTTTTGAAACGTCATTTTTTTAAAATTTGCTTTAAATAGCTTTTTAATTTGTCTTACGTGTTTTCTGTTTCACAGTCTCAACACTGTCTTTCATCATCTGGGGTATGTTTTTACATAGATGCTGAGTGCAACTCTTCCTGGGAGTTGTCGGTGAAGAGATTTTAAGATGTAACACTGGTTCTAGGTAAAGATTTACCAAAGCAGAACATAAAAATAAAGAAATGATTAACAGAATGGCACTATAGCAACATCTTCTCAAATAAGAATTCTTACACCAGTGTTGACTAGGAGCATACTTTTATACAATACATGGTATAGCATATCATATCTGGTAGTGTAAACGTGAATTCCAAAGAAATACTATAAATGAAGTGGGTTCCTTTCCAGGACAGTTTTACCCTTCCTGTTAATCTTTGTACATCTGGCTTCCATAGCAGTTCTATATGCAGCCATTTAAACAAACTGTCTTCCTTGTTTCTTTTATTTTTTATTTTTTGACATAATTTCAGAGTTACAGAAAAGTTACAAGAATGGGGCGCCTGGGTGGCTCAGTCGGTTAAGTGTCTGCCTTTAGCTCAGGTCATGCATGATCCCAGGGTCCTGGGATTGAGCCCCGTGTCAGGCTCCCTGCTCAGTGGGGAGTCTCCTTTTCCCTCTCCCTCTTTCCTTCCCCTGCTCATGCTCACTCTCCCTCTCAAAAAAAAAAAAAAAAAAAGATACAAGAGTAATATAGAGGATTCTCGTGTACCTTTCCCCTATATTTCCCAACTGTTAACATTTACCACATTGGCACATTTGCACATGTTCTCTTGTGCTCACTCTCTCTTTGTGGCAGACATCACACCCCTTTGTCCCTAAGTAGTTCAGTGTATAACTCAGAAATAAGATCATTCTCTCATGTAACTCTAGTACAGTTATCAAAATCAGGAAAAGGACATAATATCATTGTTTTTTATTGTCTAATCTATAGTCAAAATTCGTTGTCCTAATACTGTTCTTTACGGCAAAAGAAAATCCCAGATCATGCATTGCATCCAGGTATTATGTCTCCAGTCTTATTTAATGTGGAATCCTTCATTTTGGCTTTGTTTTTCACACCATTGACTAATTTACTGATTTCTAACCAATCAATATGCTGAGAATTTTTAAGGAAGTAAGTATATTTCAAGTAATTGAATTAATCACTCTCAAGACCTACAAGAAAAGGTTTAGGTGCTGATTATCTTATCTTACATTCATTAAAAAATAATACCCGAAGAAATGGTAGAGCAAAGGATGAGAAAAAGCAATTTAGAATTCTAGACATTTCTGTCCCCGTAGTGACACAATCCACTGTTATGAGAAAATAGAAAACAGACTAAGACACGTTAGATAATTAATTGATCAGAAGCCCTCCAGCTCTCCTGCTTCCTGGATCCCTGTACTTTTGTCTGTAGCATATATGCTTAATGGAAAAAAAAGTCATTATAAAACACTGAAAGTAGTATATTGGTTTATTTTTATTAATTCATCTACTGTGTTTGGTTTGCCCATAGAATTCTGCCTACTGGTGATCTCTGTCTGGTGGTGATCAGCTATCTACAATAGCTGTATAATAGTTGATATTTGATTTATATTATGTTTAAATGTAATGCTTGTCATAGAATCTAAATTTATCTTAGGACCATGTACACAGGGTTTAGATAGCAGTCTGACAATTAGACTAGGACACAAGTGTAACGTGACCTTATTTATGTGCTTCACTGTAGACAAGGTGGGCTCTGATGGAGAAGAACCTTTTAACCAGGTACTGTTCTGAGCTTTGCACCAAAGTATCCCAACAGGATAGAGGACCAAGGGTGCTGCGGGCTTGAGGGTGTAGCCTGAGCAAGTCTATCCAAAGTGACATCCCTCTTTGAAACTTTATGTATTTCATGTTCATGTTCGTTCATACACATTTTATGTTTCTTTTAATTGAAAAGATGTCTGCCCCCCAATCATCTAGGAGGACTTATTCTCGCTGTAGCTTCAAATACCACTGTACATCACCACACCCCAGTTTGAGAAACACATGGACAGATTTGTGAGATTTGCGGAATTCCAGGCTCGGGGTAGCTCATGAGCGATGCTCTGTCAGGTGAAAGGCAGTCTGTGAAGAAGTGCAAAGTGGGACTCCGTGCAGAGTAGTCATGTGGACTTAGATGCCACCATGAGGAGTTGGAGAAATACAGTGAACAAGAGCACTGGTGCAGATTTAGAAGGAAGGAAACCAGGATTCTGGTTCTCTCTCTGCTATCCCTTTGCCATGGGGCCTTGGGCAAAGCACTGAAATCTGGACTCTGGTTTCCTTATCCGGAGAAAGGCAATACCAGAATAAGAGACCGTAAGTTTCCTTTTGGCTGTGATATTTTGTGATTCATTATGAACTAATAAATATGCATTAGCTTGTTAATAGTCTCCATGTTTCATAATTTACAAATTTAATCTGATAGGTGCTCTTAATATTATTACTAGCCACCTGCTGCTGATAATATACAATATCTATTTCAAGGCAATGAGTATATTTATGCTTTTAAGAATATCATGGGGGGGGCGCCTGGGTGGCTCAGTCCTTAAGCATCTGCCTTCAGCTCAGGTCATGATCCCAGGGTCCCGGGATCGAGCCCCGCATTGGGCTCCCTGCTCAGCGGGGAGCCTGCTTCTCCCTCTCCAACTCCCTCTGCTTGTGTTCCCTCTCTCGCTGTGTTTCTCACTGTCAAATAAATAAATAAAATTAAAAAAAAAATCTGTGAAATCTAGGCCTGCCATCTTATGGATCCTAAATGGTACTACCGAAACACAGGGTAGTATGTCAGGAGATGATTTTTGCACACATCAAAAGAATACCTGCTTATGTGTATGTAACTCATTTCCAAAGGAGTTTGTACAGTATTTTAAAATTTATTTTCTTTGATAATTCTTAGTTTTAACCCTCTAGTAAAGAATTGAAGTAAATCTAAGGAAGCCCCTACCTCCAATTTTAATTGTTTATTGATCCCAATAATTATTTTCCAGGCAACCTTTCATTTTCTAAATGGCTATCGATAGTTCCTTTGCTTTTGAAATTGTTTGGAACAAAAGAATGTTCTTTGAAATGATTGTGCAGAGGTGCTGGTGTGCATATTTTGTGAAAGCTGTGACCATCCACGATTGTGAAATGTAACATTCGTCCTTTTATCTTTCATACAGCTGAGAAATGATGAGACTAGGAGGTTTTCCTTTGCAACTAGGATGGGCATTTGTGGAATTTACTCCTTCCATCCCCGGCTGATGCACCGGAACATTTATCTTGTCATGTAAAAAATCCACAACTGAACTTTTGTTCACAGTGAACATGGGGTAGTTAGTAGCAAACATTTTCCAGCTCTTTCGAAACTGTGACTTTAAAATACTGCAAATAAAAGACTACATCCCAAGTAAATGATGGAATTTTTCTCTAGTAACTCTTTGCTTTGTCCCAAACAGATCCAAATAAAATTGTTCAGACTCCCTTCCCAATAATACCGTTTGAGACACTGAAATATCCTAAAGGTTGCTTTTAACGGGCATTTTGAAATTTTCTCTGGGGCAAAAACTAATTCTCCTGTTTAAGGTTGCTGATTTCGTGAAGCTTTTTAAACTGTGTTCTACTTCCCAGTGGTTTTCAATTTATTTTCAGTATGCTTCAGTATTTGTGGAGGTTTTAATCCCTTTCTAGTTGAAACACGATTATTATAGTACAGTAGAAGCCAGTGCTTGGACGTGGCTGACAGTACAAGTACTTGCTGCAACTAATTTTCATCAGTATGGATCCTTATATCTGAATCCAACATCAACAGCTGGTATCAGTCATGGAGAACTATAGCAGAGTTCTATCCAACCATTTTAGCTTCTCAGGGGTCCCTTTTTGCTGACTAGAGACGTTGGCTGGGATTGCATTCTTCCTACTGCCTCCTGAAAGGTGAATGCTTTTTCTAATCATCTCGTGATTTAATTATCAGATCCCCTTTCTTTAGATTTTCTCTCCTAGTTTGACTAAGCCCTACTGACTTTCAGGAAACAATGCAAAGTGTTATGTCCACATTCGGCCCAATCAAAGTCTGTGACATCCAAGTTTTCTTGTTTATTTTGGTTATGTATTTTAAGATTTTTACAGATATTTAGAATATTTTAAAACCCTGCTCAAAGTTAAAAGTATTCTTTTGTAGTCTGACTCTAATAGTTTACTTAAAACATATTTGAGAAAGCGTTTGGTTTTCTTCCAGTTGCTCAATTGATGTTTCAAAATTTCTAAATCTACATTTGCTTTTACTCTTAAAATATGCTGTCATATTATAAAATCAGATGAGTATACCAAGTGCCGACAATATGTCTTATAGAAATAAAAGTATTCACAAAAATAAATCACTAGGAAAGATACCTCACAAATACGTATTTTGTGAGCTTCAAGTTTCAATAAAGAAGGTAAAACTTGAAATAGTTCTAATGCTGAAACCTAGTTTTGGGAAGGAATGCAAATGTGTAATTTACATGTTGAACCATAGGTGTATGGTTATCTGTTAAATTTCAAAGTTTAGTTTACTTTCACTCCTGCCACAGGAATATTCCGGTGTCCATAAACCTAAAAATAAAACTATTGCCAAGCCTTTCACATATTTAAGTGCAATTAAGATGTTTTTCTTTGGGCAATTATTTTTGGAAGAATAAGACACCAGTGTAAAATTTAAATTGAGCCAACTGGTTTTATAGAGTTCCATGTCATAAGATATATTTGAAAAGCTTAAGTAGTATTGCTTTATAATGGAGTAAGTTGGCTAGAAAGGAAGTAAACTAGATCATTGTGTCTATGAAAACTCAAGTGTAAGTTAGGGTCATTGTTGGAGATTTTGTAGAATGTATTTTTTCACTGGAGGGGAATTGGGCCGGATTTTCTCAGAGATTCTTTCTAACTCTGAAAGTCTAAGATTTTAGTAAACTTCAGATTAATACTTTATGGAATTTACCTTAATATCAGAATGGGAGGCATTTTGGGGGTGTTTAATCATTATTCTGGAAATATATCCTGAGTTGGGGCAATGGAGGAAAAGTCCCTTTTCATTGTGATTAAAGGCATGTTGACAGTAGAGGAAAAAAAAAAGAGCTTCTGTAGCTCTGAAAGTGCTTTATAGAAGCAGTTAATCCATTTCAAGTTTCTCTTCTGTTTCTGCTGATATTCAAGTCCTTTTTGAATAGAATGTGAGGATCATTTCCTGTCATTATTGGGTTTGGGAGTTTGACCTCCCCCCCAAAAAATGACTGTCCTCTGATAACTGGCCATGTGTGGTGGCCAGTACCCTGTAGGATCTGGATCATGATCAATGGTGAAGATTTTTCCATTTTAATTCCCTTGTGATCAGAACCCTTTTGGGTGGGTGCCAGCCGCACACTGTCCCCCAGCATCCATCTCGTTGAAGAGGAAATCATTGTTTCCCTGGCTGCCAGTGCCTGCCAAGTGTCTGGGAAGCACGTTAGACCCCCAGGAAGGGGTCTCGTTGGCCCTGGATAAGTTGTGATCTGGTGGATTGTTCCCCTGACCGGTGCAAGGTGACCCTCAGCAAAACTATGACATAAGAAAGGTTATTTTTTATACCATTCACCCTGGTTCCCACATTTTTTCCTCCCTGGTCACCCAGTGACAGCTTTCATCTTTAGACTTTCAGAGTCTTGATTTAGTATTCTTCACAACACACCCTCTCCTCCAGCTTGCTTTCTGGAAAGGATGTGTTATTAATATGCTAATGCAAATTTAGGTTAATGTCTCTGATCTCTCCCAGGGATATATGCATTTCAAACCTTTCTTCTTGTGCAATGACCGGGCGTCAGCAGACAGCAGAGGTATTTGGGGGCCCTTGTGGAAAGTATGTCACATTAAACTGTCTCCCAGCCTGCCTTCTCTTCTCTTAAGGTCTTAACAACCACTAGTCTCATCTTCAGCATGCCCCTCATACCTCTTTCTCTCATTCATTTATTCAGTATATTTGCTACATAGCAAATACCTGTGGAGCACCAATGTGTGTCCTGCACTAGGCCAAGCCCAGGGCATACCACAGTGAGCTAAAGAAGGCACAGTCCCTACTGTAAGGGACTTTAGAGTCTAGTGAGAGAGTGGGACAATAAAAAAATTGCATAAATGTCAAGTTACAATTGTGGTAAATGCTATGAACGGGGCAGGGGAACAGAGTGCTGTGTGAATATGATAGGGGATTTGATGGAGCCAGGAGGTCCCGGACACCCTCCCTGAGAGAGTTTGGCTGAGTGAGAGTTAATGAGACAAAAGGAATGACAGGATATATTGGTTGCCCAGGATAGCCATAATAACATACCAGACCTTGGGTTGCTGAAAACATCACTAATTTATTGTCTCACAGTTCGGGAACCTGGGCGTCCAAAATCAAGATGTCAGGAAGGCCATGCTCTCTGATGGTTCCACGGGAGAATCCTTCCTTGCCTCTTCTCACTTCTGGTATTTGCTGACCATCCTCAGTGTCCCTTGGCTTGTAGACGTGCCACTTGAGGTTGTCTTCTGTATGTGTCTGTCTCTGTGCCCAAACTGCTCCTTTTGAATAAGAACATCAGTCATGTTGGATTAGGACCCACCCTAATGACCTCGTTTCAACTTGATTACTTCCGCAGAGACCCTGTCTTCAATGAGGTCACATTCTGGGGTCCTGGGGGTTGAAACTTTAGCCTATCTTTCTGGGGGCCACAATTCAAGCCATAACAGGATAAAGAGTAGAAGAGTAGAGTATTCTAGGCAAGGGAGACAGAACACGCCAAGGTCCTTTGGCGGGAGGACGCGTGGCCTGTGTGGTCTAGAGAGCGAATGGGAAGTGTGGTGTGAGAAGAAGCTAGAAAGGAAGTGAGATTAGTTGTTAGGCCTACGTCAGGCATTTTGGTCATAATGTAAAAGCCTTGGTCAGTAATGTTCCTGGTGATTTCAGCAGGAATAAGGCATGATCAGATTTGCACTTGTAAAAAAATCACCCTGGCTGCAATGTGCACAATGGGTTAGTGAAGCAAGAATGGATGCAGATGTACCAGTGAAGAAGCTATGCAACGGAGCATGTGAGAGAGGGAGAGGCAGGCAGGGCATTCGTCATAGAAAGTCCAATCAGTGAGCCTCGATGATGGATCAGACGTGGCACAGAGGATGAAATGGTCAGGGATGATTTGTTCCTCGATTTCCAACTCCTTTGCTGAATGCATGCAGGGGGACACTGAGGAAGAGCCGGGTTAGGGGGCAAAATTGCAAGGTGTTTATGGACATGCTGGGCTTAGACGTGTACAACTGTCAAATGGGCCTCTGTAGGTCTGGAGCTTAGAGGAAAGGTCCCAGCTGAAGCTGAATGAAAGTCCAAGTCATTGGCATGTAGGTGATATTGAAGGTGGTTGTTTTTTTCTTTCTTTCTTTTTTAATGGGGCGAGCCTTCAGCCACTGAGAGTGGCAGCTGAGGGAGAAAGAGTATTTGAGTGGGAGAAGGGTCATCGAATGCTTACAGCAGGAGATGATAGAAAAGGTGGCCCTAGGTAGAAGAGGAGACATTTTCTCAGTTAGCAGGACTCTTTAGGATTTTCCCTTCCTGGCTTTCCTGTGTGACGAGGCAAAGTGGACTTCCCCCTCCTGTCACAGATAGTCCTCAGCCCCGAGCTGATGCTACAGGCTGGGGTGGGTGTTTTCTCCTCCTGTGTTTGATAGAGTCTAATCTGACAGCTGCTATAAATACAGGAGGAACGGAAGGCCACATCTTGAGTAATTCAATTTTGGTAATCTATCAGTAAATCGCAAGATACGTCATGGTATCAAAATAGATGATCATCTCCATTTAAAAAATAAAACTTTGGATTTTCAGTCACTTCAAGGCAGACCTTTTCCATTTTTCTTCTGAGGCAGGAAAAAAGGTTATGTAATTTTTTTTTAATGCCATGGTGTAGGCAAGTCCAAGCCAGAACAAAGTCCATCTAGTCCTCTCCGTCGGGGTCGTAATTCATTTTTTCTATTCATCCTTTCTGGCTCCTTTTGTTTTTTAAATTCTGGATTCCATTGGTCCTTAACATAAAACTTTTGGAATGCCTCTGTTTTCTTGTTCTTATGTACCCCATTCTGCATTTCCTCTATTAAATGTTGTGTCCCAGGTAAGCATTTGTGGGCTGGCCTTCAGCTGCACCTGCCTGGGCGTGTTGAAATTGCTGATAAGAAAGAGGGAGCCCCAGCTGGTTGGCAACTCGGGAACACTAGTTCATGCCAGCGTCAGTGGGCTTAGGATTTCCATGAAAGTCTTCCTTTTTTGTATTTTTATTTTGTCTTTTAAAAAAATTGTATAAATATTCCCTGAAGATATTCTTATTGTAAAGCGTTTTTAAAAATACAGAAGTATTTAAAGCAAGATGTAAAAAAAAATTATCTGCTGTCCCTTTTCCCAGCACTCTCCCTATCAATTCTGTTTGCTATTTCCCAAGTGGGATTTGCATCTTTAATACGGTTTTTGCCATCTTTCTCTTGCCCCTCCTCCCTCCCTCTTCTTTTTAATCCCTGCAAAGGATTCCATAATATAGTTGTATCATTATGTAACCAATTTTGTATTGGTGTTTTTTTTTTTTGCTCTAATTGATAATGCTGCAGTGGACGGTGTTATCTATCTGTACATTTTTCTCCATATCTGAATGTATTTCTTTAGGTTAGATTCAGAGAAGTAGTATCCTGGGCATATGCATTTAAATTTTTGGAAAATGTCTTCTGGCGCCCTTTCTCCCCACCCCCACCCACTTCTAACCATGCTTCTTGGGAACTCCCTCTTCTGGTTTAACTAGTCTTCCTAGCTTCAGGAATTAGGAGCCTATGGTGCTGGGGGTTGGGTGGGCAACGTGGCAAGCACTTGCTGGCATATTCCTGTTCCCTCAGAGAACCAAGAAAGTTGGCAAATGTGGCAAAAGCAAAGGATCTCAGGAGAAGCGCCACCACCCATGTTTCTGGATGACCAGGAGCACGGATGGGCACCTTGCTCTAGAAAGCAGAAATCTAAAATTCTGGGCTTTGAAGGAGGACACAGCACCTGCTATACCCCTCTCAGTTTTTTTAAATGGAAATTAACTTCTTCTAAGGCTTTACCCAAGTGATATAAATTTTATATATTCTAGAGTTGGCCTCGATTTTTCTAAACCTGACACCAAAACTAGAAACGGCAAAACAAAATGAATTGATTTGACTAAAAGGAAATTTACAAAAACTTTCCGAAGGCAAGAGAAACCAATATAAGCAAAAATTTAAGGTAAAAAAACACACAAAAAACCTGAGACAATATATTTAATACATCTATGTAATATATACTAGGCCTGCGTAAGATCCCATATACATACGTATCAAGAATTCTTAGAATCAGGGGCGCCTGGGTGGCTCGGCCGTTAAGCGTCTGCCTTCGCCTCAGGTCATGGTCCCAGGGTCCTGGGATCGAGCCCCGCATTGGGCTCCCTGCTCAGCGGGAAGCCTGCTTCTCCCTCTCCCACTCCCCCTGCTTGTGTTCCCTCTCTTGCTGTGTCTCTCTCTGTCAAATAAAATCTTAAAAAAAAAAAAAAAAAGAATTCTTAGACTCAGAAAAAGACCAACTCTCCAATAGGAACATGGGCAAGAGGTCATGATTAAGCAATTTACCAAAGAGGAAATACAAAGAACCATAAATATTTAAATATAAATTGGCATAATATTTCTGGAGCTCATCAGCTTTAGATATTAAACCATGTGTATTAAAAGTGTTTTTATTCCCTTATAGTGCAGGAAAGACGTTAGGGTTCGAAGCCAATGGCTAAGAAAGAATTCTTGAGACATCTTTGGTGCAAACAGGTGATTTTATAAAAGCCCGGAGACAGGACCTGTGGGCAGAAAGAGATGCGATTGGGTCAGGGGTCATGACGAGTGGCCCAAGTTGGGAATAGGTTAGGAAGAGAGTAAGTCGCTAAGGAATTTTGGAAGCAAGGTTTTCAGGACCTTGAGGGGGCTAGCTATTGTTGGGAAAATGTCATTTATTACTGCCTAATAAAACCCGAGTCATGAGACCCTTCAGATGCATATCGGTGGGCCATATGCTTGGGGGATGATTGCCAACACGTATCTTGGGCGTAGAGATAAAGGAAGTTTCCAAAAGAATTTTTATATGTTAAAGTAGACTTACAGGATCCTTGGCGGGGGTGGGGGTGGTGGTGCTGGAATCGGGCTAGGATTGCCTTTTGCCCTTAGCAAAGTGTCAACATCGAGGCCGTTGAGTCCCGAGAGGAATGTCCCTCTGCCTGTTTCAAGGACTTGTCAATGGGCTGTAGGTAGTAAGGAAATTTAATAATTTTTCTTCTACCTTTGTTTCCCACATCACCTTTGACCTAGAAATTCCACTTAGAATTTATCCTAAGGAAATAATGATGGATGTGCACAACGGTTTAATTTATAGATATTAATTTCAGGCTTATTTGTAACATTTTAAAAGTGGGATGTAATCTACCAGAGAGAAGTGATCCATGAATCATGGTACAACAAGATAATTGTAATGGATTTGTGGAATGTCACTGATGCTGTGAAATGATTAGCAGGCAAAGATCTTCATGGTATACTGTTAAATGAAAAAAAAAATCAAATTCTGAAGCATCATGCACATTATGATGCCCCTACTTTGTGTTCCCTAAAATATACTTATCTGTGGCAGGAAAGGCCAAAACCTTAATAGCAGTTATCTGGTTTGGGGGGGATTATGACTGATTTTCATTTTATTATTTTTGCTTGTCTATAGTTCTTAAATATTTCATGTATTATGAAAATTTATTTTTGAGGAATTTCCTATTTTTTCATGTACGATTTCTTTTATTTTTAAGATTTTATTTGTTTATTTGAGAGAGAGCACAAGGAGTGGGGAGGGGCAGAGGGAGAGGGAGAAGCAGGCTCCTGCTGAGCAGGAAGGCCAACGCTGGGCTCATCCCAGGACCCAGGGATCATGACCTGAGCTGAAGACAGACACTTAACTGAGCCCCCCAGGTGCTCCTCAAGTACTATTTCTAATTCATTGATCTTTCTTCATCTCCTTATACCTACATATTAAAACATTACCCACTTTTGTAGAGTCTCCCATTTTAGGGTCACTTTCTGGGAATCTTTAGTGAGTAGAGGTGCTAAGTCATGCCTTAAAAATATGGAAGAACAGGGACACCTGGATGGCTCAAGTCAGTTAAGTGTCTGGCTCAGCTCATGATCTCAGGGTCATAAGATCCATCCCCATTTTGGGCTCTGTACTGGGTGTGGATTCTCTCTCTCCCTCTTCTGCACTCATGCTCTCTCTCTCTCAAAAACAAAAATGAAAGAACAGACTTAGAGGTAATAAAATAAAATACCTCAAACTTTTGTAATAAAATTTTATTATGGTTTAAGACATGAGACATACTATCTAATGAATGGCTCACAAACACACCCCTAGAAATACATTTTGAACATATTTCTGGCTTATTTTTAGTTATGTGTGGATAAGTACTAGGGTAGATACTCAGGAATAAAACAAATACTAATGCTACTGTTTTAACTCCCCCAAATATTTATGGATTATATAGTGAATTAAGAAAAATGTTACCACTTTCAGTTGTTAACACTTTTTGAACTGGGAATTAGTTCACTCATGCAGTTTATTTATTTATATTTAAAGATTTTATTTATTTATTTGACAGAGAGAGAGCACAAGCAGTGGGGAGCGGCAGGCAGAGGGAGAGGAAGAAGCAGGCTTCCTGCTGAGCAGGGAGCCCAACACAGGCTTGAACACAGGACCCTGGGATCATGACCCAAGCCAAAGGCAGATGCTTAACTGACTGAGCCACCCAGGCACCCCTCATGCAGTTTGTTTTTAATTCACTTGATTTTATTTTTAATCCACCTTATTTTACTGAAAACTTTTTTTCTGCAGGTTAAAATAGAATGCTCCTTTTGAAATGATATTACTCAGATACCCTGAACGTGATGATTTGCTTCACACCTGATTCTCCTCTTTGAGAACATGGTTTCCAGTGAAGAGGGATTTGCCTCATCACGTCTTCCAAAGAAAAAATGCCATACCCATATAGACGAATAGTCAGTTTTGATTAGTTTATCACCTTGAGCTTGGTGAAACTAATGGATATTTCAGATAACTAAGCACAGGAGGATGGTTGGATATTCACTTAGTCCTTCATTTGACAAGCTTTTATTTATAATTTTTTTTTAGATTTTTATTTTTATTTTAGAGCATGCATGAGCGTGCTGGGGGGGTGGGTGGGGGAGGGTGGGTGGGGGAGGGACAGAGGGAGAGGGAGAGAGAGCCTTAAGCAGACTCCGAGCGGAGCATGGAGCCCGACGTGGGGCTCAGTCCCATGACCCTGATATCACGATCTGGGCCTAAACCAAGAGCGAGAGTCTTAACTGTCTGGGCCACCCAGGCACCCCCAACAAGCTTCTATATGGCACCTACTGTGTGCCAGGCACCAGGCAGCTGCCCACCCCCATTCCTTTCTTCCTTCATGCCTACCGTGTGCCAAGCACAGGGTAGACTATGACAAGACAACCTGGAGAGGGGTAATCTTGCAGTCAGGCAGAGACAGAGATGTGTGTTGAGCTGCATGGGAGAAGGTACGCTGGAGAACAGTGGAGGGGAGGGCGCCTGGGTGGCTCAGTCGGTTAAGCGACTGCCTTCGGCTCAGGTCATGATCCTGGAGTCCCGGGATCGAGTCCCACATCGGGCTCCCTGCTCGGCAGGGAGTCTGCTTCTCCCTCTGACCCTCTTCCCTCTCGTGCTCTCTATCTCTCATTCTCTCTCTCTCAAATAAATAAAATCTTTAAAAAAAAAACAGTGGAGGGGAAAAGAATATAATCAGAAACGGCTTATAGAGGGAAGGAGTCTTGCTGAGTCATAAAAGATGAGGAAATGCTCATGTGCAAGGGAATTCATCAGTCTACCAGCACAATAGGAGACAGGACAGAAGCACTGGACTGAGGTGGGGGGACCATATGAGTGACGGATGATAGGACCCTAGACAAAGGGAAGAGCAGTGAAGGAAGAGAGACAAGAACAGACATAATATGTAAGAGAAAGAAACAGTCTTTATGCCCGGCTTTGAGATCCAAAAGAAATAAAAGGGGCAAGGGAGACTCCTGAGTCAGGAAGCTTGGAAGTCACCTGGGAGGGTGGATATTGGCACTGTCCCTGGCCACAGGACAGGCTTGGTAGGAATGAACAAACGGAGGCACCTGCGAGCCCCTGGCTGAGTGTATATAGGTCTGAGGGCTGTGGAGGGGGGGGAGTCTGGACCAGAAATCAATTTAAGAGGCATCTGTACCTAAGAGGCACACTTAAATGACAGCTAGAAAGAGCCTGTTTTAGACCCTTAGATGCTCATTTTAATAAATTAGTGTATTGACAGAGCCACTCTCTTTTCTATTATTTCAAATTATTTATCCCATAAAGGAACATCGCCCACAGCCGATAATCACAGTGCTGCAACTTTGAATTATATCACCAGGGAAGTTTGAAAATGTGGAGTCCTGGATCCTACCCCCGGGGGCTGATTCAGTAGGAAGGTAAGGCAGAGATATGTAATGTTCACCAGATATCCACCTCTCACCCCCTGGCGGTGGCCGGGGTGGGGGCGGGGGGGTAGTGATGTGACATGTTCTGGCCAATGCATTGTGAGTAGATGTGCCAGGAGTCATCTTGAATGTCTTCTTCACCTGCCACATCACCGGCAAGAGACCTCGCCTCCCTGGTGGAGCCACAGGAGAGAAACAGCCTGCCTTCCTGAACCCCTGCTTCGCATGCGTTTCCCTGGAGGACACTCAGAATCCCAGTGGACTTTGCATGAGTGAGAAGTAAACCCTTCAAGGTTAAATCACTGAGCTTTTCGGGTGTGCCTGTTACTGCAGCATAGCCTAGCTGATCCTGACCAATGCAGCCAGCCCATCTGTGGGACCCAGAAGCCAGTTTTATAAACATACAGTCGGTGATCCAGCTGCCATGGGCCACTGACCACACTTTGTGATCAATGACCAGAATGACCTTTTGGGATAGCCTAGGTCGCGTGGGTGCCTTAGAATTCTCTTTAATGTTAGACCTTCCATGAAGTAGGCTTGGCTAGCAAATGGTGTGCCCTCCATTCGGAAATGTTAACAGTATATGTCATTGAAGGAAGCATGATTCATTGGTATAATTAACATGTTGATCACAGTTTGCTAAGCATTTCCTATGTCCCAGGCACAGTATTCAGTGTTTCACCCTTGCGGCGTAAATATGATTGTACACAGGTAGGAAGTGGTAGGGTGAGATTTGAACCCAGTTTTATCTAATTCCAAACTTGGGTGCTTTTTTTTTAAGTTTTTTTTTTTTTTTTTTTTTTTTTTAGTAATCTCTATACCCAACGTGGGGCTCGAACTCACGACCCCAAGATCAGGAGTCACATGCTCTTCAGACTAAGCCTACCAGGCACCCCTAGTTTCAAACTTGTGCTTTGATTCCTATACTCTCATCTGCAAATATTACTCCCCTAATGTTTTAGAGCCGGGGTCTTACAGCTGAGGAGGACCCTAGTGTCTCCACCAGAACGCCTTGCAAAGGTTGTGGTAATACTAAAGGTTGTGTAATATTGAACAGTAAAAATTTTCTTGAACTTACTTTACAATTTTCAGCTAAGCATTTTTTAGGCTTTGAGGACAGCTAGCTAGCATACTTTCAATTTTCCTAGCAATAAATGAAGATTTTTGATTTCTAAGGGCTGTGAAGGAAGTTTGCTATAGGGTTACAATTCCATCTCTGGGGATCCCAGACTTTAATGCATTTGCATATCAATAAACCAAACAGCACAAATTACTTGTAATAAAATCCTTTGCAAGCTTCTACGCATTGACCATTATGTCAGAAACTCTACAAAATAATCTCGACAAAGAAAAACAAATATTGTATGATCTCATGTCTGTGTGGAATCTAAAAATGCCAAACTCATAGAATTGGGAAGTAGAGGGCGCCTAGGTGGCTCAGTTGGTTAAGTGACTGCCTTCGGCTCAGGTCATGATCCTGGAGTCCTGGGATCGAGTCCTGCGTCGGGCTCCCTGCTCAGCAGGGAGTCTGCTTCTCCCTCTGACCCTCCCCCCTCTCATGCTCTCTCTCTATCTCATTCTCTCTCTCAAATAAGTAAAATCTTAAAAAAAAAAAAAAAGAATTGGAAAGTAGATAGTACAGGTTGCCAGGGGTTGGGAGGGTGGGGGGTGGGGGAAATGAGATGTCTGTCAAAGGGTACAAACTTTTGGTTGTAAGATGAATAGATCCTGGGGATCTAATGTACAGCATGGTGCCTGTAGTTTGTAGTTTACAAGACTGTATTGTATACTTGAAAGTTGCTAAGAGAGTGGATCTTAAATGTTCTCACCACACACCTCTAAAAATGGTAATTATGTGGGGTGATGAACTGTATTGTGGTAAACATTTCACAGTATATATACATGTGTCAAGTCATCATGCTCTACGCCTTAAATGCAATACCATGTTATGTCAGTTCTTTCAATAAAGCTAGAAAAGAAAAAGTCTCCAGATCAACAGTCTGTGTAGCATAGCCTCTCTTGATTCTCAACATCTCAGTGTTCTTGTCTACTTGAAAACAGAGCTGTCTCTTCTTGAGATGCTGGACTTGGATTGCAAGACCAGAGTTCAGCTAATCAGTGGATGGCAATGACAGGACCCGAGAACGTTTAACAACAGTAGCAAATGACAACAGCAGTAACAAAAATACTTCAAACTTCTCAGGAAAAGAAACTGTGTCCCAAAAGACCATGGATGTGCTTTTTTTTTTTTTTAAGATTTGATTTACTTATTTTTGAGAGTGAGAGAGAGTGTGTGAGCATGAGGGGAAAGGAAGGGGCAGAGGGAGAAGTAGACTCCCTGCTGAACAGGGAGCCTGGCGAGCAGGGGCTTGATCCCAGGACCCTGGGATCATGACTTGAGCAGAAGGCAGATGCCCAACCAACTGAGCCACCCAGGCGCCCCATGGATGTGCTTCTGTTAAATGTCAAACCGTTTGATAGAGTCAAATGTTGACGAGCATTCAATGTTGACCTTTTCTTACCAAATAGAAAACCTTGTTGCAAAATCTTATCTACTGTCTACAGTAGTTACCTTGTTAGAAACCTTAACAAAAATGTTGTCTGGGTTTATTTTTCCCTCTCAATTCCCTTCAGAAACGGGTGGCGTGGAGGGAGATGTTACCCCGGGATACCATGACTGGGAAAGTGATTTACCCTGCTTTGGCCAAAAAGGTTGGTTGGTTGGTTGATATAACTTAATGCCAAGTCTCAGAGCAGTGGAAAATTAGAATGATTACAGGCAAGCTCATGAAATATCTCCAAGCATGATTTGCTCAGGTCCCATTTTCAAACAAAGGAGCCTGGAAGAAAAATGTCCCTGTAGTTTCGAAGTCCTCCCATCCAAGAACCCAACGCCTTACCTTCCATGGGGAGCCACAGAGGAAGGAATTTACCCTGGGTGGAAAGTTCACTGAACATGCTGCGCTGACTATTTGAAAATTACTTGTTCCAAAAGCCCTTCAGAAACCAGTAATCCTATTAGCTTGGCTTCTGGAACAGTTACCTACCTGCAGCAAAAAGTAATTACAACTGTCAGCCAGCAAATAATTGCTCCAGTGTCTAAATGAATGGGGAATCTTCTCTGGAAGGAATTACTGTTCCTAAATGAGTCAGCTCAGCCTTCGTCTCTGCTTTGGTTGCCGACCAATTGGGCCATCTGCCTACACAAGGGAGGAAAGTGAAAGGGGCGAGGGAGCTTTAATTGCTGGAAACAGGCAGCTGAGGGACTACGCAAAGCTTATCACCTGAAGGGTTCTTCTGCGCCATGGGAAGCCTTTCCTAAAGACACAGACACCCTAGGCGAGTTTCAGGTCCGAGGATTTGACCATCGGCTGCATCATAAAACCTCCGAAGCTCCGACCTTTTCCTCCCATTCTTTGCCAGTGCTCACTAAGTGAGCTCACTAAGTGTACAAGGGTGTCCGGTAGAGAGGAGTCCCTGTGCCCACAGCTGGGTAATAAGGTCAAGAGTTGTCACAATAGACCTTTTGCAAAGAAATGAATGGGAAGGGTTTGGCAAGGGCAGGGGGTCAGTTTGTAAAGAGGAAAAAAGAACAAGGCCTTTCCAGTAAGGCTCAAAGGCCCCCAGTGCTCAGGACTCCAAAAGGACCCCACTTTCACCTCCTGAAAAGCCAGCCCTGCTTTGGTTGGAATCTGCCCCCCCCCCCCACCGCCGCCTGTCGCTAATAGCTGGAAGAAGTGGGAGACAGCAGAGCCTCCCCTGGACTGGGAGAACATGGGGGTCCTGGCCCAGCCATGCCCTGAGCCAGCTGCACCGTCTTGGGTCAGCTCCTGGATTTTTGAGAAGCTGAAATGAAAGGAGTGGTGACTGTGGAGGGCTCTGTTGCTTGGAAATCCTCCTATAGATTTGGGGCACAGTTGGGCCGTGTGGTCTGAACACGGGCAGAATGCTGCAGGCAGCCAGCTGTAGGGACGAGGGTTTTGAGGAACTCTCAGGAGCTTAACGGAAAGGTTTTTAAAAGGCTCCTGTGTGCGAAGGACCAAAAGGCATGGTTAAGCCCTGCAGGAACTTACAGATAAATTGCTGCCAATTCAGGAGGGAATAGATTGTCAGGTTGGGGGACTGGCTCCATGGTGACTCTGTGCCTATAGGCTGGGACCTTGTGCTAGTGACCAAACTTGCCTGACCTTGACATTATCCTTTATTCTCTGCAAAAGAAGATGAAGCGGGAACAGTAGATTGGTGAGCACCGTTATGGGGAGGGAGTCCTGCCTGCTGAGCCACTGGCTACCTGCCTGGTCTTCCATCTCAGTAACACCTAACATGGCAGCTCACAGTTGCCCGCACAAATCACAGACGGTCATGTGCTTACCTCGCTGTGCACCGACCTGTCTTTTGTTCTCTCTTCAGCTCCAAGTTTAATATTAATATTGACTCACAATATTAAACACCCTAACTTACCTGCGGACGTATTTACACATTAGAGACCAACGCCATCAGTTTAGAATGTGTTGCTAAGAGGACATGAATTCTTCCCTAAATAATTATGCCTGGGGTTAGTTGCATAAGTAACAGTAACTAAGCAAATACCAGAGATAATTATTTGTTGATTATTAATTCAGTGTATTTTCTCTCTCCACCTTAGATTTACTTTACTATCATATTTTTGAAAAATGTTAATGAAAGATGTATATTTAACGCACATTAAAGATGTCATTTGACTTTTAATGCATTGCTTAAAACTGCTTATCCATGGGGTGCCTGGGTGGCTCAGTCGTTGGGCGTCTGCCTTCGGCTCAGGTCGTGATCCCGGGGTCCTGGGACCGAGCCCCGCATCGGGCTCCCTGCTGGGCGGGAAGCCTGCTTCTCCCTCTCCCGCTCCCCCTGCTTGTGTTCCCTCTCTCGCTGTGTCTCTCTCTGTCAAATAAATAAATAAAATCTTAAAAAAAAAAAAACCTGCTTATCCACTATCATGCTTTTATAAATAATTTTTGATGCAAAGATTAGGGAAAGAATTCACCTGTTTTTTACAGAGCATTTTGTTCGAAATATTTTGCCAGCAAATTCTGACGTCATTATTCCCCACCCCCTTAGATACGTTTTGTTTTGAAGGCACATTCCACATTCATTCTGTAAGCATTTGAGTGCTGCTCTTTGCTGAGCCCTGGGCCCAGCACCTAAGTGCTGTAGAAATTGAGGGTAAGCACTTGAATGTTTTCGGTTATTTCCCTTGGGGAGTTCGTCCTTTTTCAAGATTTTAAACTCTAGGCAGGCAACTCTCCCAGTTGACATTTCCAGCCCCGTAGACCTCCAGGCCCACATCCCCACTCAGGTACTCTGCCTTCTAAAACCAAACTCTTTCTCTGGGCTGGTCTTAGTCTGGGAGGCGGCTTTTGCTGGGCCTGGAAGTGTGTGAGGGGAGACTGTGTCGGGGGAGAGGGCGGGGGAGGTGTTCTAGGTTGGAGGGCCGCCGGCGGAGAATTGGGAATAAAAGCGGTGTGGTGGCGCCACCGTCAGGCTCTTGTGGGCACTGCAGGCAGGGAGAGAAAGAACCAAAGCAGTTAAACCTTGTGTTGGGTGGATGAAACAGAGGGATGACGTCAGTGTACAGAATGGACTGGAAGGAGACGGGAGGTAGGGGGACCAGCCTGGAGGATGCTTTAATGTTGCAAGTAGAGTGTACCTATAGTATTGATTAAAATGACAGACCAGACAGGAGGAGAGGGTCGTGGACCCTTTCAGAATAAAACGAAAGCTATGGGTCTTCTCCCCAGAAAAATAAGCATAGGTGTACCAAGTATTATGTGTAATTTTGGGTGGGGGTTCATGGGTCGCAGTAGGTGATGAAACAGGTGGATTTGGGATCCGCAAAGGAAACAGGAATAGCACAGTGTAGCCGGTGGAAGTCAGTAGGGAGACTTGGAAAAGGAAGTAGTTCAGGGAAGAAGGGACCAAGACATGCGGAAATGTGGAGATGTGCTTTGGGCTGCGCACATGTGTCTGCAGTTGTGTGAGGAGAGGCCCAGCAGCGTGGCTGGAGGGGGAGACCTGAGTCGTTTGATCTGATTGCATGAGTTTTCCTTTTGAGGGGCACCTGGCTGACTCATTCGGTGGAGCACGTGACTAAGCTCGGGGTTGTAAGTTTGAGCCCCACGATGGGAGTGGAGGTTACTTAAAAAAAATCTTAAAAAGAAAGAGTTTTCCTTTTGAGAGTAAATGAGCTCCCTGAGTTAACAAAACAGCAGAAGGCATTCAAGTATTTCCCAATATAAATAATTGGAGCCATAAATATGCCAGTAATATTTCTGGAGGAGTTTGGGATTGCTGTCATGAAAAAACCATACATAAACAGACACTAGATAAATTCCCAAGTAAATTGTTTCATTAATATTCATTATAAGGCTTAAAATTAAGCATAAGTTGTAAGAATCAAGATCAGGAGAGAAGCTGGCCATTTAAAGTTATAGTCATTAAGGTAAGCTTCCGAGGAACAGATACATCAAGATGTCTAGACTTCTCAAAATCGTTTTCCTGGTGTCTGTATGCTGCAGTGGAAGGAGTGTAAGTCAAAACACCACATCCCTCCTGTTCCAGGTTCTCTGCCTACATCCCCCCGAGCTAGCGGCTGACAGAGTGGCGCCTTTTGACCCCATAAGCTGCACTCAAATGGGAGCTCTTTGGGATCTGATGTCCTGGGAGCAGAGATGTAGAAATAGACTGCTCTCTCCGAAGAGCTAAGGGGAAACAACATGGTTAGTTTCCAAAATATCCAGGGCTGTGGTCCTGCTATACAGGAAATCATCACTCTGATGTTTGGGTTTGGGGAATTCACCAGTTCTCCTGACTGGGGCCAAAATAACACACCTATTCCAGAGACTGAAGTGGGGCATAGCCCTGAATCCTCCCCTCAGTCACCCTTCCCAGAAGGTCTGGTGGCCATTGGACAGGTCACGCAGAGCCTCGAGCGGTCCAGGCGGGGACTGGCCACCCAGTACCCATAAGGCACCACAGAAGTGAGCACTGGTCATGACTTTCTCAGAACCCACACCCTCTACTTACTCCAAGCTGTGCTAGGTCTCCGCATCCAGCTTCTTCAGATACCCCGAAAGCCGGTGCTATACAATGAATGACCTGGGTATTTCTGGAGACAGGGATTGATTTGTCAAGGTAATTGTCTGTGGTAGTTTTGGAGGCCCCAGCTAACCTTGACTTCCCAGAGGCTACATGGGATCCACTTGGAAGGTAACAAGCCTGAAAGACCTCCACTCCCCAGAACTCCAGTTGCTTATTTATTTTTGTGGTGCTCATCTCTTATAAGAAAACATCAAATGATGGGAGAGGTGACTCGAGCCAAGGATCCCAGTGTCTGGTCCTATTAGCTGATGAACCATATTACTGGGTGAACCGTGACCCTGTGTAGCCTTCCCTGATGTGGGTAATGAGGATGCTGAGATACACACCATCCCTCATCGTTGAGGAAGGGGCAGACAATAAATCCACAAGGTCTTTAGAAGTGTTATTTCCAGTAACAGTTTTAGCAAAAGATTTTTTTTCCCTTGGCCCCCGAAAAGCAAATTCTCCAGAACTGCCTTGGTCTGTTCAGCTAGGGGAACCAGGGCTGGCTGGGTGGGGACCTGTCCTGGGTGAGGGGCTCCTAGAGGGGCTTATTCAGGCCTCAGCGAAGGGATGGGTTTAAATCAAGGAAGAATCATGAAGGCAGGGTTAAGAGCCAGGGAAGCCATCCTGAGCATCAGGTCAGAGGGTCAGGAAGGCTGTGAGCAGGGAACAGTCCGGGGGACAAGAAGTGAGAGGTCAGGCCAGACAGATGCTTTGTATGACAGATGAGTGAACTGGGACCAGCCCTGTGACCCAGGAGGCAATGGTGTTGGGGGGCACCTGTTTTAACTGGGGGTGGCCATAGGGGTGAGGACAGATTGGCCAGCTGAGATATGCCAGAACAGACTAACCAGGAACATTCTGGAAAACTGAGGTTCTGTGATATTTTCCATACAGAAATAAAATCCCTAAAATTAGAGTTTGAAGTCTACTCGTGCTATGAGTATTTTGAGTAACTTTGCAGAAGACTGGTAAGTGCTTCTGAGTTACAGGGCTGCCCCCTCGTCCCCAGCACAGGTTTCCTTCTGGTGCTTTGTGTGGTTTGAGCTCAAGTGGCCTGAGTAGCCGAGGGGCTGCCCCGCACCTGGAGTGTTAGCAGCGCAGTGTCCTGCCCTCAGGCCGACTTTTTTCTGTGATGATAACAAGCATTTGCTTCTTGCCTTCATCCTTACCTTTGAATGGTAAATCCCTTGTGCTGGATGAAAACCTTCCCTCTCTGTTGGCACATCTGAAATACCTGTTGATTTCGGGTCACAGGACAGAGGGGGTTGAGCTAGTGGCAAGAAGTTGGGCCCCCGGGGTTGTATGGTTACCGGGCCAGCCGCCTTGCTGGGGCTGAGTCTGGACTCCCACCGAGCCCACTAGCTGCTTCTGTCGCCTTCCCCTTACTCCCCACTGCTCTTCTAGCCCTTCTGTGATGGTGGGAGCCCTTCAGCGAGGCCCCCTATACCCTTTCTTTCCATCGGCCTCATCTCCCTGTGAGTCTTCCAGCAGGGACCATGTTCTACATTGGAATGCCCCTCCTGGAAACAACACAGGGTTTCCAGGAGACTAAGAAAACCCTGAGGGACTGTGCCAGGCATCTTGTCGGAGATTACCAAAAGAAACATGGGAAGAAATCAGACACATGGACGCCTTTAAGCCTTGGTGCAAAGCATAACCATCACTTCTGGTGGCTCTAAAAGTCTGTAGGATGATGTGACATGGCAGAATTCCAAATCTCAGCTGCTTCTTGCCAGTACACTGGATCCTAGAGATTCTTGTGTTGAGCTATGTGGACAAAGATGGTTCACCATGACTTTTACGGTTACTCAGGGGCAGGAGATGGGATTTTCCTGGGCATTCTGACTCTGAAAGATCCACTTCTGGAAGGTTTTTCACAAGCCTACCAGCCTGGCACCCAGTGTCTCTGGTTGGCATATTAGAGATGCTGATTTAGCCTTCTCTCTGTATTCCATGATCTTATTTAAAAGCAAAACTCCCCAGTACTGTTCATGTGATTGCTTAGCGTCTCATTCCATGTTATATAAAGTTTTACAGTAATTGAAAAACTAATGAATAGCACCCCCCGGGCAGTAAATAAATCACAAAGTTCATTAATTCAAAGCACCGAACATCAATTTGTAGAACACTACAGCACAGTGTAAAACAACATTACCTACAGTGTAAGAACGGGAAAGTGGGAATTAATGTTATTTTAATTTTTAATGCACTTTTGACTGCTGGAAAAAGACGTTAAACATTAACATAATTTAATATATACACTGACATTTATTAAACCACTGATTCATGAACAAATTAAGCACCCTGTGTTTTTTAAGTATTAAAGATTCAATAGTGATAATTAACTTGAATGTCACCGAGGAAACAATTCTCAGCATATTCTGCAGGATCCCCCACAGATCATTCAGCCCATGTGCTGAAGGTTGTGGAAAATTGTGATCAGCTGCTTGATCATCTGAAAAGAGGTTCAAAGACATTATGCTTTCATTTGTTCTGATCGATCAGTTCGCCAAACCTGTGGGAACGGTGAAAAATCAGGTGACGAATTTGCACCCTCGATGCCACTGTCCAGTCTCACGGGAAAAGATCTGTTTCTCAGGTGGAGGCAAATCCAGCTGCATCCTGGAGGTTCTGTCTATGACGCGAGCATCACTGATGATGCAGAATCGGGAACTATACTGGGCGTGTTGCTCAGTCTGAACGCCCATCACCAACATGTGACCTTTCACCGCTGAGGTCTTTGAATTTGAGGGACCTGACTTGAATTTTGATTCTTTAGATGCAAACCCTAATTCAAAATAAGCAGCAAGTTGGGGTGATTTTTCAGTAAAAGGAATGAGTTGTCACTCTGGGGGCCGAATTCGTTGATAAACCAGTCAAGAACCAGAGCAACATACTGTATACTGTTGTGTTGGTTTTTTTCCTAGTCGTAAAAGTGGATTTAGCTGAGGAATTCCGTTCAGTAGGTATTGAAATTGCGCATATGATTCCAAGTTGCTAGAAAAACAATTTATTATCTTTGAAATTGGTCAGTGTATTTGTTTAACGGCCTTTTGGCTTAAATGATCTATTGTATCTGGCTACGCTGATCAAATTAACAGAGGATTGCCAAGTATCCACTAAGCACATCCATAAATTCTATTGGGTAATTACTATTCACTTAGGTTCATAATTTCCTTGCAAATGAATAATTTCCACTCAAGATTGTAACCCGCCTCACATCAGTGGCCTCTTTGCTGGGGCACCCTGTAGAGCCACTTCGGCTCATAGGCCGCAATGATTTTTACAAGAAATTGGTAATCAGAAATTGAAATTTATTTAAATGATCCTCAAAGACATAAATCTGAGGCTGAACTGTCCTTTGGGAAATAACTTTTTTCACACTTATCAGGATGAGCCCTGAATAAGGTACAGAATTGTCGAATCACTATGTCATACACCCGAAACTAACATAACATTGTACATCCACTATACTGCAACAATAACATTTTTTTTTAAAAAAAGACAATAACTTTTTTCTTCTTTCTACTAAGGTAAAAATATTCATTATGTATTATTCATAAAAATATAAAGCTGAATGTGTATATTTTCCCCAACTCCACTACTCAGATGTTACCTTGGTTACTTTGGGATGCACAAAGTTTGTTTTTCAAATATGCATACATATTTGGTCACACTAGCCTATTGTTTTAAAGCCTTTTAAGAAACATGTCATGTATGGGGCACCTGGGTGGCTCAGTCGGGCGTCTGACTCTTGGTTTTGGCTTAGGTCATGATCCCAGGGTTGTGAGATCGAGCCCCCAAGTTGGGCTCTGTGCTCAGCAGGAAGTCTGCTTGGGATTCTCTCTCTCCCTCTCTCTCTGCTCCTCCCCCTGCTCGCATAGGCATGTGTGCACGCTTGCTCTCTCTCTCAAATAAATATATAAATCTTAGAAAAAAAACCCAAAACATGTCATGTATCATGACAACTTTCCACGTTAACACCTATAAATCAATTTTATCACTTTTAAGGCTGCGGGATATTGTACCATACGGACCTTCAGGTTGTTTCTAATTTTTCATTATTTGTTATGAACCAAATTTTGTTTCCCCAAAATTCATACATTGAAGCTCTCATCCTCAACGTGACTGTATTTGGAGATGGGGCCTTCCAAGAGGTAATGAAGGGGGCGCGCCTGGGTGGCTCAGTCGTTAAGCGTCAGCCTTTGGCTCAGGTCATGATCCCGGGGTCCTGGGATTGAGCCCCGCATCGGGCTCCCCGCTCCGCGGGAAGCCTGCTTCTCCCTCTCCCACTCCCCCTGCTTGTGTTCCCTCTCTCACTGTGTCTCTCTGTCAGATAAATAAGTAAAATCTTAAAAAGAAAAAAAAAGGTAATGAAGGGTAAATGAGGTAATAAGGGTGGGGCCTTAATTCAAAAGACCAGTGTCCTTATATGAGAGGAAGAAACACCAGGGCAAAGGTCACGTGAGGACATAGGAGAAGGCAGCCATCTACAAGCCCAGGAGGGAGGTCTGGGGAGAAACTGACCATGCCAGCACCTTGATCTTGGACTTCTAGCCTCCAGAACTGTGAGAAAATAAACTTCGGCCACCAGTCCACTGCGCTAAGACGCTATTACGAAGGCAATAGATGCACACTTAAGATAAATTCCCAGAAAAGGACTTGCTCGTTCAAGAGTACTCCCTTCACCTTCCCCACCTTCCCCACCTTCCCCTCGAACTGCCTGTAATTTTTTTTTCTCCTTTGACTTTTTTACACATATTACCAAATTCTCACCCAGAAGATTTCTACCTACATATCTTCCCACCATCACTGTATAATCTCTGCTTTCTGCACGCATGGGTAGTTAAATCTTCACTATCGTTTATTGTGGTGAAATTTGTATTTCTTTGACTATAAATAAGAACGACATCTTTCCACATGATTATTTGCATATTTTTTTGTGAAATGAATTTTTATTTCATTTCCTCATTTCATGGGAGAGAGTCATGTTTGTCTTATTTATATATAACAGCTTTTTAATCTGTCTTAAGGATATTAGTCCAGATGATCTAGTGTTTTTTGTTTTTTTTTTTTAAGATTTTATTTTTTTAGGTAATCTCGATATCCAATTCAGGGGCTCAAATTTACAACCCTGAGGTCAAGAGTCCCACGCTCTACTGACTGAGCAGCCAGATGCCCCTGGATGATCTAGTTTTTTATTTTATTTATTTTTATTTATTTATTTCTTTAAAGATTTTTTTTAAGATTTTATTTATTCATTTGACAGAGAGAGACACAGCGAGAGAGGGAACACAAGCAGGGGGAGTGGGAGAGGGAGAAGCAGGCTTCTCGCGGAGCAGGGAGCCCCATGCTGGGCTCAATCCCAGGACCCTGGGACCATGACCCGAGCCGAAGGCAGACGCTTAACCACTTAACCGACTGAGCCACCCAGGGGTCCCCTCCATCTTTTTAAAAATAGATCTTATTTATTTATTAGAGAGAGAGAGCACATGCTCATAAGATGGGGCAGGGATAGAGGTAGAGGGAAAAGCAGACTTCTGGCTGAGTGCAGAGCCCAACACAGGACTCATTCCCAGGACCCCGAGATCATGACCTGAGCCACCCAGGTGCCCCTGTTCTCCATCTTTTTGGTATCTTTTTCACTTATTTTAGTTGATTAATTTTATTTTTGCATTGATGCATCATTTCGGCATCAACCCCAAATTCTTGGATTAATTAATCCAAAATTCTTATGAGCTGTTTGTAACACAAACATCTGTTGGTAAGTTGTTTGTAAAATTCTCATTTAAATTAGGCCATCTTGGGGCACCTGACTGGCTCAGTCAGTGCAGCGTGTTGACTCTTGATCTCAGGATCGTGAGTTCAAGCCCCACATTGGGCGTGGAGCCTACTTAAAAAAATAATAATTAAAATAAAAAGGAACGCCTAGGTGGCTAAGTCGGTTAAGCGTCTGCCTTTGGCTCAGGTCGTGTTCCCAGGGTCTAGGGATCAAGTCCCGCATCAGGCTCCTTGCTCGGCGGGGAGCCTGCTTCTCCCTCTGCCTGCCACTCCCCCTGCTTGTGCTCTCTCTCTCTCAAACTCTCTCTGACAACTAAATAAATAAAATCTTAAAAAAAAATCACCTTTGCTTAATAAGCCTATCTATCTTTGATGAGTCCATTCCAATAGACGTTATTAAACTCATACTATATTCCATAGAATATTTCAATCACATGATCTTGTAGATGGGCTCCTGCTGCCAGTGCCCAAGGAGGCTGACTGAGAAGGGGATGTTTATTATATTACATTTTGGTCGGGGCTGAAACATGGCTAGCCCTGTGTCTTATCTTATTTCTGGCAATGGCTCTTCATGGTCTTGTTTTCTACCACAGTAAATAAAGGAGAATAAATAAAGGAAAATCGAATCTCCTCTCACGTTCCTAGGTGGGCAACCCAGCTTACCTTGAGAAAGGGGGCAGTGCCGACGAAGGTGGCAAGGGTATGCATCCAGGCGTGAGTGTGCCACTGTGCAGGTCTGCTGGGCCTTGAACTTGGGTGGGGACAGGCGAGTGCGTTGGAAGAAGTGGGAGCCGTCACGGAAGGGCTGCTTTTTGCTGCGGCCACACACACAGCATCTGTAGGTTTTCCCGGCTACCAACTCCACCTTGATGGGCGTTTTCAGGGCCACCACGGACTTGGCTGGGGTTTTAGGAAACCATCGGATCCAGGCACTCCAGTTTCTGTGCCCAGCGGCCTCCCTTTCCAATTTTTGTTTTTTAAAGAAAAGAGTAGAATTTAATTCTTATTTACAGGACACTGCAAGGAGTTAAAAGGCAGAATGTATACAATTGTACTTTTTTTAAAAAAAGATTCTAATTAATCTCTATGCCCAATGTGGGGCTTCAACTCACAATCCCAAAATCAAGAGTCGCACGCTCCACTGACTTAGTCAGCCGGGCGCCCCTATGACTGTACTTTTTTGATGGTAGCAGTGGTGTGTATGTTGGGTTCTTTCTTTCTTTCTTTCTTTCAATATTTTATTTATTTATTTGAGAGATAGAGAGAGAGCACCATCCAGGCGCCCCTTTGTTGGGTAGTTTCACTCCTGTACCCAACACTGAGAATTAACTAAAAATTTCAACAGCTGGAACCCTAAGAACTCAGCAATAAAAGAAATTGGAAAAGTAGGGCCACTTGGGTGGCTCAGTCAGTTAAGCATCTGCCTTCTGCTCAGGTCACGATCCCAGGGTCCTGGGATCGAGTCCCGCATTGGGCTCCTTGCTCAGCGGGGAGTCTGCTTCTCTCTCTCCCTCTGCCACTCCACCTGCTTGTGCTCTCTAGCTTTCTCTTTCTCAAATAAATAAATGTTTTATTAAAAAAACTTAAAAAAAAGAAACTGGAAAAATAAATACAAAAAACCCACCAACCTTGATCCTTCTACCTAATTCAGGAGAGTGGTTGCCTTTAGGGAGAGGATGGATGGGCAGTGGGTTTGGATTTGGGGAGAGATCCATGGGGACCTCAATTTTATCTAAAGTATTTGATTTCTTTTATTTGATTAAGGGTTTTTCAGCTTAGGCACTGTTGACATTTGGGGCCAGATAATTCTTTGTTGTGGGGGCTGCCCTGTGCTTTGTAGGAGGATTAACAGGATCCTTGGCTTTTATCCATTAGATGCCAGGAGCTTTCCCCAGTTGTGACAACCGAAAATATCTCTAGACATTGCCAGATGTCCCCTGGGGAGAAGAGTTGCCCCTCCTCCCCACCTTGAGAGTCATTGATTTATAATAAAAAACAAATACGCAAAAATAGAACAACTTAAGAAAAAGGAAGAAAATGTGACCATGTGCTAAATTAGAGGTGGGGGTGTTAGCACATGATTATTTACTGTATTATTCTGTATCTTTAAACTCTTCCGGTAGACTCAAAAGAAAAACGTCTTTTTATCCCCCCCCCTTTTTTTAAGATCCAAGTGTTTTAGTTTGCTGATAATTGAAAGTGATGTTTCCAATCAACTGCTGTCTCTGTCCCACCACAGGCTGGACACGCCCTTGCAAAACCAAGCCCCTGGGGATGCTGCTCTTTGATCTGCTGCTTCACACACTTATCTTACAGAGATCTTTGATAATTCATCCTCAGTATTGATTGCTGTGTACTGGCTTAGTTCATTTCTCCTTTCTGATTTCCAGCAATTCATAACACCCTCTTTCATACTCTTCCGCCATCTAATCCATTCTTCACACTGCCACCGAGTGGTTTTGTTTTGTTTTTTTTCTAAGACACAAATATTTGACATTCCCTTGCTTAAAATCTTTCAAAATAAGGTTCAAATTCCTTAGCCTGGTGCAATCCCGCGATGTCATTCCTACGCAAACCACCTGCAATTAGCACAGACAGGGTAAGGACTCTAAGGGCTAGACTGCTCTCACTTTCGAAGCCAGCCATGAGTTTAGGGGTGCCCAGGCTAACCCGCACTCCAGACCAACTGGCTCCAAATTCAGGGGATCCCTCAACCACCTAAGGTATGATAATTTGCTGCAACAGAACTCTCAGGAAAGTGCTCTAGTTATGATTATAGTTTTATTATAAAGGATAGAAGTCAGGACCAGCCAAATGAAGAGATGCATAGGTGAGGTCTGGGAGCATCCTGCCTGTAGGCCTCCTGTGCCCTTCCTTCATGGTGTCAGGATGCACCACCATCCCAGCACATCGATGTGTTCATCAACCGGGAAATCCATTGGAGAATTGGTATCTGGAGTTTTATTGGGGTTTCATTATGTAGCCATGATTGATTGCATTATTGGCCATGTGATTGAACTCAACCTCCACCCCCCTCCACTCCCTGGAGGTCAGCTGGCTCAAGGCTCCAACCTTCTAATCACATGGTTGGTCTTTCTAGCCTATCCACATCCTGAGTCACCGTGTTAGCACAGACTCAGGTGTGGGCCCACTGTGAATAACAAAGAATCACTTGGGAAATTCCAAGGATTTAGTGTTTGCCTCTGAGGAAGAACCAGGGACAAGGACCAAATTTTTTATTGTACGTCACATGGCATCCTTTGTGAGGCACTGGCCAAAGCTTCTCTCCACAGCAACCTCAGAGCCGTGGTTGAGGGTCCTCAGACACACCTGGCTGTTTTCTCACTGGGACTCCCGCACTTGTTATTTTTCCTGCCTACCTTGGTTTTCTCCTTGGTCTAGCCAGTGAACTCCATCATTTGTCAAGACCCAGGGGAGCAGCTTTACTTCTGTGGAGCCAGGCAGAGTTAACCCCCACCTCCCCAATGTTGCTAGTACCTCTTGTTCATTTATAGATTATCTTTGCACTTACCTCTTCGGGCCGGAATTTTTGTTGCTACGTCTGTGTACAGTTGGGATGTAGTATAGTGACTTTGCTGATTATTTTGTGGAGCTTTGTATTTATTATTTGAAGTTATATTTGTCTTTCTAGAAAGTGTCCTCTTGTTCACCGCCATTTTACCACCCCACTCCTCATGCTCCAGCACGGGGCATCATTATAAACATCCCTCTTGAGGGGTGCCTGGGTGGCTCAGTCGGTTCAGCATCTGGCTCTTGATTTCAGCTCAGGTCATGGTCTCAGGGTTGTGAGATGGAGTCCCGTGTTGAGCCCTGCTTCACAGCATCTGCTTGACATTCTCCCTCTCTCTCTGCCCCTCCTCCCACTTGTGGGCTCTCTCTTTCTCTCTCTAAAATTAAAACACACACACACACACACACACACACACACACAAACAACACACCAAACAAATCCAACCCTCTTGGCCACTGGTGGATGATCTACCATTTGCAATCTTGTGGCTCACAATCCCATCTGGCTATTCATGTTTGGAGAACTCATGGATAAAGTCAATGAGATTACCCAAGTGAGGTTTGCTAAATATCTAGAAATAGGAATAATTAAGTGTATTGTGATTCCATTCACTGGATGAAATATTCTACATCTAATATATGTTTATGGCATTTGTGTAAAACAGAGAGATGCTTATATTAGGAAGAAAAGTAATCACAACTATGATGAAAAAATATACCCATAAACTAAGATACCAGAAAAGCAGAAGAGAAAGAAAGAAAAGGCCTGTGTAGAAATACTCTGAAATAGTATTTGTGTTTGGGCAATGGAAATATGGGTGATTATTCTGCATTTTCTTCATACTTCCCTGCATTTAAAGCTTTTTCTGTATCAACCATGTATTTCATGCTTAAAATGGAAAGGAGCGTTCTTTCTGCATTCCTACAGAGATGGGCAAAAGGTGAAACCAATTTAATTTAGATACTTTCACCGGGAACTAGAAATTTACAGGGGGAAAAAAATCCACACTTTTGTTCCTTTGGGCAGTGACAGGAGACAGTGAAAAAAGAGGTGTAGCTGGGAGGAAAAGGGAGCGGTGATGCACCGGCCACTCCCGCCTCACACTTAAAAGATAGGTGAACACAAGCCAGAGAGACAAAAGTCAACAAGATAAAGGAGTTTTTAAATGGAGACTGAGGCCAAACATGTTCTTAAAATGTCACTTTTCTAGTCAAAGAAAGTCACCCTAAATAGTGGGGATTTAACTATTTACTTATTTAAAAATTACTTAAAAACAGAAGGTTTATTGTTGATTTCTTTCATTATCAATATAACTATAAAACATGCCATTTTCTGGAAGAATTCTTATGACAACAAAAGCTGAAAATCCTTTCAGGCCATTTTGGGAAGATGTGCTAATTTAAGAGTAAGCTATCTGGGGTGCCTGGGTGACTCAATCGGTTAAGCATCTGACTCCTGGTCTTAAGATCGAGCCCTGCGTCCCCTCTCTCCCTCTGCCCCTTGCCCCCGTGCTCAAGCGTTCTCTCTCTCTCTCAAAACCGTTTTTGGTTTCTTGTAAGAAATCCCTGCCATAGGCACTGGAAATACCCAAAGTCTGTAGAGTGAAATAGTAACAATAACAATAACAATAATAACAACAACAGTTAAAGTGAGGTGTTTCCATGCACTCTGGAGTGGGTTTCCCTATGCAGAAAAGACCAGGCAAAAGTTTACTTTCAGTTTTGTTTAATGATAGAGAGTTTGCAAGGATCCAGCAAACTACGGCCATGGGTCAAATTGACCCACTGCTGATTTGTATGGCCCATGGGTTAAGAATAAGTTTTATGGGGCGCCTGGGTGGCTCAGTCGTTAAAAGTCTGCCTTCGGCTCAGGTCATGATCCCAGGGTCCTGGGTTCGAGCCCCGCATTGGGCTCCCTGCTTGGCGGGGAGTCTGCTTCTCCCTCTCCCGCTACCCCTGCTTGTGTTCCCTCTCTCTCTATCAAATAAATAAATAAATAATCTTAAAAAAAAATAAAATGGCCTTTGGGGCGCCTGGGTGGCTCAGTCGTTAAGCGTCTGCCTTCGGCTCAGGTCATGATCCCAGGGTCCTGGGATTGAGTCCCACATCGGGCTCCCTGCTCCTCGGGAAGTCTGCTTCTCCCTCTCCCACTGCCCCTGCTTGTTTTCCCTCTCTCGCTGTCTCTCTCTCTGTCAAATAAATAAATAAAATCTTTAAAAAAAGAAAAGAATAGGTTTTATACTTATAAATGTTGGAAAAAATAGAAAAAAGAATATTTTGTGACATGTGAAAGTTGTATGAACTTCAAATTTCAATGTAGTTGCCACAGAGACCATATGTCCTGCTAAGTCTAAAATATTTACTATGTGACCCTTTTCAGAAAAAGTTTGCTGACTGCCGGTTAGTCTTTAATTTATTAAAACAACAAATTCAAAACCTTGGTGTGTTCTTAAGCCTTTAAAAAAACCAGGTGGTGATTACACTTCTGTGAAACCACCACGAACATAATCAAGGTCCAGAACATTTTTTTCACCCCCAAGAGATTCTGCATGCCTCCCGTAGAGTATCCCTCCCTCTGCTCCCACAGCCCTATAGGCAACCACTGATCTGCTTTGTTACTATATATTAATTTGCATTTCCTAGAACTTTGTATAAATAGAACCGAAGGGTAAGTACTCTTGTGCTTACCTGCCTGTTTTTATCCAGCGTACAGATTCTGAGATTCATTCATATTGTTGTGTGTGTAGTTTGTTCCCTCTTATTGTTATGCTTTTTAAAAAAGTAAGCTTTTTAATTTTTAGTTTAAAAATTCTGTATTATAGAACATTTCAACATTTCACCAAAAAAGGCCAAAATAGTGCATGTACACATTATTTCTTTTACAGGTACTTCAATTACCTGTCAAGTATTAATTTTTATAAAGTTAAGCAATTATGCTTACACATCGTAAACTTTAAATTCTCTTAGGTGGCCTAAACTTCATAAGATTTCAACTTAAAATCGGAGGTTTATATCAGTTACTCAATTATCCACAATTTTTATTTTTTATTTTATTTAAAAAAATATTTATTTATTTGAGAAAGAGTGAGAGAGAGAGAGAGCACAAGATGGGGGAGGGCCAAAGAGAGAGGGAGAAGCAGACTCCCCACAGAGCTGGGAGCCTGATGTGGGGCTCTGATCCCAGGACCCCAAGATCATGACCTGAGCTGAAGGCAGACGCTCAACCGACTGAGCCACCCAGGTGTCCTTTTTTTATTTTTTAAAAGTTATTTATTTTTTTAGTAATCTCCACACCCACTGTGGGGCTCGAACTCACGACTCTGAGATCAAGAGTAGCATGCGCTTCCTATTGAGCCAGCCAGGCACCCCTTGATTATACACTTTAAATTGTTCTTATAAGGAGGGGTCTCTTAAGCCAAATTCTCTGACACATTTGTAGCACAGAAAATATCTAACATGCCCAGATTTCCTTCTGCTTCCAGAACCATTACTATTATGGTTTTGACTCTCCCAAGCGTTCCATATTACTTATTTTTCTGGAGTAGAAAAAATATGAAGCACTGGACAAGACTGTCACCATCCCAGCTAAGCAAAGTGGTCTGCTAAGGAGGCAGATGCTGCCCCAACTGATTGAGGTAACTTAGAGCCAGAGATTTGGGTAGAACCTGAGTTTTTAAGCTGCATGCATGCAAAGGTTTACTACCCCTACCACCATACCCCTCCTTTTAATAAACACTATGTAGAGGTCTTCAAAGCATGAAGGGTGTTCATTTTGGACTCACACAAGGTCAGCTTTCTTGAGTCCACCCGTCCCTTGATTAGATTTGTAACTATTTGGTTTCTAATATATTTTCTATTTAACTCTAGAGATCTTTGAACTCCCTGGGATCCACAGAAATATTTTTTCACTTATCTATTTTCACCTGCAAATACTAGAATATGTATCTCCAATACATAAAAACTTTATTATTTTTTACAGTATGCTCCAAGCCCAGGGTGAGGCTTGAACTTACAACCCCAAGATCAAGAGTTGCATGCCCTACCGACTGAGCCAGCCAGGCGCCCCTGTAAGAACTTCAAAAAGTAACCTTACTGACATTAGTTTATCTAACCAAATTAACAAGAATTAATTGATGTAATCTACTAACACTCTGTCCACCTCTTATTTCTCCATCTGTCTCACAAAGATGTTTTTACAATGTCTAATCAGAATCATAACAAGGCCATATATTGTATTTGGTTGATACATCTCTAAAGGTCTTTTAATCTATTGCAATCTTCTGTACCCTCAAAGCTATTGATTTTTTTGAAGAAACTGGATTGTTTTCTATAATTTCCCACATTCTGGATTTGGATGCTGCTTCCAGGTGGTATGAACTCTTTAAATTTTCTTTATCCCCTATATTTCTAGTAGCAGGCTTAATTAGATGCAAATTCTTTTTTTTTTTTTTAGTCAAGAATACCTCATGGGTGGGTAAATAAGTTCTCTAACTAGCAGACCTTTAACCTGATAGGTTCTATTCTTTTGTATTGCTTAGTTTTTTTTTTTTTTTTTTTTAAAGAGTTTACTTTATTTGAGAGCACAGGTGCATAAGCAGGGGGAGCAGTTGAGGGAGAAGAGGCTCCTCGCTGAGCAAGGAGCCCGATGCGGTGCGGGGCTCGATCCCCATGACCCCAGCCCAAGGTAGATGCTTAACCAACTGAGCCACCCAGGCGCCTCAATGAAGTTCCGTCATCTCATGGCTTTGAGTTCGATCTGCAGTCACAACTCACGTAATAGCTAACTTTTCTCAAGTGCTTCCCATGGGCCAGGCACAACGACAACTAAGTAAGCACCTTACTTAACAGCGCTCATTTAATCTTAGGAACATTTTGCATAAGAGGAAACTGAAGCTTACAGAGCTTGATTACTTTGACCCAGTTAGTGATAGTGTGAGTTCAGGGGTCGAACTAGGATCCCAGCTCCCGCTACTTTCACCTTTGAAAAATTCCACTTCGGGGTCTCTCCATTTTCCTGGTTCTCAAAGAAGCCTTCGGAGAGCAATTACACGGAAGTGGCTCCGCCCCCCTCGTCGCCCCGCCCAGCCCCCGGTCAAGCCCGAGGGAAAGCGGAGGTAAAAAAAAAACCACACTTCCCAGGGTGCACCGCGAGAGCGAAGGCCTCACTACCGGCGTCCGCTCACCGGCGCCATTTCTGTCGAAGGGAACGGCAGTGCGGCCTGTGATCATGGCGCTGTTCCCGGCCTTTGCGGGCATTGGTGACGCTCCCAATAGCGGCAGCGCCAGGAAAGGTAAGCACGCAAAAGGGATGAAGGAGACATTCGGCGGGCATACGATGGAGTTTCTCAGTCCTAGGTCTCGGCCCTTGCCTTGGATTTGTTTATCCATTTGTATCCCAGAGTTCTCCGCGGCGCTGCAAAGACTTCTGGGAAGGGAAGCCCCCTGGTCTCGTCCTGGCTTCAGTTTAAGAGTTGTAGAGCAATGGGCGGAGAGAGAGACCGAGGAGAGGCCGTGGGGCTGGGGCTCCTATGTTGTCATGCTGTTGGATCCCATTCTTGCTCTGAGCCTCAGTTACTTCACCTGTGAAACGGAGATGCTAGTACTCCACATCTCAAGGAGATTCTTGATGCAAATGCTGGGTGTTGTTATTACATCTTTCGTCCTTTCCCGTTTTACTTATTTCTGAACCGCTCAGTGGGTTCATAGCTTTTGGCAGACCTAGAGCCAGGGATTAGGATCCAAAGCATAATTGAACGCAGTTTCTCTCCAGAGGGACACAGATGCTGGGAATCAGAACTGTTTATTGAGGCTCTCCAGGTGGTGACATCACATACTCTGTTTAGCCTTAAACATACCCAGGAGATCTGCATTATTAAAAATTGAGACGGAATTGTCATTTAGAGTAATTAATCCTAGATCATGCACTTATGTGGCAGAGTCCAATTGTGTCTGACACCTCTTTTATATTCTCTGATAGTTCCTACACTTCTATTTTTGTAAGGCTCTTCATAATTTTTAGTAATCTGTTATATAATCAGTGTAAGTTTTGGCTATTTCCTTACTACCTACAGCCCATTGACAAGTCCTTAAAACAGGCAAAGTGAAAATCCTCTAGGAACTCAGCTGCCTTAGTGTTTATACTTTGTTAAGGGTAAAAGGTCCTGGAAAGCTTGCTTCCAAAATTCCTTAGACTTAGGCTCTCCCTAACCCCCTCCCAACTTGAAAGTATATAAGGGGCCACTCCTCGTGACCCCAGTGCTGCTCTTTCTGCCCAAGGGTCCTGCCCCTGTGCTTTAATAAAAGCACCTTTTTGCACCAAGGGCGTCTCAAGAATTCTTTCTTGGCCCTCAGCTTCGGACCCTAATGTCTTCTCTACATCAACAGGTATTTTTTTAAAAAGTAGCAGAAGAGATAAGATGTTACAGGTGTCACAGGTGAACTACAGGAATACTGACTTCTGATGGGAGGTTCAAAGAAGGTTTATTTAGGAGATAACTTTGGTGATGGGTCTTCAAGAGGGGAGGATTTGGACAGATGGAGATAGTGGAAGGGCATTCCAGGGCCTTCAAAGACATGCAGGAAGGAGATCGTGAGACCTGTGCGGAAAGTTGCAAATAGTCCTGTTTGTCTGAAAATATAGAGGCAAAAAGGGGAAGCCTTGGGAAATATGGTTGGGACTGGTGGTGAGGGAGGGTAGTGACTTGAGTAACAGGCCAGGGGTTTATCCTTTATTTGGGGAGGGTGAAATGGAAAGTTTACAGGGGAGTGTCACCCTTGTCATTTATCTTAACCAGTATTTATCGGACATTTTCTGGGTATTCAATGGCAGGGTAATGTTTGTAGAAGAGCTTTTTATGAAGCACTGTATTTTTAAAAATTTAAACATTCTCATTCAATGAAATTAACTGTAATTCTTTAATATCATCTAATATCCAGTCAGTGTTCAAATTTTCCAAATTGTCTAAAAAATGGCCTCTTAATGCTGCTTCAAGTCAAGATCCCAAAAGGATACAACATTGTATTTTGTGGGGTATATCTCTTAGGTCTCTTTTTAATATGAAATAGTTTCTCCTTCCCCTCCATTTTCCCTTGTGATGTATTTGTTGAAGAAAATGGGTCATTTGTCCTATAGACATTTCCCACCAGATCTCCTGGTGACATTTAGTGTGCTTCTCTATCCCAGTATTTCCTGTGAGCTGGCAATTAGATCTAGAGAGTTAATTAGATTCAGGTATAATTTTTTAAATTGGAGGTACCTCATTAGGGTATTTGCTGTTGACTCAGGTCAGGAAGATGTGCTGTCTAGTTTTCTCTTCATTTAGAAATGTTAAGATTGATCAGTGATTTCATGGACAGTCCTGACTCATCCATCAGTCTTTCACCTAATGATCTTTGCAGCCATTTATGATTATTGCTTAGATGCATTATTTCATTGGGGTCACAAAATGGTTGTTTTCTAATTTTAACTTTCCTCCTATATTAGCATCAGTTATTCTATAAACTTTCTGTCAACACTATTGGGATACCCTAAAATAGAATTCAGGCAAAAAAGGATGAATGGTTGATTCTTTCCCTTTGTCAGTGTTCAGAAAATGAGTTGGGGTTCCTGCAACTTTTAGAGGTCTCCCTCTTCGTTATAAACTCTCGAATTTTTAACACTTGTATTTCAATCCATTGCAGATACCCTTTTTCTAATGCTCAAACCATCCCATCTGTGGCTATTGGGAGTCTAATTAAGTTTGGTGTGTATCTTTTTTGACATGACCCAGATGTTTTCATTGCTTCCTTGCCTTCTGGCCTAAAAGATGCCCAGAGCTCATCACTTACACGTTTCATTAGGACCTGGAATTGGCTGTTTCTCTAAAAACCATGGTTTCTTTTAGTGGAAAATGGTATGGGAAGGTTAAAACCACACGTTGGTTCAGGAGTGCTAATTGCAGTGGTCATCATTACTTCTAGACATTTTGAGTGGTCAAAACCAGGAAGAGAAAAATACATCATGAATTCACCTTGATATTTCCAGGCCAGATTTAAGATTGTGAGATTTTTAATTTCTTTTTGTAATTTAATTTGTAATTTGTAATTTATATGTACATTTATAATTTAATGTTTATATTTCTTTCCTCTTACGCTGAAAATCTTAGTTCCTGGGGCACCTGGCTGGCTCGGTGGGTGGATCATGTGACTCTTGATCTTGGGGTTGTGAGTTTGAGTCCCATGTTGGGTGTGGAGATTACTTAAAAATAAAATCTTAAAAAAAAAAAGTTCCTAATGCCACCAGAACAATTGTGTATATGTTCAAAATAACAGTAGTAACATGATTAATACTAAATAGTTTAATATTTCTTTGTGGTTCTTTTGGTCCTTAGGACGTTTCGTGCAGCAGATGTGTGGTTGATTGACTGTTTTAAAGTCACTTGAAATAGTTCTCTGAGTGGTTTTGTCACCAGTTTGACGTATATTTGTTTTTCATTTTTAGGGATTGCTTTTTTCTTCTTTTTGAATTGATCCTGTTTTATAGTGTTGTGAAGCATTTGCGTGGTCCTAAGGTTGAAATTGTAAACCTGGTATATTCAGAGGAAAAAAAGCCTTTCATTTCTCTTCCTCAGCCTGTTACTTTCCTTACTCTTTCCTACTTTACTTACTTCATTACTTCCTTACTCTGTGGGTTAGAATTTTAATTAGTCGGGCTCCTGGGTGGCTCATTCATTGAGCGTCTGCCTTAGGCTCAGGTCATGGTCTCAGGGTCCTGGGATCGAGTCCCACATTGGGCTCCTTGCTTGGCAGGAAGCCTGCTTCTCCCTCTCCCCCTCCCCCTGCTTGTGTTCCCTCTCTCGCTGTTTCTGTCTCTGTCAAATAAATAAAATCTTTAAAAAAATTTTTTTTTAATTAGTCATTGAGATCCTTCCATTTTTTTCTCCCTTAATACGAGTAACTACATTTCTTTCTCTTTCTTAAATGCATACTGTTCTGCATTTTATTTTATTTTTTAAATTTACTTCTTTATTTTAGAGGAGTGAGAGAGAGCTTGAGCAAGCAGGGGGATGGGCAGAGGGAGAGAGAATCCTGAAGCAGACTCCCCTCTGAGCACAGAGCCTGATGCAAGTGTTGATCTCAGGACCCTGAGACCATGACCTGAGCCGAAGTCAAGTCGGACACTAAAAGATTTATTTATTTTAGAGAGAGAGTGCAAGGTGGGGGAGGGCAGAGGGAGAGGGAGAATCTTTTTTTTTTAATGTTTTATTTATTTATTCATGAGAGTCAGAGAGAGAGAGAGAGAGGCAGAGGCAGAGGGAGAAGCAGGCTCCCCGCCTAGCAGGGAGCCTGATGCGGGACTCGATCCCAGGACCCTGGGATCATGACCTGAGCCGAAGGCAGATGCTTAACCCTCTGAGCCACACAGGCGCCCAGAATCTTTTTTTTTTTTTAAGATTTTATTTATTAGAAAGAGAGAATGAGCGCAAGCGTGATCAAGGAAGGGGTAGAGGAACAAGCAGATTCCCCACTGAGTGAGGAGCTGAATGGAGGGCTCAATCCTAGGACCCTGAGATATGACCTGAGTGAAGTCAGAGGCTTAACCGACTAAGCCACCCAGGTGTCCCAGAGAGAGATAATCTTAAGCAGACTCCCCACTGAGTGCAGAGCCTGACAGGGCTTGATCTCATGACCCTGAGATCACGACCTGAGCTAAAATCAAAAGTTGGACACTCAACCGACTGAGCCACCCAGGCTCCCCACCTGTTTTTCGTTTTAGGGTTGAAATCCCAGAGATCACTCTACAGCCTCTGCACTCTACAGTATGAGATCTTCCTCATTTCTTTTGACTGATACACAGAACTCCATCATGTGATGTCATATGGTTTATTCAGACAGTTCCCTATTAAGAACATTTACTGTTTCCATTCTTCTGCTGTTATAAATAGAAGCACTGTACATTTTTTTTTTTTAGTTGACACACGATGTTACATTAGTTTCAGGTGGACACCATAGTGATTCAACCACTTTATACCTTATGCTCTGCTCACTGCAAGTGTAGGCACACACCAGTATTACAAGATCATTGACTCTGTTCCCTATGCTGTGCCTTTTATTCCTGTGCTTTAGTCATTCCATAACTGGAAGCCTGTGTCTCCCACTCCCCTTCAACCATTTTGCCCATCTCCCGGCAACCCATCAGTTCTTTGTATTTATAAATGATTCTGCTTTTTATTTCAGTTGTTTTGTAGATTCTACATATAAGTGAAATCATGTGGTATTTTTGTTTCTCAACTTCACTTAGCATAATACCCTTTTAGATCCATTTATGTTATCATAAATGGCAAGATCTCGTCCTCTTTAATGACTAAGTAATATTCCACATTATTTATATTTTTATATACATATCACATCTTTTTTACTGATTCGTCTATTGATGGACACTGGGGTTGCTTCCATATCTTGGCTATTGTAAATAATGCTGCAGGAAAATAGGGGTGCATATATCTTTTCGATTTTGTTGGGTAAATACCCAGGAGTGGAATTATTGGATCATATGGTATTTCTGTTTTTAATCTTTTGAGGAATCTCCATACTGTTTTCCACAGTTGCTGCACCAATTTATATTCCCACTAATAGTGCACAAATGTTCCTTTTTTCTCCACATCCTCATCAACACTTGTTATTTCTTGCCTTTTTTGATTTTAGCCATTCTGACCGGTGTGAGGTGATATCACTGTGGTTTTGATTTGCCTTTCCCTGATGAGGAGTGATGTTGAGCATCTTTTCATGTGTCTGGTGGCCACTTGGATGTCTTCTTTGGAAAGATGTCTGTTCACGTCCTTGCCCATTTTTGTACTTCTTGCCTTATACTGTAAAACGTAAAAATGTAAGATTGTTAATAGTAGTGCAGAATTTCAATTAAAAAAACTAAACTGCTGGACAGGACAGACAGGCAATACCCAAGTGAGTGACCCCAACTCGGCTCCTTGCTCTGGAGGTACTGTTAAGCTTTAGGACAGGATTTAAGTAGCCATCCCATTCATTAAGAGGTTTGAGGGGGGAAATTTAGCAACAGTCATTCTTTCAACAAACAGGTATGTAGTGACTCCGTTATATTAGAAGCAGCAGAGAGCCTCCAGTGTCTGATCCCTCCTATTCTCAAGTTTTTCTTCTGTACGTACCATCAGACTATTAGGATTTTATACTCCAAAACGTTATTGCTCAGGTGCCGAATATTTGGACAGAGTTGGGAAGGAAGATGGCATATCAGTGCATTTAATCCTTATAACAACATATAAGGCAGGTGTATTATCCATATTTGGGAAAGAAACTAAACTGTATTTTTTTTCTCTAAAACCTGCTCTTCTTCCTGGGTCCACGTATTAGAAAATGGCACCACCATTCCCCCAAGCCAAAACTTAGACACATACTCTGACTTCTCCTCCTCCCCCCCTCACCCCCCATTCAGTTCTTCATCCCATCCTTCCAAATAATTCTTTTCCCATCTCGGGAAGTTTGTACCTCCTAATCCCTTCCATGTATTTTGCCCCCCCCCCCCGCAACCATCAGTTTGTGCTCTGTATTTATAGATCTGATTCCGTTTTGTGTGTTCATTGGTTTTTAGATTCCACATATAAGTGAAATTGTGGTATTTGTCTTTTTCTGACTAATATAATACCTTCTAGGTTCATCTATGTTGTTGCATATGGCAAGGTCTCACTTTTTTATGGCTTAGTAATATTCCCTAGAGAATCTGTGTGTGTGTGTGTGTGTGTGTGTGTGTGTGTGTGCGCGCGCGTGCGTGCACCTGCACACGCATATGTGCATGTATACACACACTACATCTTTTTTTTTAAGCTTTTATTATTTGACAGAGAGAGAGAGCACGAGCAGGGAGGATAGGGAAAAGCAGACTCCTTGCTGAGCAGGGAGCCCGACGTGGGGCTTGATCCCAGGACTCTGGGATCATGACCTGAGCCAAAGGCAGACGCTTAACTGACTGAGCCACCCAGGTGCCCCACACACTACATCTTTACTCATCCATTGATGGATGTTTCAGTGCTTTCATATCTTGACTATTGTAAATAACACCGCAGTGAATATAGAGGTGCATAAATCTTTTCGCATTAGTGTTTTCATTTTCTTAGGTTAAGTGACCAGAAGTGGGATTGCTGGATCATACGGTATTTATATTTTTAATTTTTTGAGGAACCTCCATACTGTTTTCCACAGTAGCTGCACCAGTTTGCATTACTATCAACAGTGCATGAGGGTTGTTTTTTATTTCCTCCACATCCTAGCCAACACTTATTTCTCATCTTTTTGATTTTAGCCATTCCTACAGGCATGAGGTGATAGCTCATTGTGGTTTCGATTTGCATTTCCCCGATGGCGAGTGGTGGTGAGCATCTTTTCCAAAGTGTCTGTTGGCCCTCTGGATGTCTTTGGAAAAATGTCTGCGTAGGTCTTCTGCCCAGTTTTTAATTGGATTGTTTTATGGGTATTGAGTTGTATGAGTTCTTTATATATTTTGGGTATTAACAGCTTATTAAATATATCATTTACAAATATCTTCTCCCATTACAGTAGGTTACCTTTTTGGTTTTTTGATGGTTTCCTTTGCTGTGCAAAAGGTTTTTAGTTTACTGTAGTGCCAATTGTTTGTTTTTGCTTTTGTTGCCCGTGCCTGACAAGACAGGTCCAAAAAAGTATTGCTAAGACTGATGTCCAAGAGTTTAGTACCTATGTTTTCTTTTAGGTACTTTATGGTTTCACTTCTTACATTTAAGTGTTTAACCCATTTTGAATTTATTTTTGTGTATGGTGTGAGACAGTGGCCCAGTTTCATGCTTTTGCGTGTAACTATCCAGTTTTCACAACACCATTTATTGAAGAGACTGTTTCTCATTGAATATTCTTGGCTCCTTTGTTGTAGATTAAATGACCATGTAAATGTGGCTTTATTTCTAGGCTCTCTATTCTGTCTCATTGATCTGTGTGTCTGTTTTTGTGCCAGTACCATATATTTTGATTATTATAGCTTTGAAGTATAATTTGAAATCTGGGAGTGTGATACTTCCATCTTTGTTTTTCTTTCTCAAGATTGCTTTGGCTGTTCAGGGGCTTTTGTGGTTTCATACAAATTTTAGGACTATTTTGTTCTAGTTATGTGAAAAATGCCATTGGTATTTTGATAGGGATTGCACTGGATCTTGTAGATTGCTTTGGGTAGTATGGACATTTTAACGATATAAATTCTTGTACATGAGCATAGTATATCTTTTATACCATTGATTTGTGTCATTTTCGGTTTCTTTCATCAATGTATTATAGTTTTTGGAGTGCTGGTCTTTCACTTTCTTGGTTAAATTTCTTCCTAGGTATCTTAGTCTTTCTGATGCAGTTGTAGATGGGATTGTTTTCTTAATTTCTCTTTCTGATAGTTTGTAATTAGTGTATAGAAACACATCAGGTTTCTGTATATTAGTTTTGTGTCCTGAAACTTTATTGAATTCATTTATTCTAAAAGTTTTTTGAGGAGTCATTAGCGTTTTCTGTATATAGTATCCTGTTGTCTCCAAACAGTGATAATTTTACTTCTTCCTTACTAATTTTGGATGCCTTTTATTTCTGTGGCTAGGAATTCTAGTACTGTGTTGAATAAAAGTGGCAAGAGTGGGCATCCTTGGCTTACTCCTGATCTTAGAGAAAGGGCTTTCAGTTTTTCACCATTGAGTATAATACTGGCTGTGTGTTTGTCCTATATGGCCTTTATTATGTTGAGGTATATTCTCTTTATACCCACTTTGCTGGGAGTTTTTATCATGAATGGATATGGAACATTGTCAGATGCTTTTTCTGCAGCTATTGAGGTGGTATGATTTTTATCCTTTATTTTGTTAATGTGTATCATGTTGATTGATTTGTGGATTGTGAACCAAACCTGGAATAAATCTCACCTGATCATGGTGCAGGATCCTTTTAATGTACTGTTGAATTCAGTTTGCTCATGTTTTGTTGAGCCAGTTAACTCTTCAATTCATTAGTTTACCCCTGTTCTCACTGCCACTTCCCAGTTTTAGCTGTCATTACCCCCTGGATTGACAACAGCCTCCTAAAGAGTCTCCCCGTCTTCAGTCCTACCTTCACTCCCTGAACCACTCTCCACACTGTAGGCGGAATGTTAAAGTGCATTTATTTAAAAACACCACGTGCCATTCACTGGTGAAAATGCTTTACAAATATTAACTCATTGAATTATAACCCTATGAAGTTGGTACTGTTTATCCGCATTTTTAAAAATTTATATATTTTATTTTTTATTTTTTTTAAAGATTTTTGTATATTTATTTGAAAGAGAGAGAGAGTGAGAGAGAGAGAGAGAGCAGGAGCAGGGGAAGAAGGAGAAGCAGGCTCCCTGCCGAGCCAGGAGCCCAATGCAGGGCTTGATCCCAGGACCCTGGGACCATGACCTGAGCCGAAGGCAGATGCCCAACTGACTGAGCCACCCGGGCGCCCCTTTATCTGCATTTTTAAGGAGGAGGAAATGGAGTCACAGAGCCAATAAGTAACCTGTCTGTGGTCACGTGGCTGGTAGGCCTCAGAACCAGGATCTGAGCTCAGGCAATCCAGCTTCAGAACGCGTGCTCTTTAATACTACTCCTTGCTGCTGTTCTTTAGAATCCTAGATCTGACTTTGTCCCTCTTGTTCAGCGCTGTTGAGTGTCTTGTCCATTGCTTTTAGGGTAAGCCCAAACTCTGACATCTTTGTAAGGCCCCCAACCTCTCCAGCTTCATTGTGCCCCTACTTGTTCTTCCTCCCAGTGGTCCAGACATAACAGCTTCCTGCTGTTTTCCAGAGCCCTGCTTTCCCACTTTCAAGCCTTTGTACCAGCCGTTTCTTCTGCTGGTAGGAGCAGATTAGCCTCACTTCTCGTCCTTCAGGTCTTAACCGAGCTGTCCTCCCAGGCAGCTTCCTCTGACCCGTACCCAGTTTGGATGATGTACTCTCATTATACCTTCTTTATCCTGACGTTTGTCACGTTGTGTGTAAGTGACTGCAAGGGTGTCAATGCCCTAGGGTCAGGTTGGGTTTGTCTTGTTTGCTGTGTGTTCCTAGTTCCTAGAACAGTGCCTGGTTTTCAGTAAGAGGGAAAAAAAAAAAAAGCTGAGTGAAAGAAAAGAGACTCAGATTAAGTGTTTTGTTAAGAGTTGCACAACCAGTAAACAGTAAAGCCAGTATTTGAACACAGGTCCTTCTGGCTCCAAAACTTGTGTTATAAATCACACTGTGATATTAGAATGTTGGGGTTCGGACCATTTAAACATTACTCTTGGGATTCCTGGGTCTCTTCAAATTGTAGGTTAACTCCGTAGAAAGTCTGACTTTGGCTGGGTACTCTGTAATCACCATTTTAAAAGCAGTTCTTAGCCACGTTGGCTGGTGCTTTCTGTGCAAACGTTTGCGCGCCCAGTTTCCTGGTCAGAAAAAAAGGATTTTGATCAAATAAAGAGCTTGGCTCGCTCTTATTAAAGGAACAATCCCCTTCCCTAATACATGTGCTAATCGATTACACTCAACTTTGGAAATGTCTTTTGAATTATACCTGGAGGGGTGGTGCTCACCAGAGTCCACAGAAACCAGTAATCAGAGCTATTTTGTTATAATAGTAATGGGGAAGGGGTGAACTGGGATATTTTATCCAGCTGTGATTAAAAAAATTTTTTTTTTTGTATTTAAAACGATTCGTGGTGATTTCTTCAGCCCTCTATCCAGTGAAATTGAATTAGAGCATTTTCACTAGCGTTGGGGAAATAGCATGATATAATAACCTTATCATAAAAAGCATGTCAACTTTGGGGTGATTCATTATATAATTTTCGGTAAAATTACACATGCTGTGGTTCTTCCAGATACCTACCTGATTTTTATTAAGTGGTAGTTCTTTTTTTATTGTTATTTTAATCACCATACATTATATCATTAGTTTTGGATGTAGTGTTCCATGATTCATTGTTTGCATATAACACCCAGTGCTCCATGCAGAACGTGCCCTCTTTAATACCCATCACCGGGCTAACCCATCCCCCCACCCCCCTCCCCTCTAGAACCCTCAGTTTGTTTTTCAGAGTCTATCGTCTCTCATGGTTTGTCTCCCCCTCCGATTTACCCCCCTTCATTCCTCCCCTTCTGCTATCTTCTTCTTTTTTTTTCTTGACATACATTGCATTATTTGTTTCAGAAGTACAGATCTGTGATTCAACAGTCTTGCACAATTCACAGCGCTCACCATAGCACATACTCTCCCCAGTGTCCATCACCCAGCCACCCCATCCCTCCCACCCCCCACCACTCCAGCAACCCTCAGTTTGTTTCCTGAGATTAAGAATTCCTCATATCAGCGAGGTCATATGATACATGTCTTTCTCTGATTGACTTATTTCACTCAGCATAACACCCTCCAGTTCCATCCACGTTTATTAGGTGGTAGTTCTAAAGTGGTTTTCTGCCTGGTACTTCTACCCTTTTTTCCTTAGGGGTGTGTGTGTGTGTGTGTGTGTGTGTGTGTGTGTGTGTGTGTGTAACACCCTCCAGTTCCATCCACGTTTATTAGGTGGTAGTTCTAAAGTGGTTTTCTGCCTGGTACTTCTACCCTTTTTTCCTTAGGGGTGTGTGTGTGTGTGTGTGTGTGTAGGGGTGTGTGTGTGTGTGTGTGTGTGTAGGGGTGTGTGTGTGTGTGTGTGTGTGTGTGTGTAGGGGTGTGTGTGTGTGTGTGTGTGTGTGTGTGTGTGTGTGTGCTGATTTCCAGGCAGGTTCAAGCACTATGCTTACTTACTAACCTGCAGGGACAGAAGGTTTGTCAGCCAGCCAGCTTTTCTATCCAAACCAAACCCTGGGCAGGGTGTATCCTGTCTGTCCTTCCTCTGCTATGTTATGTTCTCCTGCTTTGCCATTGACACAGTGATCGAAATACATACTTGATTTCTATCAAAGGAGCTTGTAAATCGTGTGAGGATGTAGGTAAATAGAGGGAAAAAAACCTTTGCAATCTGATCAATAAACTATCTTTTAATCTCAAATAACTTCCTCCAGGATTCCACGTAACCCAAATTTAATAATCTTACATGTATTACATGAACAGTTAAGGTTATGAGGAAGTATAAATACCACATGAGCAGAGACCTGGCCTGCCTTATTCACACTGTACCCCCAAAGCCTGGGATGTGCCTGGGCACATAGTAGCTAATCAGTACTTTATTCTTTAATGGCCAAATCTCCATTTACAGTGAAGAATTAAAATAGTTGTACTTTATACCTAGATATTGGCATGCTTTTGATGATCTCAGGGTCTTTCAGTTCAGTAAATTAGGTGCTGGGGATACAAAAATATGAAGATACGGCTCAGATCTTCAGTCATTTTATGTGCTAGGGATTGGGAATACAGGAGCGAGTAGTCATAACCTCTCCCCTCCTGTTGCATTTAGTTTAGAAAGAAAGGAATAGGAGCAGGGTAGGTGAGCTGGAAACTTGGATGCAAGAATTGTAAACCAATTTGCTGTATTTGTTTGGCTGGCAAAATATTTTGTCTTTTTTTTCCCCCCCCATTCTCCCTACAGTGTCAGAGGAATTACTAATCTGGCCCTTGTAAGGATTTGAGTTGTTGACCTTTGCCTTAGAATAAAGTAGGAAGACTGCCATGCAAATAATGAGATTATAATGTGAAAATTGCCACACTAGCCCCATGTACCAGTCGCAGGGAGATTTCAGGAAAACCAGAGCCTTAGTTGAGGGAATGAAGGGTAGCACCATGGTGTGGTGGAGAGACCAGATGGAGGAGCGCAGATCCAGTTTCAGGTGTGTGCCCACAGCCGTGACTGAACTTCTTTGGGCCTCCTGCTTTTGATCCCTAGATGAGGAGGTGGTATCCCGGCTCTGCCCTGGAGAGCCTTCTCAGAACTGCTCCCTCCCTCCAGACCCCTAGGAGGATCCCTACTTCTGCTGTTCTGCATGTTGGGCTTCTCTGAAACATTTTGTTTGAGCAGTGTTTTCTTTGGCTAAAAAGAGTTTAGAAATCTCTAGACTAGATGATTTCCAAAATTCCTGCATGCCTGACATCCAGTGGTGATTACTTCTAACGTTTCATGTTCACTGCTCATGCGCTTCCAGGAAAAAAAAAGCAGTGGTAACTTCTTGTCAGGTGCAAATACCCTTTGCTCTGACAAAAGGTCATTTGATTGAGATGAAGGTCATAGAGAAGGTCAGTGATGATTTGGGTTAGAACCCCAAGAGTTTTAGTTCTGTATACACTACTCTTTTTCCACAGTGGTCTCATATGGCAAAGTCTTAATTGCTCCCTTAAAAGCCCTTTTTCTTGTACTTTGTGAAGGACGGAGTCCTTCACAAAACAACACTTTCTGTTGTTTTGACATCTGCGTTTCTTTACATTTTCTCCAAGCTGTCCTCACTGTCTGGAAAGATATACCGGAATCGTTTGAGAGCATCTTTCCTTGCATATTGTTCCATCTTTTCTCACTTTTCCTTTGTTCATGAGAAAATCCAATTTTTGTGGAAATAATCATGATCTCTGAGCAACAGGAACTATTTTCACATACCTCTTGCCAGGAATTAGACCCAAGGAAAGGGAACCAATCTCAGAAAGAAAAAGACAATAGAAGAAAGATTGCCTGGACGATTGTTTAGCACTCACTGGGTATGACCTTACAAATTATTTAATTCCTTTGAGCCTCAGTCTCCTCTTCTATACAGTGGAGATGATAATACCTCCCATAGTGGGTTGTTTTGGTGCTTAAAAGGGGTAAGGATATAAAGTGCTTTACCTGGTGTTTGGCCTGCAGTAGGTACTTAATGAGTTAGGATCCCTCTCTTCCTTCCCCCCCCTTTTTTAAAGATTTTATTTATTTATTAGAGAAAGCACGTGTGTATGTGTGTGTGCTGCATGTGCTCTCGAGTGAGGTGGGGGCTGGGGGGAGGGGCGGGGGACAGGGAGAGAGAATCTCAAGCAGATTCCCTGCTGAGTGTTGGGCTCCATCCCATGACTCCGAGATCAAGACCTGAGCCAAAATCGAGGAGTTGGACACTCAACTGACTGAGCCACCCAGGCACCCCTCTTTTTTCTTTTAATGTACCTTTCCTCCCTCCCTCCCCTCTTTCCCACAAATATTTATTAAGCTCCTCCTGACGCATTGCCAGGCATTGCTAACGGATACAACAGTGAGTCGAACAAAGTACCTGTCACCAAGAAGCACACATTTCAGCATCTACTCCTCACTAAGATGCAGTAATCATCAGGGACTAGAAGACAGAACATATAAGGCCCTCTTCCAGCACAAGACTAAAAAGGCAACCCAATTAAAAAATGGGCAAGGGATTTGACTATTACTGTTCAAATATGAATGGCCAATAAACACATGAAAAGATGCTTCGCGTCATTAGTCACCAGGGAAATGGAAAAGCACAATGAGGAGAGACATCACACCCAGTAGGATAACTATAATCTAAAACACAGACAGTAGAAATCAGATTTGGAGAAATCAGAGAATCCATATACAGTTACTGGGAATGTAAAGTGGTGCAGCCAATTTGGAAAAAACAGTCTGGCATTTCCTTAAAATGCTAAATGTGAGTTACCACATGACCCAACGTTTCTCCTGGATATCTAGCCAAGAGCAGTGAAAACATATGTCCATATAAAAACTTATACATGAATATTCACAGAGCATTGTTCGTAATAACCAAAATGACGTCCAGGTGTCCATCAGCCAATGGATGGACAAAATGTGGGATATCCATAAAATGCAAAATTATTTGGCAATAAAAAGGAATGGAGCATGAATACGTGCTACAGCATGGATGAACCTTGGACACGTTATGCCGAATAAAAGAAGCCAGTTACAAAAGACTATATTGTATGATCTCATTTATATTCAGTGTCCCAAACAGGCAAATCTATAGAGACAGATTAGTGGTTGCCTGGGGTGGAAGAGCCAGAGATGAGTGAAGGTAACTGCTAATAGCTTTGGGGTTTCTATCTTTTTTTCTTTTTAATAAGATTTTATTTATTTATTTGACAGAGACAGTGAGAGAGGGAACACAAGCAGGGGGAGTGGGAGAGGGAGAAGCAGGCTTCCCGCTGAGCAAGGAGCTGAATATGGGGCTCGATCCCAGGATCCTGGGATCATGACCTGAGCTGAAGGCAGATGCTAAATGACTGAGCCACCCAGGCACCTCTCTATGGGGTTTCTTTTTGGGATTATGAAAATGCTCAAATTATTTTACAGTGATAGTTGCACAATTCTGTGCTTTTTTTTTTTTTAAGTAAATTGTGTGCCCAACATGGGGCTTGAACTCATGACTCCGTGATCAAGAGTCGCATACTCCACTGACTCCATACTCCACAGCCAGCCAGGCGCTCTGTACAATTCTAAATATACTAAAAACCATGGGTTGTACATTTTAAATGGCTGAACCCTATGGTTTTTGGATTATATCCCTGTATGACTGTTAAGAAGTGCACGGAGTGCCTGGGTGGCTCAGATGGTTAAACGTCTGCCTTCGGCTCAGGTCATGATCCCAGCGTCCTGGGATCAAGCCCCACGTCGGGCTCCTGGCTTAGCGGGGAGCGTGCTACTCCCTCTCCCTCTCCCCCTGCTCATGCTTTCTATCTCTGTGTCTCAAATGAATAAATAAAATCTTAAAAAAATGCAGTTACACTTCTGTCTCCTAACTTCATCCATGTCACAGGTGCTCTAGCCTCATCCTAGAACAAAAGAGGACAACCTCTAACCACCGTCCATCATCCCATGGCTTTTTCCTTTCCTTCACAGTTAAGACTCCTAGAAGGTTAGGAAATAAGTAATTTAGAAAAAGTTCATTCCAGAGGAATTAGAAATTAGTGGATAAGCAGAAGGAGGAACAATTTTGAACATTTAATCTCACCACCCAGAGATAATCATTATTAACATTTTATGTCATTTTAGTGTTAACAAAGTTGACACCCCGTGTTTTTATTTTCAAAGAAGAGTACTGCTGTAAGGAAAGGCTTATGTTAAGTTACTGAGAACGGAATATTTTTTGAAGAAAAATGTCTTAATCTTTTGTAACGATATTAAACATGGCGGGCTTTTGTGCATGATTTGATTTTTAAGTTTTTCGGAATTGTCTGCGTCAAATTTGAGGTCATTCAATCCTAGTGCTTTGGAAACAATTCCTGCTCCTTAGAGTGTGATGGAATCGTGAAGCCGTGTTGCTTTTTAAGCCACACTTGTTGCGTGGCTTTTGCTTAAGCTGCAGTCTGATTGCACAAGAGGATTTCAGTCTTAAGTATTTTAGAGTGTGTGAAAGCCCCATGCCCTATGAAATAAAAATTTCATGGATTCCCTTCGGCTTCTTTGGACTCTCTGGCTGACACTGGCTGTGAATTAGGATGTCAGTTGGTAAGATGGATTTCCTGCTTTCGAAATCACGTTGAGCTGATTTTGTTGATTTTTTTCCCCCTTTGCTTGTGCAGAATTAGATTGGCTGAGCAACCCGAGCTTTTGCGTTGGAGCCATAACCTCTCTGAGCCAACAACCTGAAGAGGCTGCTGCTCTGGTTTCTGAAGGGTCACCGCTGACGAGGTAGCTTTTCTGAAAGATGGATTTTTAGTTTTTGTCTGTGTGTTGTCTATCGTTGGGTTCGAATAGTGCTCCTTAGAAAACCCTGTGATAAAAGAGCGAATTACAACTCTTCTTTCTACTCAAACTAGTGAGGTGCTCTTTGTTTTCCCTTACCTCACTCATAGATTACCCCTCTTTCCCCCTTTGTGTTTTGTAGTGGCAAGTGTGTAACGTGCCAGTTACGAGGCCACGAGGGAAATGGCACCATGTGATTGCTGAGTAACTTGACTAACCTCATTAGTAACCTTTAGAATATTATAACTCTCATGTTCCCTCAGTTGCATTTTCACCATTTTTGGAAAAACAGAAGCTGATGTGATACAACATCAGATAAAATCTCATGAAAACTTTGAGGACAGCAGAATGGCGCACATCTGTACCAAGCTTTGAAAGAAATTGTGGTAGAGCATCAAACTGAGAAGTGAGCCCTCTCGAGTTTATGGACTAGGTGGTCTCATTAAGATGAGGAGCCCTGAGAAGGCAGTCCTCCGAAAGTGCAGGAAACCTTTGGAAATGGACACTGGTTGGTGCCTGAGAGAGAGTTGTCTGTAGATATTTCAGTAATGTAGTAGGGCTCATCATAACCTTTAAAAACAAGGACCAGAATTAAACCCTTTTTTTTTTTTTGATTTTTTTTTTTTGTCATTAAGGACATGCTGCCCTAATATGTAGGACTGAAAATAAACCCTTTATAACATTGCCTCAGAAAATACTATATTTGAGGGCACCTGGGTGGCTCAGATGGTTAAGCGTCTGCCTTCGGCTCAGGTCATGATCCCAGGGTCCTGGGATCGAGTCCCGCATTGGGCTCCCTGCTCCTTGGAAGCCTGCTTCTCTCTCTCTCTCTCTCTCTCTCTCTCTCTCTCTCTCTCTCTGTCTCTCATGAATAAATAAATAAAATCTTAAATACTATATTTGATAAAATAACTGGTAGATTATTTTCATTTAAAAATGTGCAGATGTGAAAGTCTAGATTTAGAAGCTATTACAATAGAATTTCTTCACCTACTGTTGTTTTAGGTCCAGCTTTTTTTTTTTTCTTTTCTTTTCTTTTCTGGGTGGTGGGTCCAGTTCTTAAATCCTTAAGGGGAGTTGTGATCTGGGAAGGCACTGTATAAATATATGGGCAAATAGTAAGGCCCTGTGGGCATTTCTGGAGTTCCCTTTTATACATTTGTTTGCTTATTTTCATAGTCTTCTCCCTACTTCTCATCTGAAAATAATTCTAATGTTGATTTTCCCAAAACAGGAGTCCTCTGAAATCAGAGCCTTCGGATGAAAGTGATGCTAACAGAAAGCCCAAACAAACAAGCAGAAAAAAGAAGAAAGAGAAAAAGAAGAAGAGGAAACATCACCACAAGAAAACCAAGAGAAAACGTGGGCAGGCCAGTAGCAGTGGCTCCGAGCCAGATAGTGAGCCTGAAGAGGACAAAACTTCCAGAAGCACTGGAGACGGTAGAAAGGAATCAGAGAAACCAAGGTGGGTTTTCTGTTCTCAAATACCTATGACTTTTCAAATTTTGAATTTTTTTCCCTCAGTTGTTGCCACAAATGAGGTATCTGAATGACTCTGTAGCCACTCAGTCAAATGGAGTCCAAAAAAAAAAAACAAACCCAAGTAGAGCTCTACCATTAGGTCACCATTAAAAAAAAAAAAAAAGAAGAAAACTCATTAAAAAAATTAGGGCCGTGATTTTATTTGAGAAGTGTTATTTAGACACGGTAGTGATTGTGTCAGAATCTGATTCAGACAAAAAGTCTTTGGGATTTTGAAAGATGGCCGATGTGCCATGCCATGGGAATATGGGCCGGTTTACTACATAGTTAAGGGTCCCGTCTGTGAGGGTCAGAGCAAGAGGAATGTCTTACTTCTCTTCCATAGTCTCTCTCCCTTTCCATCGCTCGCATCAGCCGCCCCCCTGACACCCCCCCTCCGCTGGGCACACACTCTTTGGTTAAGGGCGGTATAGCACTTACAGTCATCATTTCTTACCTCACATTTCTTTCCAGCACGGTGTGGAAGTTGTAGACTGGCCCATGAACATAGTATTTCCTTTCCTGGGGGCTTTGCTTCTCCCCACATTTTGCCCCGCTGTCTCCCTTGAGCCTGTTGCTCCCATTGTTCGTTCGCTGGTAGCCCCTCCTTTGCCTCGTCTCCTCTGCTCCCCCGCGGGGGGCCCTTCTCCCAGGCCTACGACAGGCAGCACGTGCTGGAACTACCTGAGTCGTTTCTCATGTCACTTTTTTTTCTTTTTTAAAACTTTTTTTAAAAAATATTTATTTATTTGAGAGAGAGAGAGAGCATGGGGGGGGGGAGGGTCAGAGGGAGAAGCAGACTCCCTGGCTGAGCAGGGAGCCCGACGTGGGACTCGATCCCGGGACTCCAGGATCATGACCTGAGCCGAAGGCAGTCGCTTAACCAACTGAGCCACCCAGGCACCCCTCACTTTTTTCTTTTCTTTGTTCGTATGGGCCAGAAGAGAAGGTTGAAGTCCCCATGCAAGGCATACTTAAAAAATTTAGGGCTATTAGGATTTTTTTTTTTTGACTCTTCAGGCATTATTTGCTTTTGTCGTATGCTTAGACATCCCACTGACATCCGTGAGAGCTCTGTGGTGCAGTGAGTCTAGAATCTGACCCACGGGGTCTCCATCAGACAGGTGGACCCTGAGTCCTCCTGCATCCTTCTGCCACCAGATCTGTGGAGAGCCTCGCAGGCCGCTGTGGCTCGGGGCGTCCAGGTTGACTCTGCCATCTCTGTGCCTCAGGTTCTCCATCTGTAACCCAGGCTTGCTCTAGGAGGGGAGAATAAAAAGGTTCTGACTTGGGCCGAGTTTATGTGGGCAGGAATCACTCCTGTCTCGCTTGCCCTTGTAACCCCTCAGTGATTGCCACAGGGCCCGGTGCACAGTAAGCGCTCAGTACATTTCTGTTGTGTGAATGAATGAATACGTTATTGGTATTTTTGCTTTTCGGTGTGTCTTCAAAGCATCATACATTAATCATTGCTTCTTCTGGAAACTCACTCTTAGCTACTTGTCCATTTTTTTTTAAAGTTGAGGAAAATGAGTTTTAAAGGATTTTCTGAACCTACACAGGAACTACCATTAGAACTTGGAAGGTAGTTATTTTCAGCCTATGCGTAATCACATCAGAGGTGAACTTTAGAGCCTCTTGATGGTTCTGTGATCCAGATAGCATTTTTAAGTTCATTGATATTTTTCAGAATATCCCCATTAAGATCAAAATCCACTCTTTTTGTTCTTCTCTTTTACTTTCTTCCTGTGAACTTCTGTAGTCTCTTCCGGGGAAGATGACCTGGAGGAATTGTTTCCATAGAGACAAGGACTAAGGTACTGAGTTGTGAGACTTCTGTAATGTCGGGAAAGTGGGTTCTCGGGGATATAATGCACCATATAGGAACTCTATTTTTGAGTGATCGAGGGATGACTTCCCCTAAGGCTACAGCTTTTCAGGGACCTCTGTCTCCTAGGGTGAGCTCTTCACCTTCAGGTGGAGGCAGATCCTCCCTTGTGCACAGCCCAGACCACATCCTGCTTCCTGACCTCAGTACCCAGTAGGAGAGGATCAGAGCTCGTTTATTCCCCAGGTGTGGTCTGCTTCCTCCTCCCTCCCCCGTGGGCTTTCCATTTCTTTCTGGAATGCATCCATCTCATTCCTTCCTTTTGCTGCCCCTTATGGTGTTTGTCAACAGAAAACCCTCCATAGATGTTCTGAAGGGGAATGTGTTAAAAATCACCGTGTCTTTTAACCTATTCAGCAAACACTTGATTGAAAGCTACTTTGTGTCCCCGGAATGCCATTCCTCTGTATTCCCAGTCAGAGATGATTTAGAAGCCGTTAGAATCTTTATTTCTATCTGGGCAGAGTCAAAAGCAAAGATGGAACAAGGTTAAGGGCTGTTTTGACTACTTTGGCAGCTTCTTGTGTCAGCAGCATGATGAACTGATTTTCTTTAGAGGAGGGAAGATGTTAGATGCCAAAAAAACTTTACCTCCCCCTCTCGTTTGACTCCTAGGGAAGTGGTTCCATTTGTGTCTCAGCTGGAAGTCTGCCAACTCTCAGGTTGGTTCAGAGGGATAAGTAAGGGTCTGGTCTCACAGGGGCTCTCTCCGGCCTTGGTGTAAGAGAGAAGGTCAGTCCACAGCGCCCGGGCTATAAAAACGAGACTTAGACCAAGTCTGAATAATATGTGAGACTGACCCATTCGGAACTGTCATGTTGCTGTTGTTAAGTTTTGAGTTGGAATAATCTGAGCACTTTCTACTGAGTTAGGCTAAGCAAGGGCAACCCACTTTATTTATTTTTAGAGGAAACTTGTTTATAAATATATTTGAAATTCTAGTTACAGTCATTTAATAGAATATTTAAAAAGAACACCTGTGGACGCCTGGGTGGCTCAGTCGCTTAAGCAAATCCGACTCTTCATTTCAGCTCAGGTCATGATCTCAGGGTCATGGGATGGAGCTCTGGGCTCTGTGCTCAGCGGGGTGTCGGCTTCTCTCCTTGTCCCTCTCCCTCTGCCCCTCCCCGTGTGCTATCTCTCTCTCTCTGTCCCCCCTGCCTGTCTCTAATAAACATAAATAAGTAGATCTTTAAAAAAATAAAAACTTGTGTCAGGTTAATTTCTGAGATAAGGTGATTTCTTGGTAAAGTGTCACTTAGGGTGGACAGTTTTGGCTTCATATTTTAAAGCTTTTTCCACAGCAGGAATCCTCTTCATCTGTGGCCCGTGCACATTTGACATACTTGGGTGTGTTTGATGCTGTGTGGAGCATCAGTGTTGAAATGTTTAACTTTCATTGTTCTGAAAAGGTGGACGATGTAGCCAGAAGATTTCAAAGTGCCTCTCCCTCTTTGTTCTTCACCTTCCTGTGTCCCACAGTCAAGAAGGTAATGCTGCCGCTGATATTGGGCATCGCTTTGTTTGGCTTGAGGACGTTCAGGCTCTGACTGGAGAAACCTTCAGAACAGATAAGAAACCGGATCCGGCCAACTGGGAGTATAAGTCTCTCTACCGAGGAGACATAGCAAGGTACCCGTCACGATGTCTTTCCTGATTTTCACTGGTGGGAAGTAACTTCCTTCTCCCCCGAACCCTCTCTGCGCGGTCTCTGTCTGCCCCCGCCCCCCTCTTCTGGATTCCGGTGGGTGTCCTCCATCGCTGAGCTGTGGAGGCATGTGTCTTATCTCACACTCTGAAGTGAAAGTTCAAACCTTGAAGTCAGGATTCAGGTCTGAAAAGTCTCATTTATCTGTGGTGCCTGGCATTGTGCCGGGCGTAGCAGGTTTTTAGTAAATACTTGTTGAATGAATGAATCTAAAAAATACCTTGAAACAAGTAATTGTGACAAACTATCCAGAAACCATTTGGTCTGATCTGTATGCCATTTTAAAAAGTCACGAAAGCTTTTTATTCATCTATCCTCCAAGTAAGCCATTTTAAAAAGTGACATTAAGTGGTAATGACTTTTTCAAAATGCTTCCAGCATACGTCACCAGGTAAAAAAGAGATGATGGTATTCACTTCAGTAATTAGTTTATTAAACTTTTCTCCTCTACCCTGTCAATCAAAAATATTTAAGTACTTATTAAATCCCTTAGGCACTGAGTAGTTTGTAAGACACTGCTGGGAACACAAAGAACAGTAATACACAATCTCTCTTCCCAGACAGCTTACAGGTAATGAAAATGGAAGGTAGAGAATATTGGAATGTAAAGCCAAGAGGGGACCATTATCATTCTTTATAGGCTAATTACTTTTTAAAATAAATTTTGGTTTCCATTACATTGCTGTGCCTCCAGATTTTAATTATCATTCATCACGACATTACACCTCACCACATAGGCAGTTCCAACTAAGATTTCCTTTATGATGTGTTTATATCTGTGATTTTTCAGTGCATGTTTATATCTACATGCTATCTCCTAAAACCTTATGGCTGAGAGTAAATGACTATCAAAACGTTTTCATACATTTTTTAATAATTTTAATACTCCTTAAAGTCTTGTTCAGTTCCCCATGGCCCCGCGGTGTGGTGCCACAGATGTGGTAGGACCCAGGAAAAGATGGGGAGGCCAGCAGACACTGACTGAGCCCCGTGCTTGTTAGCCTGTGTGATCCTCACAGCTGGTGAGGAGAACCATACTCTTATTTTATGAACGAGGAAAAGGAACCTCAGAGAGGGTAAGTAGCCTCTCAAGGTCATGCTGCCAGGAAGCAGCTTTCTTGGGGAACCTATGTTCCTCTAACCTCAAATATTCTTTTCCTGTCCACAAATAAAGATGAGCTCAGTTGTGTGGTAGGATGTTTTCTGCATTGGGAAACGGAGGACCCTGGTTCTCATTCTCACTTGGCCACTGACTGATAATGTAATCCCCCATGAGTCACTAACCCTGTCTGAGCCTCTGTTTCTTCATTTGTTAACTCCTGCTATGCCGCATGCTCAGATATCAGACATCATCGATAGAAATTAGACATTAGTTTGCACAGATAAAGGGTTATTACTTACTAATAGTTGAAAAAGGAAAAATATTTACAATGACTGGCTCTTAAATCTCTGCTAATGAGAGGCCCAGACCTTAGGAGGAGAGTAATGAGAGAAGTTTACTAATCTAAATTGTGAAGATGCTATTGGAAGGGCTTGGGGCATTGGTGTGATTTCCCAGTAGATTCCTGAAGCTTAGGTGAGCTAAGTCTTACCCGGATTAATAGCTGTACCGCTGTCAGTGTCCAGATCTAGGGAAGTATTGATCCCATGGCACTGTGAGTTGGTCAGAGGACAGGGCGTGTTTTGTCAGGTCGTGAATTTTCACACTTCACCAAGGCACTGACAAAGCAGGAGTGTTGAGAGGACTCGCCTGGTACCATCCTGTGAGGACCAGATGAGGCCTTGTGGGTATGGGCCTGGGACAGCAATATGGTCAGAGTCATTGAAGCTTCAATGGACCATCTTTTGGAAGGTAGATTGGCAATGTTCTGTGTAACTCGGGAAGGCAGAACCAGGATCAACGGGTGGAAGTTGCAGAAAGGAGATTTGACTCAGTATCAAAGCAAATTTTCTAGTAGTGTGAGCCTCCCAGCAGTGACCTGGTATGCGTTCGTGTATTGTGGTGAGCAGGGCTTAGAGTTCGTGGGTAAGAGTCAAAACTACCTTTGGAAAATTCCTTAGGGCTAATATACTAGCTTTCAGTGAAGTTCAGCTCCATTTTTTCTCCATTTATGGAGTGGATTGTTTCTTTAACTATATACCAGATGAAATAGTTGCCTTATGTTTAGGAGCCAAGTCTTATAAAATTGTAGTAACTTTAACTTATCTAGTGCTTACTGTATGGCTAAAGACTTGAAATATATAAACTTTTTGATCATCCCTGCTATTCTCTGACATGGGTACCATTATTATCCCCATTTCACAGATGAGGAAACGGAGGCACAGACAGGTTTTGGGGTTTTGTTTTAAATAACTTGTTCAGGGTCACCTAGTTAGTAAATGATGGGGTTGGAATTTGGACCAAGGTAGACTGCCACCATGAGAGCATGTGTGAATTGAAGTCACTGAAGGAAAGGCAAATTTATTATTGCTCAGCTCACTCTGGGGCTTAGGGCCACTGAGTGGATTCAGGGCAGAAGTGTGTGTTCGATTTAAATATATTCTTTTCCCATACCCTGTCCCTCTTTCTTTTTTTTCTCCCCTTTCCCATCCCTTCCCTTTTCCTGTAGCTAAATTCATTTAAATTAAGTGTCCATATGGTGTCATTCACTGAACCTCCAAAGTGGGGTTCCCTCCTGGAATTATTCAGGTAAGACCTGCTGACTTTTTTTTTTTTTTAAGATTTTATTTATTTATTTGACAGAGAGAGAGAGAGCACGAGAGCAGGAACACAAGCAGGGGTAGTGGAAGAGGGAGAAGCAGGCTTCCCGCTGAGCAGGGAGCCCGATATGGGACTCGATCCCAGGACCCTGGGATCGTGACCTGAGCCGAAGGCAGATGCCCAATGACTGAGCCACCCAGGCACCCAAGACCAGCTGACTTTTTGATAAAGATTTTACAGAAAAAAATGCCTTCATGTGGGGGAATATTGTATTAAATTACATCCTAGGTTCTATGATTAAGGTTATGTGATAAATGACAAATTAGATAAAACCCAAATGTCCAATTAAGGTTCTATGATAGATGATAAATTAGGTAAAACTCAAAGGTCCAACAATAGAGAAATGTTAACTAGATGCGGGCTTACCCTGCCAATGGATTGATTCAAAACCAATAAAAATGGTATTTTCTAAAAAGAATGGTATGGGGAAATGCACAGAAGTAGGGAGAAAAGCCCAGAGTTGTATATCAACTATTTTTAAAAAGAGGTGTGAGTGCACATATAAACACATGTACACACATATCTGAAAGTAGGCACTTAATAATACAGATCAGTAAGAGTCTTTTTTCTTCCTTTATCGTTTTCATCTGTTATGAAATGCAGCTGTTAAAATCAGCTTTAGAAAATGCACTTGTAAAGTCAGAAAACTCTGTAAACATTTTTTGAGATTATGTGAATGTTGAAATACTGTTGATTTTTAGCAAAAATAAAATAGTAATTAAGGGGAGAACAAAACGAGTTCTACTTACAGTTTGTTCCTGACAGAATGATGGGTGTGTTTAGAGCTCTTGAAGCACTATTTTATCTCCTCACCCCTCGTTACAGTTTTGACTCCTAAAGGTACCAGAGACCGATTGTCGTGAGTTAGCCTAGGTGGGCCTGGGGGAGAGGATGGAGAGGAAGGGTTTGTGTGCATGTGAGAGCTGGAAGGGCGGCTGCTCAGGCACCTGTTGACTGTGGGGAAGCCAGGCCCAAGCCTGGGCCTGGACCAGGTGGAGATGGACACAGAACTTTCTGGAAGATGACAGAAGATGGTGGCTGCTCCCTTTTTTTCCCCGACAGCATGATATTATGGAAATTTTAAAAATACAGCATCCATTGAAAGAATTTTACAGTGAATGCTCCTATTCCCACCCTCTGCGTTCTACCATTAATATTTTACTGCGCCTGCCTTATCACATGTCTGTCTTATTTTTTTGGTGCCAGCCTCCATGTAGTGCCCCCTAAATACTTCAGCGTGCATGTCATTAACTGCAGTTCAAGATTTGTTTAGTTTTTTCTTTGGACTTAAAATTCACATATAGTGTAACAAATCTTCATTTGCTGAGTTTGGACACACGCATACACCTGTATAATCCAGCCCTCTGTGAACATATAGAACATCACTGTGACCCCCCCCACACACAAAATTTCCTCCTGCTCTCTTCCATTCAGTCCACACCCCACCTCCCCAGGGGCAGTTACCGTCCTAATTTTTTTCCACCCTCAATTAGCGTTGTCTCTTCTGGAATTCCATATAAATGGAATCGTATAGTACGTACGCCTTTGGGCCCAGCTTCTTTCACTCAGTGTGATGTGTTTGACATCCAGCGCCATTGTGGTGTTTGTCAGGAGTTTGTTCTCACTGCTGGTCACCTTCTGTTGTGTGGCCATACCGTGGCTTGTTTATCTGTTCTCCTAGTGATGAGCACCTGGGCTCTTCGTGGCATTCAGTTGAGAATATCTGTGCACACGTCTTTGTGTAGAAAGGCAGTTTCCTTTTTCTTGGGGGAATGCCTAAAATAGAATCGCCGATTCACAGGGTAAGTCTAACTGCCAGACCTTTCCCCAAAGTGACTGTACCAGTTTCCATTCTCACTAACAGCATGTGAGAGTCCTGGTTACCCAGCAGATCGCTCCCTGGGGTTCAGTGTCTTCGGTGTTTAATTTTAGCCATTCTGGTGGGTATGTGGCATAGCACCTTGCAGTTTTAATTTGCACTTCCCTCATGATTAATGATGGTGAGCACTTCTGCATGCGCCAGTTGGCCCTTCATGTCATCTTTTGTGAATTCCGCCTGGATCCTTTGTCTGTTCTTTAATGGTCATTTGTGTAACACACCTGCAGAAGAGTGCACGGTTCCCTCAGCCTTCAGGCACATACTCAGTAGTTGTGAGTGTGATTCTGGGGGCACCTGCACGCGCCATACAGGCCTTTTAGAACCCAGCCTCTCTCCCTCTGGAGTAGAAAACAGCCAAGTGTAATTTAAATTATTTTGTTTCAGGATTAAAAATACAATCTTAGCCCTCCCTGTTTTCTTCTTACGTGGGGATACAGGACTATCTTGAGGAAAAGGGACTGGTGTAGGAGACAGATGACTCACTGTCACCCAAGGTTCTGGTGTCTTTACGAATAGTGTAAAGGAGGGGTTGAGGATTTACCCCTTGTCTGTTACATAGGATCGTGATGATCAGTGACGTAATGTATGGGGCAAACTTTACAAAACTCCAGGAAAAATAGAAATTACTAGATCTGGAAGACAGGACTGATCTTAAATTCACGCGATGTTAACAAAGAATTGAAGTGTTCAGAGGAATAAGTTCCACACAGAAAAAGTTGATTGCTAATTGTCGTATTTCTCTAAATAGAAACCGTTGGAAGGTAAGGTGAAGTTAGCTTGCTTCACAAGAGCTCATCTGCTGAGCTGAGCCTCCACTGGTGCAGGGCTATGCACCTGTTCCCTCAGTAACTGTCTTTCTTTTTCAAATACAAGATACAAGAGGAAAGGAGACTCCTGCCTTGGCATTAACCCTAAGAAGCAGTGTATATCCTGGGAGGGGGCTGCCGCAGGAAAGAAGCCTTCACACAAGCATGTTGAGCGCTATTTTACGAAGAAGAGCGTGGGCTTAATGAACGTTGATGGAGTTGCTGTTGGCAGTAAAACTGAACCTCCCTCATCTGAGCCAATCTCCTTTATCCCTGTGAAGGGCTTGGATGATGTGATTCCTCCCGTTATGACCTGGTTGAACCCTCTGGGGATTTACGATCAGTCCACCACGCAGTGGTTACAAGGGCAGGGTCCTCCAGAGCAAGAATCAAAGCAGCCAGACTCCCAGACAGACAGAGAGCGTGCGCTGCTCAAGGCCAAGGTGGAGGAGTTCAACAGGAGAGTGCGGGAGAACCCTCACGATATTCAGCTGTGGATGGCGTTCGTTGCTTTTCAGGTAAGTAGCGCCGTCCTGCTGCTCTTATTTAGAAATACTGTGCTAGTCTGGGGCAAACCAGTGCGCTCCGCAGCCGTTTCTGAGCCCCTGGGAGGAACCCGGGCCCCAGGCATTGGAAGTGTATTATCCTGGAGCCCTTGCCCTGAGCTTGCTCCAAGCCCATGAGGAAGCCCGATGTGTGGAGAGTCAATGCTTTCATGTATAATTTGGGGGTGGGAGGCAGTGCTTTCATGTGTAATTTGGGGGTGGGAGGCGGCATGACCTGGCTCTAGGGAGCGCGAAAGGGCTCCTAAAAGAAGGTGAAGTTTAAACAATCTGGGAAGAAGCGCCCTTGTTCACCCCGGGTGTGGGGGTGGGGGTGGGGGTGGGGGTGGTGCAGGGTACAGAATGCACAGAATTGGGGAAGAGAAGGCGCTGCTCCCCCGATCAACCAGCTGGGGCTCTAGCTTCATCCTGCTCACTTGTTTTTGAACCGCTCATATGGGTGTATTTTGCCCCACATCTGCCTGTGTCGTGGGTAAAGTGGGCTCTTGAGAAGCAGCGCTCAGGGCGCTGCGTGCTCGCTCCCGGTATGTAACTCCCATGACGGAGTGCAGACGGTCGGGTGAGGGAAACACGAGCCAACGGGAACCCGAGGAATGGAATTCCACCACCCAGAAAAAATGGTGACCAGCAAGCCAAGGAGGTCCGAAGGGCGATTCATCCTGGGAGGCGCCGGAGGGCGGGCCTTGCAAGTAGCTCTGGGGCGATGGCGGGCTTTTGAGGCTCCCCGACTTCCAGTTGTGAATTGACATTTTTGTCTTGAGGACGAGGTCGTGCGGAGCCCTGGCCTGTATGCCCTGGAGGAGGGGGAGCAGGAGAAGCGGAAGAGGTCTGTGAAGCTGGTGCTGGAGAAGCAGCTGGCCATCCTGGAGCGGGCCATTGAGAGCAACCAGAGCTCCGTGGAGCTGAAGCTGGCCCGGCTGAAGCTGTGCGCGGAGTTCTGGGAGCCCTCGGCGCTGCTCAAGGAGTGGCAGAAACTGATATTTGTACACCCCAACAGTACGGCCCTCTGGCAGAAGTACCTTTTATTTTGCCAAAGCCAGTTCAGCACCTTCACCGTGTCCAAGATCCACGGTCTTTACGGCAAATGCTTGAGCACTCTGTCCGCGGTGCAGGACGGCAGCATCCTGTCGCACCCCGCCCTGCCCGGCACCGAGGAGGCCGTGTTCGGTAAGAGGCCGAGCACCAGGTCCCTGCGTGTCGGGGGACTTACACTTTCTTCTGGCGCTAGGCAGAAGTGAAGGTGTGTTTTTGGTTTATTTTAGAAATGGCCAAATTGATACAACGGATTTAAACAAAGTATTAGGACCCCTTTGGACTAGACCAGATTCTCGCTTCTCCACCTTCTTGGAGATGCGCAGTGGGCCTCGGAGCCGGTGAAGTTAGCAGAGTATCCCCAGCCTAGGAGCCCCAGCTTTCCTGCTTATTAGCCAAGGAAACACAGTCAAGTCTCAGCAGTTGTGGCTGTCCGTGGCCTTCCCTGTTGCGGTGTCTGTCCGCTCCCCTCACCCGTTCTGGGATCTCAGGCGGTGGTGTTCGCGGGGATGCCCCGATGGCTGGGGATCAGCACGCAGAGGCAGTTAACGATATTATTATACTGTTAAGGTTCTGTGTCCCGAAGGAGCTAGAATATGAACTCTGTCCAGTAATGAGGTACAGAAGGCAGCCTGTCACACAGGAGCTGGAGAATATCACTCTTGACTTGAAGCCTGGATTTGCCCTTCACTGGTTCTCTTGTGACCTTGCATATTTCCTTAACCTGCTTGAGCTCCAGTTTCTCGCTCAGCAGCATTGATACAATACTTGCTTTATAGGGTCATCGAGCACGTTAACGGAGATTGACCCATGGTGAGTCTGGCTCCGTGTCCAGCACACAGCAGGTGTTTATTTGATCAGAACTTTGCTATTTCTTTTCTTTTTTTTTTTTTTTGGTAAAGATTTTATTTATTTGGAGAGAGGAAGAGGGATGAGAGAGCATGAGCAGGGGGAGGCGCAGAGGGAGCCCGATGCGCGGCTTGATCCAGGACCCCGGGATCATGACCCAAGCCAAAGGCTTTTAGATTAGATTTAACTTTTAGATTAGATTCTCATTCATTCATATTTATATTTATATTCTAAAGATATAAATATATTGTTCTAGAAATAATAAGCATTTACAACACTGACATAAAGAGCCTCATATTTGATATCATTTGTGGTATGCGCAAATAGCCTATTGTTACTCAGAACATGAAACTATACCACAATTCAGACAAACTGAAATTTTCATGGATGGAACCTTGATTTGTTTACAGTGGCCTCCGAACAAATGATGAAGATGGATCACCATCTAGTGATCCATCGAGCACAGATCTTTGCTTTCTGATGAAAATCTATACCATCCTTCTCCTAGAATTTTCTTGTAATAATGAGCTTTGAGTATTTGGTAACTGTTCAGAACAACCTCTTGCCTTACTTTTTTTTTTTAAGATTTTATTTATTTGAGAGAGAGCATGAGAAGGGGGAAGGATCAGAGGGAGAAGCAGGCTCCCCGCAGGGAGCCTGATGTGGAACTCGATCCCGGGGCTCCAGGATCATGACCTGAGCCAAAGGCAGCTGCCTAAACGACTGAGGCACCCAGGCAGCCCGTTCTCTTGCCTTACTTTTATGCAGCATATATAGTTGTTAATATTTGTATTCCACAGTGGTTTCATATAAAAATTGGAATAAATGTACTTCGATTACAGTTCCGTGGTGAGTCCTTTTAATGAGGACACGTATTAGTACAGCTTTTGAAAAGATCACAGGAACTAATTTTGGAGAAAACATGTTCTCGGTGTTGAAACGCATGTTGTTAGAAGTTGTGTTCTTTCCCTTGAATTGCTGTTAACCAGGCTTCTCCCTCTTGCTCTCCCTGCTTTCAGCTCTCTTTCTTCAGCACTGTCACTTCCTGCGGCAGGCCGGTCACTCTGAGAAGGCGATCTCGCTCTTCCAGGCCATGGTGGACTTCACCTTCTTCAAGCCAGACAGCGTGAAAGACCTGCCTACCAAAGGACAGGTGCGGGTTTAGTTGTGAGACTCTCCCCTCCCTCTCTCCCCCTCCCTCGCTCCCCCTTCCTTTCTCCTTCTCTGTCTTCTGGGGGCAAGTGTGGATAATGGGAAGCAGTGGTAGTATTTTTAAAATCCTATCCTCTTTGTATCAGTCCTGCTGAGAACTGTTGCTCAGAATATGCTGGTGATCCAAGGAAAATTCCATAATGAAGGTAGTGGAACTTGGAGAGATGAAAGATCTACTCCCCCCAGTATAAAGACTCAACCATGTCCCTCCCTTTCTTTTCTCACTTATGGGCCTTGTTTCATTGCTAATTGTCCCCACCAGGCAGAGAAACAGGGCTCATGCCTCTTAGAGCACGTCTCACTGTCTCCTCCCTCTGTGCCTTTGAAGCTAGGTCTTAGGTCGTTTCCCCAGTTCGCATTTCCACTATGTGAGATCTTTGCAGGAATTGCAAACGATAGCGCATGTTGGCACTTTCTCGACACTGATCCTAAATTGGGGAGGTGTCGTTTAGATGACAAGTGAACATTGCCCATATTTGTGATGTGAAGCAATAAAAAAAATCTCAGCATAGAGCTACCCATATAAGAAAGCCACCTTCTCCCTTTTTCCTTGGAAGAAATCTCCATTTCCGACTTTGCAAAGGGGGTCTGGTGGAAGATGGATAGGATATCTGAATTTATAGTGAACTGACAGAGGTCTCGGAAGGCTAAGATCTCCATCTTGTGGAATGTTCCTGAACTGCCTTTAAAGACTATTTTTTTCATCATTATTTTTATCTGTTTCTTTCCTAGACAAAATTGAGTTAAAGAATATTGGCTAATATTAGTATACCTGATTAGTAGTATCATAAGCCAGATAACAAAATTATTTTAAGACCTGGTGTGCTGTTTTAAGAATATGCTGTGCTACGGAAGTGAATCTTGGCGGACTGCGGGGCCCTGGGTGTGTGGTTGTGGGGTCAGGGTCAGAATGGCCCTCATCCCTGCCCTTTGCTGACGATCATGGACTGTGATGAGAACAGTTCCTTGCGGGGAGGGCAGTGCCCAGGACTGTGAAGCATGAGGAGCCACTCCCCTCAAGTGTCAGCAGACCCCGCTGCGTGCTCTGGAGGTTTTCAATACTAACAACACATGTAGTTTCAAAGCATTTACAAGACAACTTTGAAATAAAGCTTTATCTTTAAGGACATTCCATATCTTTAAAACTGAGAGACATTGTTATAAGACACAGTAGTATAGCGTGAAAGAAGCAGAGTCTGGTCTGTGTTTCTTTTTCCTTTTTTTTTATTTTTTAAGATTTCATTTATTTGACAGAGCTCATGAGGAGGGGGGGCAGCAGAGGGAGAAGCAGGCTCCCTGCGGAGCCTGACATGGGGCTTAATCCCAGGATCCTGGGATCATGACCTGAGCCAGAGGCAGACGTGTAGCCTACTGAGCCACCCAGGCACCCCTTGGTCTGTGTTGCTATGGAATATAAATAAATCCGTTGTAACTTTCACACTTTAAAAAAAGCCACACTTCTTTTTGTTGAGTGCGCTTTCTTCTATCCCTCCTGTAAGAGCAAGACTGCGAAGAGAGAGCGTGGTCTTTCCAGCTCCCCTACCTGAGGTGGCTGCTGGGCACCTGGTACGGGGCCCGTGTCCAGACCACTGCCCTGCCCTCCCGGGGCTCTCTTGCATGTGTGCAGGGCACCGCCCTAGGCTCAGGCTGGACCGTCCTGCGGCTCCTGGTCCACAGCTTGCCCCTGGAAGCCTCCTCTTCTTCTAAAGTTTTCTTACAAAAGCTTTCCTTGAGCAAGTGGTTGGCTCACTTTTGAAGTCCTTATTGTCGAGGCGCCTGGGTGGCTCAGTCGTTAAGTGCCTGCCTTCGGCTCAGGTCGCGATCCGAGGGTCCTGGGATCGAGCCCCGCATCGGGCTCCCTGCTCTGCGGAGAGTCTGCTTCTCCCTCTCCCTCTGCCTGCCACTCCCCCTGCTTGTGCTCTCTTTCTCTCTCTCTAAAATAAAATATTTTTAAAAAAGAATTAAAACAGCTAAAAAAATAAAGTCCTTATTGTCAGGTGATAACACGATTGCTTTTCTGTTCATTGCTGTGTTCACATTCTCCTCTACAGGGAATTACTGCACTGAACTGGTCACCACACACAGCAGACCTAATGCCCAAATGCATGAGAGCAGAGGTGTGATCACAGGGCCTGGCTTTAACACACAGACCTTTTTATTCACTGGCTGTGCCAACAAGCGTTTATTGAGTCCCTACTAGGTATTGGGCACTGTGCCAGATTTTAGGAACACAGAGTTGAGATGTCATGCCCTCAATAACTCCCAGTCTGTCCTATTGAAACTTTGAATCCCCTTCTCCTTGGAAGGTCTTGAAAGCGACATGATTTCAGGTATTCAGGGGCCCCGTGGCTTTAGGGGAACGGGCTGTGTCCCTGTCCCCAGTTAGACTGGCCTACCAGGGTCAGAGCTGGGAAACCAATCCTCTCCTACCCAGCTGGAGGCCCTTCTCGCCGACCATGGCCGGTCTTTCTGTAACAGACTCTCAGAAGTGGTAGCCCGTCACGCTTTACCGTGTCTGTTTGTTACAGGTCACTAGACCCAGCGCACACTCAGGGGTGTGAATGCCACAAGGCAAGGGTAGGGTCACGGGGGGCTATCTTGGAGGCCGCCTACCACACTAGCTCATTATTTTTTCTGTTTTGGGGTGTATCCTGTATCTACTGGAAAGACTGATGGCACCCAAGATTTCAACCAGAAGCCCCTCTTAGGCCTATTAGAGCACACTTCGCTCAGTGACTCAGCAGTTTTGTACAAGTTAGGCTCACCTCCGTATTTTGAACCTGAACAGGTGGAATTCTTTGAGCCCTTCTGGGACAGCGGGGAGCCCCGGGCTGGGGAGAAGGGTGCTCGAGGCTGGAGAGCCTGGATGCACCAGCAGGAGCGAGGCGGCTGGGTGGTCATCAGTCCAGGTAAGGCACCTCTCTTTAGGATGCGTACACCTCTGCCGCCTTCTTCTGGAATGTGTTTTCATGTCTTCCTGATTATTTGTTTATATGTATAAACTCTTTTGTCAGTCTCTAAGAACACTGTAGAAACATGAAAATGTCAGAAATACGTTAAGTGGATGCGTTGGGAGATTATAGACTGTCTCTTACCCTTAGAGTCAACCCCCCAACCCTGTGGAGGGTTTGAGTTTCTTTCCAGAGGAAGTTTCATTTTTCCTTTTAAAAGGTTGCTACTCCCTACGAGTCCTCCCCTCCCACCCCATTTAGTGTGTCCTAAGGACAGTCTTTCTGTTTTCTTGGCAATGTACAGACCATCAGATCCTTTGAAGCATCCCTCCCTATTAAGAATACTATAAAATAATTATTAACTAGCATTTATGTAACTGTCATTCTAAATGACAAGTATTTTCTGGATTTACAGCCTAAGACAGCGCTGTCCAATAGAAACATAATTCAAGCCACAAAAGTAACTTCATATTTTCTAGTCACCACATTAAAAAAGTAAGATGATGAAAGTAACATTGGTGATACATTTTGTGTGACCCAGTGTGTCAAAGCCTTAATATTTCAATGTGTAACTATTAAAAAAATTGAGATATTTTGCATTTTATTTTTCACACAAACTCTTTGAAATCTGGGGTGTATTTTTACACTTTACAGCACGTTTCACTTCAGACTAGTCGTTTTCAAGTGCCCCGTAGCCACATGGGCGTGGCTGCCATCTTGGCCGGCACAGCTCCCAGCCCTCATTGCTTCTCCCCCTGGTTTTGTTGAAAGTGCGAGGGGGAGAGAGGCCCAGGCTTGGCTAGCCTCTTCTCAAAGATGTGTCACCTTCCTGGGCCTTGGTTTCTTCAGGGAATGAAAACTATGGATTAGCTCCATAGTTTTTTTGCCAAATAAAATCTTAAAAATAAATAGGGCACCCGGGTGGCTCAGACAGTTAAGCGTCTGCCTTCGGCTCAGGTCATGATCCCAGGGTCCTGGGATCGAGTCCCGCATCGGGCTCCCTGCTTCTTGGGAGCCTGCGTCTCCCTCTGCTTCTCTCTCTCTCTCTCTCTCTCTCCCCCTCCCCCTCTGTCTCTCATGAATAAATAAATAAAATTAAAAAAAAAAATCTTAAAAATAAATAAATAAATAAAATAAGATTTCTTTAGTTGGCAGAGAGAGACACAGCGAGAGAGGGAACACCAGCAGGGGGAGCGGGAGAGGGAGAAGCAGGCTCCCCACTGAGCAGAAAGCCCGATGTGGGGCTCAGTCCCAGGACCCTGGGATCATGACCTGAGCCGAAGGTAGACGGCTCAATGACTGAGCCACTCAGGCACACCAATAAATAAGTCTTAAAAAAAAAAATAAAATTCTTTGAGGAACCACTATACTGTTCACAGGACTGTGCCATTTTGTACTCCCACCATTGGTGCACAAGGGTTCCAGTTTCTCCATATGCTCACCAACATTCATTTTCTGTGTAACTTCTTACGATTGGCTTTTTTCCCCTTCGCATCATCCCTGAGATCCATCCGAATTATTGCACGCATCTGTGGTTTTTTCTCATTTACCATGAGTAGTAGTCCATGGTGTAGACATACCGCGAGGTTTATTTCACTGTTGACCTACTGCGGGACACTGGGCGTGTTTTCAGAGTTTGGCCGTTATGAGTAACGCTGCTGTGGGTATTAATGTACAGGCGTCTGTGTGCGCGTAGGTTTTCATTTTTCTGGGATCAGCATCCAAGAGTGCAGTTGCCAGGTCATGTATAAATAAATGTACATTTAATTCTATAAGAAACTGCCCACCTGTTTTCTGGGGTAGCCATACCATTTTATATACCCTGTTTGTTTATTTTTAAATATTGAACTTTACAGAAGACTCAAGACTTTTCTCCTCTTCCATTCTGCATGTTCAGAGTTAGGAAACAAAGTGAAAGTACAGGATATCTTGAATTGACTTTTTTTGAGAAGTGAACACAGGGTGTGATCATAAGGCCACTGGCTGAAAATCCTGATGGCTTTAGGAAACCTAAACCAGTGCTGTTACTAAGTGTCATTTAGCGTTCTGGAACTGTGTTGTCCAATACAGTAGGCATTTGCCACATGTGGCCATTTTAATTAAGATGAAATGAAGTAAAAAATTGAGTTCTGCCGCCAGCTACATTTCAGGTGCCCACTAAGTCACACGTGGCTGGTTGCTACCATAGTACGCAGAAGGTATATGTTATGTCATCATCATAGAAGGTTCTGTCGGACAGTGCTGTTCTAGAATATGTGTGTTCCATTTTAATTGCTATGATAGCATTAAAAATCATCTGATTCCATTGGCTAACCTGCCAGGGTTTTTTGGGAACCCGACTGGTGATAGGAGAGTCCCTCAATGCCTCTGAGTCCCTGAACGTTCCAGAAGGCCGGGCCTGGCTCTAACTCGTCTTGGCCCTCCAGAGGCCCACCACAGCAGCTGGTGTTGCAGACTGGTTGGGCATCCGTGGTGGTTTTATTTGCTGGTGAGGTGAGCTAAAAGTTTTGCTCTCGTCTAGATGATGATGATGACGAACCAGAAGACGAGGACCAGGAAATAAGAGATACAAGTCTGCCCAGGTGGCAGATCTGGCTCGCCGCCGAGCGGTCCCGAGACCAGAGGCACTGGCGGCCGTGGCGCCCTGATAAGACCAAGAAGCAAACCGAGGAAGACTGTGAGGACCCAGAGAGACAGGCGAGTGTCCCACCCCGGGAGGGAGGCCAGCCGCGGGGTCCTTCCCTTCTCCCCACTGCCACGGGCTTTGCTTACCTGCAGGAAGCTTGCTGAGTGCCCGGGGCACTTGCCTGGCTTGGGAGAGGTTAGCCTGCTCCCGTTCCTGTCTCTGGAGGCCTCACCGGCCACCGGTGCTGTGGGAGCGTGGAGGAGCCTAACCGCATAGTTCCCGTGCCCAGGTCGGAGGGAAGGCCCCTCCAAGAGATGGTCTTCCAGTCACTCAGTTAATTTTTCACACGGAAGCCTGAGGACTCAGGGTTTTCAAAACGTGGTATCCCTGTTCTAGGTTATTTAGCTCTGTCCGTCCGCTCTCCCCACCGCACGCTTGCGTCCTCAGAGACGTGGCGGTTTGACCCTGGAGGACGGGGACTGGACGGCGAGGCTGCGCTGGGACAGTCCGTACACAGCTGGTGTTGCTGGGGAAGCCGCTCACATTTCTGGAGCCACTGTTGTGCGCCAGGCACTTCGGTTGTCTCGTTGACTGTCCTGGAGTGACGTGGCCCATGCTACCCCTGTCTCGTGGCCAGCAGCTCTGGACGTTCGACGTTAAAATAAAGGAAGAGATTCTATTTGGAGCCTGAAATGGACCCAGTTTCCTAAGACCCCAGCCGTACTGCTTGGCATGTGACGCACTCTAGGGACAGACCAGCAGGTGTTTGCGGTCGCGAGGCTCCCCAGCTGAGGCCTGGTTGGTTGTCTGCGACCCTCCTGTGATTTACGTGCCCCGAGGGTGGGGATTTTGCTGGATCACCAGGGCACAGACAGTGCTTTTCTTGTGCTCAGTTAGTGTTCCTGGATGTTGAATGACTGTTCGATGCCGGCTCTTTTGCTCCAGGCACAGGGATCAGCACACGTGCCCGGAATGTTTGAGGAGTGGCGAATGGGGTTAGGACGCAGGGAATTGGGGAGCTCTGGGCGGGAAGAAGGGGCCGACGCCAGGGAAACCGCTGCTCAGCTCTAGGGTGTTTGGTGTGTGGCCTGCTGCGAGGCGAGTCTGCACAGGATGTCCCTTTCCCGACTGGCACTGCGTGCGTTGGGAAGAGCAGGGTCTTCGGTATTTGAGGGTTTTACACCATTCAGGGTCACCTCTCCAGAAGCTGGTTCTCGAGGCTCAGAGTTCTGGCAGTTTTCTGGAAGCTTGTTTCTGGAGCAAGCTTCTGCTGTGAGCAGTTCCTTGTCACTTAGCTTTTTCTCTAATCAGCGCCTGGAGGAGAAAAGCTTTCTGATGAATTGACAATTCTGAGGAGTCTGAGACCAGGGAGTCCAGTTTTACTGTGCTCATGCTTTGGTTTCCTCTTTGCTGGGAGCCTCGGAGACCAAGTAGGTCAGTGGTGCCCTGAGACAGGCCGGTCTCCGTGGCCTTACACTTTAAAGTGACTGCATGAAATCAGCTACGGACATGTACAGTTAGCATTATGTCTTAGAATTGCTCTTACCACGGCCCGTGGATGATAAAGTGTCCTTCCTCCCTTGCTGCTGTTTATCTACCTTTGAGCATATTTTTCATTTCTGAAGCAATTTTATATGAAGAAACCACCAAATAATAGAATTCTTTTTTTTTTTTTTTTAAAGATTTACTTATTTTTAGAGAAGGAGGGAAGGGTGGAGGGGGAGAGAGAGTATCTCAAGCAGACTGCTGAGCGCAGAGCCTGACGTGGGGCTCGATCTCACAACCTGAGATTAGGACCTGAGCCGAAACCAAGAGTCGGATGCTCCACCGACTGTGCCACCCAGGTGCCCCCAAATAAAATTCTTATCTTCTGTCTTAATAAACAGTTTTGACGATCGTAATTTATTAAAGTAACTACAAAAGCAATTATGTGTGCTTTCAAAAGGGAATATGATCCGAGATTTTCTGTGAATCCACCAGGCTCCTTTGGAAGGTTTCGGCTTAAGCCCGCTCACGGCCCTCCCTCCTCCTGAGGGTGCCTGGGCAGCGAGAGAACGCCACCAGCTCCCGCCAGCTCTCCAGTACCTGGCGAGGCCTCTAGCTTTTTTGCAGCTTGTGGGAAACCTAGCTGTTGTCTGTTCAAAATTTAATTGGAACAGTGTTGAATCATTAGCACATCCACATAAAAGGAGCCGTGGGGAAGGTCGCGAAGCCTTGTCGCTTATCTGTCGCGGTGAACAAACCGTGCTCCCTGGCGGGCCACCTCACCGTGTCTTGGTTACAGGTGCTGTTCGATGACATTGCTCAGTCTCTGATCCAGCTCTCCAGCCAGGATCTTCAGTTTCAGCTGGTTGCGGCCTTTCTGCAGTTCCTGGGCGTGCCTTCTGGCCTCAGCCCCCCAGCCTCCTGCCTCTACCTGGCCATGGATGAGGACAGCATCTTCGATAATGGGCTTCATGATGAAAAGCCACTGACTTTTCTCAACCTGTCCCTTTCCGGCGTCAGCTGTGTTGGCCGCTCAGACCCACTGGGCTGCCGCCGCTGGACCCGCGGGCACAATCGAGAGGGCGAGGAGTTCATCCGCAACATCTTTCACCTTGTGATGCCTCTGTTTTCAGGCCAGGAGAGGTCTCAGCTGTGCTTCTCCTGGCTACAGTACGAGATGGCAAAGGTAACTCCGGCTTCCCCCGCCCCGCGTGGGGGCTTCAGAAACGATCGCGGGGCTCTTGGTGTTCCTCAAGCGCCGGGCTTTGGCACCTCCTTGTTCAGGGACCCCCAAGGCCCCAGGATGTGGCCGCCCCACAGAGGGGCTGGGAGGGCAGGAGGAAAGCGGGGGTGCGCAGCTCGTCAGTGACTGGAGCTGTTGTGTTTGCTCCTCTGCGAGGTGTCTGGGATTATACGAGCAGTTAGCGTGAAGAACCAAGTTTAAGCAGGCATTAGGGGGTTTCGGGGTTTATTAAAAGATAAACTAAGCTACTTACCCTGCTCTTCGCATCTATCTGCGAGAAATTCCTCTAGGATGGACTCTTTTGCCTTCTCCTGGCCACCAGTTAGTATTGACTCTAACGCCCAGAGCTCTGCGCCTGAACTATGCAGATTGCGCACACCAGGACGTATTATGAGAAAAGTGTGCGAGGAAATTTGGTGGCCCCCCTCTCGCTGGAGGAGGATACTTGGAGCAGACGAGCCTTGTTTTCCGAGGTTTCCCGTGGAAACCTGGATGCGGTCGTTTGGGGGTGCCAGTGGCCTTGGTTCAATCCTGATGTTGTCCAGTTCGGAGAGCCTAAGTGTTTAGCAGCCATGTGATGAAGAAAGGAAGTGTAGACGCCCGTGTCGCTTTCTGAAGTGCACAGGACAAAGGGATTGCTTGAAAATCACAGCGCACTTGGGAGTCCTTTTCTTTTTTACTTCCAGGTCATTTGGTGTCTGCACACTAAAAACAAGAAGAGGTTAAAGTCGCAAGGAAAGAACTGCAAAAAACTCGCCAAAAACCTCCTTAAGGAGCCAGAAAACCGCAACAATTTTTGCCTCTGGAAGCAGTACGCACATGTGGAGTGGTTGCTCGGCAACACCGAGGACGCCAGGAAGGTGTTCGACGCGGCGCTCAGCCTGGCGGGGAGCGGAGAACCGCGGGGGTGCGAGCTCTGGGAGCTCGGCCGCCTCTACGCGGGGCTGGAGCTGGAGCTGGAGCTGGAGCTCTCGCCGGCCGCGAGAGGGGCCGCCACGGCCCGAGCCGTCCACATACTGACCAGACTGACGGAGAATGGTCCCTACGCACCCTACTCCGGGCCGGTCTTGGCCGTTCACGTTCTGAAGGCCCGGAAGGCTTACGAACACGCGCTGCAGGACTGTTGGGGGCAGAGCTGTGGCTCCGGTCCGGCTCCCGCCGACGCCTCTCACCGCCTCACCGGCCCGCTGCAGTGCTTCATGCTCTTCCAGTACTTGACCGTGGGGATCGATGCCGCGGTGCGGCTCTACGAGCAGGCGTGTGCGAAGCTGCGGGGCTCGGTCTCCCCGGGCGGCTGTGGCCCGGACGAGCCCGGCTGCGCGCAGAGCCCGGGCCGCGGTCTCGAGGCCGTCACGCTGACGCACACGAGCCTGCTCCGCTTCCACGCGAGAGTCAGCGTTTGCCCCGTGGCTCCTCTGCGGCAGGTGCTCTCGGACGCCTTACGGTGGTACCCGGGCAACCAGGTTCTGTGGAGGGCCTACGTACAGATTCAGAGTCGGTCCCACGCGGCCAGTAAGACCAGAAGATTCTTCGATGCCATCACCAGGTCTGCCAAACCCTTGGAGCCGTGGCTATTTGCGATTGAAGCCGAGAAGATGAGGAAGAGGCTGGTGGAAAGCGTTCAGAGGTAAGCACGGATGTCCGTGCGTCCGCAGACCCTGCGCTGTGCCTGCCGTGACCGCGGTGCCTGGCGGAGCAGCCGTGGTAACTGCGTCCCGGGCCAGAGCAGGGGCTCCGGCGTGGGACTGTGGGTTCAGACCCCAGCGCCTCCCCGGCCTGGCCGTGTGGCCTCGGGCGAGTCCCGTCCTCTCGAGACCGCCTCCTGTGCGGGCTGCTCGGCGGGGCCGGGGAGGGAAGTGCTGAGCACAGAGCCCGGAGGGAAGGAATTCCTGGCCCCCGTCCTTACTCCTGGTGATGACGGCATCGCGCGCCCCGTGTCGTCTCTTGATGTGGCGCGTGTGTCCTCCCGGGAGTGCTTCGGCCGTGGCTTCGCTCTGGCCTCGTGTCAGCGGACGCCTCAGAGCCGCCTCTGAAGAGCGTTTCACTTTGTTTTTTATTTCTTCCGCTGGGATTTTACTCTCGCTACATCCCCTAAATTGAAAGGACTTTCCTTCCCGCCAGGTAGCATTTGCGTTCTGCTCAGTAAAGCGGGGGCTTGGCTCTCGAAAGCGGAGACACAGGGAGATTGTGAGTCCTGGGTGGACTCTGGCCTAGAGAACACGGAACCCTGGGCGCTGCCTTCCTCTGGCCTTGGGGGGGCCCCTCGTGTCTGCAGTCTCGCCCCCAGCGCCGCCAGACCCGGGGGACGGCCCCGTCCCTGACGCGCTGGTCCTGCCGGAGCTGACGTTGGCTGTGGCTAGCGCACCTCCCCCGCCGGCGCCCTGGGCGCGAGCACAGGTCTCGGGGTCATGTGAGCCTTGTTTTGCAGGGTGGGTGGCAGAGAGGTCCACGCCACAATTCCTGAGACCGGCTTGACGCATCGGATCAAAGCCCTGTTTGAAAATGCTTTGCGGAGTGACAGCGGCAGCCAGTGCCCCTTACTGTGGAGAATGTATTTGAACTTTCTGGTAAGAAAATGTTTCGAGTGTCTGTTTTCCTGCCGAGCCTCCGCTGCTTCCTCAGAGGGGAGAACGTGCAGGTGTCCAGTAGCCACGTCCCAGGAAAGCTGGCAGGGGCTTAACTTTCCCCCTCACACCTTCTCAGCCTCGACGAATCCTTCTGAGAACCCTGGTGGAGTCATGTCAGGTCTCTCTGGACTCGGGAGGGGGACACAGGTTGCATTGCTCCTCAGCGCTTTGGTCGGGTGATAGGAATAATCCCTGGGCTGTTCGCAGGAGAACTTAATGTGGCTCTCTCGAAGGTGACTTCCTTGAGCCAACAACTTAGAAATGGCCTAAGAGCTTTCATTGGAAAGAGACCTTCATTCTCTGCCCTCTCTGTTCATAAGAATTCCCAGGTTCTGATTCTGTTCCGTCATTGAAGGTAGGATTCACCCTAGAATGTAGTTTTGACAAGAGGCCTCTGCAGAGCAGCTTTGTTTTCACGTAGAAGTACCCGTAGTTAGCGACCGAATACGGGCAGATGCCGTTTGATCGTGGTCACATGCGTGTGGGGCTGAAAGGTGCTGCTTGGGCCTCGCGGAGTCTGTGAGGTGACTTTGCCTTTGGTTAAGGACCTGGTTGAGATGCCTCATTTCCTGGAATACATCTGCCAAGTTGCGTGGTTTTTCAGAAATGTAGTCTCCTGGGCCACTTGAGTGTTTCAGCTGAAGGCTACTAAATCACACCCAAGTGATCTCTAATAAATATTGTACTTTTTAGAGGCCAGGAGTGACCTTCCTTATCTCTCTGATTATTTGCACTGGATAAATTCTCAAGGCAGTCAAAGTATTTGAACTTTGCCAATCAGCACATGACAGACTTGGGTATAAAGAGATGTGGAGAAAGTAAGTTACGGGCTGGGAGAGCTTTGGGCCTTCCCCATCTGAGATTTTGGAATTCGTCTTGGTGTGCCTCCCCTGAGCTCTTAGACTCCCGATGGCAGGGGAGCCGCCGCGTGTCATGACAGCAGCTTCCCGGCACACCCAGGACAAGGAGGCACATCCTTGCGGGCAGAAGTTGGCATCAAGATGAACCAACCCAAGTCTGTGTGGTTTGTTTTTGTGTAAGATTTTATATGTTTGACAAGAGAAAAAGAGAGCACAAGCAGGGGAAGTGGCAGGCAGAGGCAGAGGGAGAAGCAGGCTCCCCGCCGAGCAGGGAGCCTGATGTGGGTGGGACTCGATCCCAGGACCCCAGGATCACGACCCGAACTGAAGGCAGACGCTTAACCTACTGAGCCACCCAGGCGCCCCAAAAGTTTTTTTTTTTTTTTTTAACATTTACTCATCAGACCCAAAAGCTCCGGTTTTATATTTCGACCGTGTGTGAAATGGAAACCTTCAGAAATCCAGATGGTGCGTTCCCAGCGCATTCGTCGCTGCTGCCTGTTAATCGGGGCGGGGGTGCAGCTCAGGCAGACCGCAGTCCGGAGAACCGGCTTCCCGTTTCATCGCCGCTCCTGTGGTGGGACCACTCAGCCGAAGGAGCAGGGGAGGTGCTCCCTCAAATTTCCAGTGCTGATACCGTGTGAGTCTTTGTAAGCAAATGAAGGACCTTGAAATGTGAAAAGGGAGGGCTTGCAGACTTGCCAGTTTAACTTCCCCTGTTGTCGGTAGAGGTGGTTAGGGCAAAGATGGACTTAGGGTATTTTTACAAAGAATCTTCCTGAGCCAAATTTGGTTGGATTGTAGAAAAATTCTCCTTGACTTGGAAGAGAAGATTCAGGCCCTTAAGGAATTTCTGTCTTTCTGGAAAGAGGTAGCATTGAACCAAGGACGAGTTTGAGCATGACTTCTCCTGCAGCTCCTGAGGCATCTGGGTTGGCTCCCGAGGCTTTGATAACCCCATGAAAAAGTCCAGTTAGGGCCAGAATGCAAGGTGAGGAGAGGGCCGAAGGGAGCCAGCTCCGCGGAGGAGAGCTGGTGCTTTGGTTGTGTGTGCGTGTGCCTTCCCGTGTGTGTGTATGTGTGTGCACGTGTGTGCACACATGTGTAGATCTATATGCACGGAAGCCTGTTTATGCGCTTGCTTTTTTTCCTGCAAAAGTGATGGAGGGATTACAGCTGCTTCTTGGCCACGGAGCACGTGGGACAGGGGCGGGATTGGCCAGTGAACGCTGCCCACTAACGCTGGAACTCCGCTTGAAACCTCTGCTGCGAGGGCGCTTTCAAATGCGCCGTTCTCCTTGCATGTGTAAACACGTTCTGCCAAACCTTGTTTTGTTGTTTTGGCTAATATTGCAGTTCTTGTTTTTCTTTTTCTCTCTTTTTTTTTTAAAGATTATTTGAGAGCGAGCACAAGTAGGGGCAGCGGCAGGCAGAGGGAGAGGGAGAAGCAGGGTCCCCACAGAGCAGGGAGCCCAGTGCGGGGCTCGATCCCAGGACCCCGGGATCACGACCTGAGCCGAAGGCAGATGCTCCAGTGACGGAGCCAGCCGGGCACCCAGAATTGCAGTGCTTTTCAAGATTGTGAGAGTTCTTTAGTTTGGTCATCCAGCTACACAATCAGGAAAGAAAGGACGGTGTATGAAACGTTAGCTGGTGAAATAATCTTACAAGCGGAAGGAGCCATGGCCCCTCTGTAGTCCCTGGCTTGTTTTACCCTCCAGCATCATTTCTTCTTCCCCCGTGTTGGCAGCGGGCGGAGGTCAGCCTTCATCGAAAGGCCAGCGCTTAGAAGAGCCGGTGGGAGGGCGAAGAGTCATCTTCCGTTCACTCTGCTGGTCATGGGGACGTAAGCCTCCTCCCCGGAGCACTCCGGGTGTTGTGGAAACAGCTTTTTGTTTGGGTTGGGTATCAGTTGGGTCAAGTTACTTTAAAAAAGTTGTGTTCACTAACAGCTGCTCAGATTTGTCTACAACCAGATGAGAAAAGAGAGTCAAATTTTACCAAAGCCCCTCAGGCGTTTCCCTTTCCGCTGATGCTGCCTCCGCCAGCTGGGGGCGACCCGCGCCAGCTAGGAGGGTACACGGGGGCCGAGGAGGTGATCCCTTGCTTGCGCACTTGCTGTTGTGGAGGGGCAGTGGCCCCCGCACAAGGCCCTCTTGCTCTCCGGGCTCGGGCCTTGGGGGGCGGGCCCAGAGGGCTTGAGCTCCATGAGCCTGTCTTGTGCCCACTCACTTGTGTCCTCCGGTCGCCGGGGTCCTCTTGGCTGGGTCCCTCCTGGGGTGTGTGTGTGAGGCTCCCTCCCTGACTAGAGTGGCCTCTGCGTGAGACCCTGGCACCCCTTCACTCTGCAGACCAGTCGGCCATACGGGGAAGGTGGCCCCCACGCTCTGCTCCTTCCCCGGCTGCGTCCCCTTTGGTTCTGTGCTCACCCCATCCTGACACTGCGGGGTCGCATAGCATGTGGGAGTCGCCTGTCGCTCTTGCTTCAGCTTGGACTTAGGAATGGTACCAGAAGGCACGGGTTGTCAGGACGAGGAAACTTAGAGGGTGAGGACGGACGCAGAGAGCCAGGGCAGCTCGTCTTCCCAGGGGAGGCTCTGCTCTCGGGAGAGGCCGAGGGTGGGTACTAGGTTGGGTCTCAGAATATGAGATCCTGCACGGGGACAACCAAGGGTCAGCACAGCGCTGTTGCCTGGCATGGAGCCCTCCCATACCTGGTAGCCTAGGCGTTCTCCAGTGGCTGATGAAGGGAATCGCAGAGAGCAGTGTTCACTGGAGTCTAGCCAACCGATGTACCTGAATTTGCTGGATTCCAGGGTTATCAGTGAGCCTCACAAATACAGGGCTTGAGAATGGACAGTACAATTTTTCCTTCTTTCAAGAACAAGGAAACTGTGTCCTAAGTTTGTGAGAGGATATTGGAGTATTCTGGTGTGTGAAGGAAGGACAGCTCTCACCGTTCCTTGCGTATGAATTCAGAGAGGTCCAGCCTCGGAAGGGCTGGAGGGGAGGGAAGACAGGAGTCCCCCGGGCTCTGCAGCTGGCTCTGGGGGTGGCGAAGGCCCGCCATCTCAGGTGCTGGCTGTAGCCCAAAGTTAGTCCCTGTTTCTGTGAGAGTTAACCTGAAGGAACTGCAAAGGAAGGGAGGCCATCTTTAGTGGACAGAGCTCCTAAGCCACAGGCTGGAGTCTCTAGATGCATCCCCCAGGTTCTGGGGGTCAGTCTCGTGCCAGATGCCACGTGCTGGCCATCCGGTGGGAAGAGCCAGCAGCCACTAGAAAGCTCTCCCTGTGGGAATGGGAGCGTGGAGGAGGTGGGTGGGGAGAAAGCCCAGAAAGACTTGAGCTCCATGAGCCTGGCTTGTGCCCATTCACAGCTGCAGGTTTCTGCTGGCCTGGGGAGCGGCCCTGCTGAGCTGTGGTGCCTTCGAGGAGCCGCTGAGTAACAGATCCCTTCCTGGGACCGGGACACACCCGGATCCGGGGGTGGTGGGGAGGACACATGTGCCCTTTCCATGCCCACTGGAAACTGGAGCAGTGTGTCTAGGGGTTGGGATTAAGGATATTATACTTGGAGAGAGAATATGCTGTATATCTGCGCGCTCTCAGGCTGAAATTCCTGACCAGAGGTCTATTTTTATTAACAAGGAGCTGATTCAGTGATGCCGGTTACCTCATTACTCTAAGATCTTAGAAAACGGCAAGCGTTAAAGCAGACATTTTGTGTGTGTAAAGTCATCAGCCTGGTCGCGCGCACACGGCCTCGTTCTGGGCGCTGTTCTGATGCAAGGCACGATGGCCCCCGTGAAGAAGGTGGACCAGTCCGAAGTCGGAGGGCCCGGTCCCCTCCGGGTCCATCGGTGCAGGGGAAAAGCCACGCAGCCTTGGCCCCGAGCACCCCTGCCTAGCGGCTGAGCCCCCGCGTGGATCAGGACAGGGTGGACAGGCCGGATCCTGTGGCCTCAGACTCTGCTTCAATTAATCCTCTTTGTAATTCTCCCCCGCCTCTGCCTCAGGTCTCCTTGGGAAACAAAGAAAGGAGCAAAGGCGTGTTCTACAAAGCACTTCAGAATTGTCCTTGGGCAAAGGTAAGTCCCAGAGACCATGAGATCTGCACAAGCCCAAGGCCCTTCCTGCCTGGGTGCCCACCCCTCCGTGTCACTGGCGACTGGGCACATCCCAGACCGTTTCATAGGGAACCTGTCCCTTAGGGAGCCTCGGCTGATGGGTGTGTGTCCGCTCCCTGCGCTGGGGCTGGTGTTTCATGGGGGCCTTGCAGCAGGCAGGGGGTTTCCATCATCCGCCAGAGTTCAGCCCAGGTGCTCACACCGGGGCGGGGGCCCCAAGTCTGCCTTGGCGTCTGCCTTGGCGAGCCCAGTCAGGCCGTGTTCAGAAATGGGGACTGTCCTGTCCACCAAGCCTTGCCCCACTTTAGAAAGAGAAGGCCTCGCTCGGGTCCACTTACTTCCACCCCCACTTTGGAGTTGGGTGTCCTTCCGGAAGCAGGTGCCAGGGTGCTGCCGAGTCCGGACGGCGCTGGGGAGGGCAGGCTGGCGAGCGCAGAACTCCTTGCCCTAGGCGCTGTACCTGGATGCCGTGGGGCACTTCCCTGAGGAGATGCAGGAGGTCCTGGACCTGATGACGGAGAAGGAGCTCCGGGTGCGCCTGCCCATGGAGGAGTTGGAGCTTCTGCTCGAGGACTAGAGACCAGGAGGTGTTCAACAGGCCCTGCCTTCCAGGCCTCGCCACCTGCCCCGCCGGGGCCAGGCTGCAAAGGACGGGGCACGCGTAAGTGCGTGTGCTCCAGCGGCTCTGTTTTCCAAGTCTAGCTTTAGTTCTTAGTAATTTGTACCTGGGTCATCAGTTTCTTAGCTCTTGCGCATTTTTTGGATGTGCAAATGACACAGAAGCTATTGCTTACATATTATATATGTGAATATGTAAGAATTATGCCCCGTGACAACGGAACCTCTCGTGGTTGGCATGTGCGGTGTGTTCTCTTCCTCTGCGCCCCCAGCCCCGCCATGGCGAGTCTGCCCTGTTGGTTGGCCTTCTTGGCCCTGCCAAGGTTTCTGGATCTTGCAGTCATGATAGGAAAGGTCTGGTGATTCAACACTAGGACCTCTTCCCCAGGCTGGTTAGCAGGAGAGCGGATTTTGCTCTTCTCTTCAGGCCGCAGCACTGGAGTCCCTGAAAACTTGGGTGTTCCGGCCTGTGTCAAGTGTAGGAAGCGTCTCGTGGTCCCTAAGCTCTTCTTGACACCTCCCAGCTGTGGACCAGCAGCATCGCCTGGGCGTGCTGCAGCCTTGTACTTAGGACCCCTGGAGACTTAGGAGCACCCAGGTGTGGGAAGGACCCCTGCTGCAGGGGGCACGTGGGCAGCCATCCGAGCAGAGCAGAATGGATTGGTGGCTTCCTACCAGACCCTGCCCGCCCGTGAGCCCGGCCGCGCGACGCCCTCACGGTGCAGCAGCGCTGCTCGGGACAGAGGCCCGCACTGGCCGCCTTCTTGATGTCTGAGGGTTATGAGTGGAATGAAATGTGAATATCCACATTCAGACCACTTTCTTCTGAAGAGGACATGCATGCAGTTATTAACCATTAATATTTAACTAGGACGAAATTGCTTTCTCTTCTCTGAGGCCGGCTCTCAAACAAAACCGCAACGCCTCTGCCAACGTTGTCGTTCTTTGGCACCTCATCCAGAAAAGCCAGTGTCGTGGAACAGAATTTTGGTGCGAAACAGCTGGAAAAGGAGGCTGGCGAGTCAGAGCCCCCGAGGAAGGTGGCCGGCCAGCCAGCCAAGTGGACGCTTGCCGTGTCTGCCCGGCTCACTCCCTGGCTCGCACACGGACCTGCTCAGAAAGGAGAGGAGTGCTGGAAACAGATGGGGGGAAGGGAAGCTCTGACGTGGTTTTGAACACCCTGGAGATGGATGAGGTTTCTGAACCTGAGAACGAGGGATGCCAGGGCAGGGGGAGGGACGTCAGCCAGGGCCTGTGGAGAGTCCTACTAGGAACCCCACTACTCCTTTCCTGCCCCAGAGTGCTAAGAACCCACAGGCTCCAGACCTTCCAAAATGAAAAGCTGTTTCCTTCTGAAGCCAGAGCCATACTCTTCAACGGCAGAGCCCACTGGCTTTAGGGGTCCTGCTTTCCCACTAGCTGCTGTCCAGCTCTGCCACCGGCTCTGGGCGTGTGAGGCAGGGCAAGAGGTGTTGGAAGTCCGCACTCCCTGTCACCTCCCAGAAGCCTCCCTATGCCCAGGTCCACCTGCTTGTTGCTGCTGAGCGCCAGGCGTGGAGGCTCCAGAAACAGGAGTTTGAGAAGGAGCACGCTTTATTAGGGACAGAGCACTGCACGTGACCAACAGATGAAGGCAGCCTCGGGGGCATCCTACACGTCACACTCAAAAAGGTACACAGGAGATTTTGCTAATAAGAAAGATCAACTGGAACATGGGTTCCTCTGGGCAACTACCCCAACCTCCCATCCCTTCAAGGGGTCGGGACAACCCCAATCATTTCCTTGAAGGCAGCTGTGGTCCGCTAGAGATACAGTCCCTCAGGGGTGCCTTCTTGTTTTTTATAAAGAACATTTTCTTTAGATTTCTTGAAGTCTTCATTTGTTACTTTCATTCTACGTTCTCTCAAGGCCATCAGACCAGCTTCTGTACAGATTGCCTGTAAGAAAGAACAGTATGTTCAGAAAGGGAAATACTTATTAGTATTCTATCAATTCGAGAGCTACTTTGAAATAAGGTGTAAGACAGACTAAACAAATTGCTTAAACTTTCTAATTACTTTCTCAGAGGATCTGAGGTGGCTTTGAGAACGAGGACTGGCTCACATTGTAACCAGTGGGGTGGCCTGGTGAGGGAGTTCTCAATGCTCCACTCGTTACAGAGAGCCACATTCCTTCCTGGGCACCAGATGCAATTATACCAGGACACTAAGAGGCAACAGAGCATCCATCCAGTTCATTTACCCATGGTCAGAAGAGAACATGTATTCTGGCTAATTGTAAGTCTTAGGACAGTATTTACTGTGATACATTTTTCAGTCATCACTTGCCAAAAGTAAAACAAGAACCCACTCAACATCATGTGACAGAAACACAATCCTGGCATTGAATTTTCTATCTGGTTATGGCCCTCAGGATATTTCAAATGGTTCAGCAAAAAAGAAAGTGTATTTATGAACAAAAGATAAAGCAAAGCAGTAAAATGGTAACATTTGATAAATCAAGGTGATGGGTATACTGGTATTTACTACTGTTGCAACTTTTCTGAAGACTTCAAATTTTTCAAAATACAAAGTTGGTGTAAAATTTTAAAATGAAATTGCATTTTTTTTTTTTTAAAGATTTTGACAGTGAGAGAGGGAACACAGGGGGGAGTGGGAGAGGAAGAAGCAGGCTCCCCACCGAGCAGGGAGCCTGATGGGAGGCGGTCCTGGAATCATGAACTGAGCCAAAGGCACATGCTTAACAAATGAGCCACCCAGGAGCCCAAAATAATTTCAATTTTAAAAAGAGCTTTTACAGGGCACCTGGGTGGCTCAGTCAGTTGGGTGTCTGTCTGCCTTCGGTGTGGGTCATGGTCTTGGGGTCCTGGGATCGAGCCCCACGTCGGGCTCCCTGCTTAGTGGGGAGTCTGCTTCTCCCTCTCCCTCTGCTTCCCCTGCTTGTGCGCACGCGCTCTCTCTGACGAATGGAATCTTAAAAAAAAAAAAGCTTTTACTCACCAACACAGACACTAACCTAGTTCTGTGTTGGTGAGTAAAAGTTCTATGGAGGCCAAGGATACGCATCTCAGTGTAGGCACCAGCGTGAAAAGGCCCCACGGGTGCTGTCCTGACCTGACTGTGGCACTTACACCTGACAAAAACCCAGGTCCCCACAGAAAGAGCAGGACGGACCCAGATTCGGTGCTGCCAGGCCTTGCACTTGTGTGTGCGCGCGCTCTCACACTCTCACACATATACACACACACACACACACACACACACGCGCAAAACTGAGAGGTACAACCCAACCCAGGTTCTCACCTTGATGTCGGCACCGGAGAGGTCATCTTTAGCCATGATCAAGTCATCCAGGGTCACATCATCGGCCAGTGTCATCCTGCTTGTGTGGATCTGAAAGATGCGCTTTTTAGTCTTTTCGTCGGGTAGGGGGAACTCAATTTTCCTGTCAATGCGACCTGTGGGTAGAAAAGGTTTCCAGTCACAGCCCTGCATAGCCCCCAGGCGGGCCTGAGCCTGTGTCCTCACTCACGCTGTTTCAGTCACATGGGTCCAAATCCTGAAAAGTGAACATCCTTCCTGTAGTTTGTAAATGTCTACATTTGAATTCATCCCATTTAAAAGAAATCCTCTCTGCTCTGGTACCCCTAGAAATAAAGGAATGGCTCCTGAATGGCCTATATAGTGGAAAAAGAGCATGTTAAAAACATTACAAAAGCATAAACAAATTAGCTACTGTTGCTTCCTGGTGTGACCTGAATGTAAAAAAATGAACCTGAGTTAGCATATGAATTATTCCTTCAGAAAAAAGAATATCCATTACGGGAAAGAGAAAAAATCACAACTTAAGATTGGAATTAAAAGGGCCACGCTACACCCACTGCATCATGTCCTCGCTTAACCACGACCTCGGGGGACACTGTTTTTAGTAAGTTACTCTGCACTTCAATCATGTATTTGCCTTGATATGTATCATTCTTAAATCCCCTGCCCGTGCACTTAAACACAGTCACACATAAACACAGTAGCTGTCCCTGATGGAACAAGCAATCTGACCTGGTCTGATAAGGGCCGGATCCAAAGTCTCTATTCGGTTTGTGGCCATAATAACTTTCACGTCACCCCTTGAATCAAATCCATCCAACTGGTTCAGCAGTTCCAACATTGTTCGCTGAATTTCTCTCTCACCACCAGAATTTGAGTCATATCTTTGAAAAAGAAGAGTGAAAACCTAACTGATCTGCTGAAGGGGAAATGACAGAAACGCCTCTGACTCAAATTCTGACGCCCTCAATTCTAGCAACAAAATCATGCCCTCCCAATTGCCAGATTATGTTGTTTAAATTGTAGAAATTTTCATGCCCGAGATTATATCATTAATTAGTTCAGTCTCCCATGTTTGCTATCTGAGCCCCCAACCCTACCGGGAGCTCCTTAAGGGCAGAGGCTTGTGTACAGTGGCTGTATCCCTAAAGTCTAGATGAGGCCTGGCTCTGCCTCAGGACACAGTTGCAGACGAATCTCCAGGCAGTCACAACTCCTGGGTGGTGGTTACCTGGCACCTGGGAGAGAGGAGCCTAAAGCACCCAGAGCACCATGTATGGTAGGAACTGTGGCAAACCCACATGCAGGCCATACAGGGAGTACTTGATCATTCTCAGAGAAGAGCTCCGGGGTTTTTATCTCTGCTCAACACAAAGTAAGAGAGAAGTGTACCTCTTTGTTCCAATGGCATCAATTTCATCAATAAACACGATGGATGGTGCGTGTTCTTCCGCAACTCGAAACAATTCCCGAACGAGTTTGGGTCCGTCACCTAGGTACTTCTGAATAAGTTCAGAGCCAACCACTCTCAAGAAAGTGGCTGAGGTTTGGTTTGCTACTGCTTTGGCTAATAAGGTTTTACCTATTTTATATTTAAAAAGAAAAAGAGAAAAAAAAAACCCTTAAGTGCTGTTTTAACTTAAAAACTTACTTAAATGGGCATCAGAAATGGGCAGATCCCTGTGACTGAAAAGGCATACCCCTATTCAGGGGTCTTAACATTCTCCGAGGCAGGTAAGAGAAAATCGAGGAAAAACCTAAATAACGTTTTGATTATTTTTAACTATCTTCCTAATTCTCCATTACAATGTCAGAAAGTACATTTTACTGGGTTATTCAGAGTTGCATAGATTATTAACCTGACCCATGCAACCAGGGTTAGAGATCCAAACTCAATTCCTATGAAACTATCCGTGATGGGAAAATGGCCTGGGAACCCTAGGTCTGACCTAAGGAAACACACTCTGATCTGGAGCACCAGGCCGGCGATCCCTGAGGCTGAGAGTCACGGCTGTGCTGGGTGGGCTTGCCTAGGGCTCAGCTTAGACAGGACCAGCTCCCGATGAAGCCCACAACTGAGAACTATTGAAAACTCTTAGAGACTTCTCAGTCTCTGGTGTGCCCTCGTGAGGATTGTTCCTCTCAGGGATGAGCTCAAACATTTCCAATCCTGCTCCATTCCTTGATATTTCTATTTCAGGTCAAATACAAGAGCTGTGGCAGCCACCCTGTGAACTTTAGGGCTAGAAGACCTTGACCCCTTTGTTGTGAGGACATGGGCACAGGGCCAAGCAGTGGCATCAGGACACGGGCAGCTAGAGGCAGAGCCCATAAAGGACCAAGCTTAGGCCTGCAGGGCGGGAGGGGGCAGAGGCTGCTGGTGAGTGACACGGAAGACTTAGTTCAAGTGGGAAGGAGGACAAGACACTAAGCTTTGAGACAAAACGTCGCAGGAGGAGGGGCAGGTGTGGGGGCTCAGAAGCATGGACTTCTCCCTGATACTACCAGTGAGGTGTGGTGAACGGAAGACGAAAAGGACCTCCTAAGCGGATGGCCTCTGAGTCCAGGAGCAGCCACGGCCAGCCGCTGGGACACTTAAGTAGCTGGCGGGACCACCGAGCCAGGCTCTTCCTCCTCCAGACGGCCTGCCACCCTGTGCCTCGCCCCGCATCAGTCCCTGGCCGTGCACGTGCACCAAAGGCGGCCCCCAGCTGCACCTCCAGCCCCACTACGGGCTCAACTCCCAGAGCTCCTGCGGCCTTGGGCTAGTCACTGGCCTCTCTGAATTTCCTGGCCTGTAAGATGATGAGCTGCAAAAAAGCTCCACGCCTCTCAGTTCAGTCGTCTCCCAGTGCCTCCACTGTGGGCAATCTTCAGTGATGCCTTCACTCAACTGTGCTTCCTTTGGAATTTACATGGCAGTGAACTGCTAAGTCCTGGACTGTACAACTTATTCAGGTCAGCTAATTGCATAATGAACCAAATGTACATTTTTACCTGCATCTCTTCATCCAGTATTCTATTCATTCAGTACAGTGGACCAGAGTATGAACCCAATCTGAACAGCACAGAATAGCTTTTTAAATCTGTGGTTCTCCACCATGGCTCTGATACCCAGCCACACTCCAGATGAACAGATCAGAATTTTTAGGGATGGGAGCAGGCATCGGTATTTTTTAAAGCTCCAAAGTGATTCCAATGTACAGCCAAGGTTGAGCATCCCGGTTGGTGTCTTACAAACTATTTTTAATAGACTCACATTACTCTTATGAATACTTGAAAGTCTTATGTTTTATAGCATATAAATCTAATATATTGAAGTACAGAGAGGAGTCCTAAGAAACTATAAATACTAATCCACTGAGCAGGCATTTGGGGGATGGGGTTTACCTACTGGTGCTTATTTTTTGTTGCAATTCCTACTATTGTTTTTAACACATTAAATCTATTAAGTCTACAATTTCAAGTCCAAGGTAATTCAGTTTTTTAGCATCTACTCTACAGATAAATACACTTTTATGTAATAGGTACATTTCCATATTTACTCAGAAAATGTCCAAAATGTTTAGAAAACCTTGTTTTAAACTAAGGAATGGTGGCATCCTTACTCAAGAATTAAATAATTATAACAAACTAATGCACAGCTCAAGAGATTAGCTGAACGCCCAGAAAGTGTCAAACACAGACCATACGTACCTGTGCCAGGTGGACCATAGAGAATGACCCCTTTTGGGGGCTTTATACCCATCTCTTCATAATATTCAGGATGAGTGAGAGGAAGCTCCACAGATTCCTATTGAAAACAAATACTTGGTAAAAATGAAATGCTTTGTCCCTAGAATTATCAGATCCATGAATTGGCATCCTGGACATATCTCACTTTCAACAACAATAAGCTAAAATGTCACTTACTCTTGTTAGAGACAATATGCTTGACTTCATCTAGCAGCAGGGACAGACAAGAGAACATCTGTCCTCCCTGAGTTCCCCTTCCTATTGCACTCAGTTTCCCTCTCACTTTCTCATAGAAGTCAGCCTTGAGCAACATTTAAGCTCGTCCTGAGCAGAAGGAACTTAAAGTGAAAATACACCATTTTCAGTTAAACTACAGACCGGAGCTGGCAAGACTTTCTGATTGCTGTTACACCAACAGACATGATGGCTACTTCCCAGCTGTCTGCGAGGTCACTGGCGGTGACCAGTGACAGCTCTGCATGACCCCCTACAGATGAGATGGCTGGCTCACAGCCAACCTAAAAGACCACTTCCCTTCACCCCACACATCACTGGAGGTTTCCAGATAGCCCCAGCTGAAGTCAACACAAACAGAAACATTATATATCCACACAGATAATAAGTAAACGTTGCACCTAAAAAGGACGAAGCTGCAGCTGCTGCACGAACAATCATACAATTTGTTGTTTCTATTATCTAACTCAGATTAACAAATACAATACTCCACGATTGGCAAGCTCTGAGTCAGTTACTGGTTTGATCACTAAAGAAAAAAACAAAATATGCACAATAACTCTAAGCACCCTAAATGAGACTGCAGTAAGAAACCAAAAATCTAGAAACCCAAAGCTGGTTCTTAGACTTACCTTAATTTCCTGGATTTGGTTGTCCAACCCCCCAATATCAGCATAGGTTTCCTGGGGCGCCTTTTCTACCTTCATCACTGTGACCAAGGGATCCGTGTCATCCATGAGCACCCCTATGACAGCATGCACCTAACAGAGAACATTAAGTTTTAATGCAGAAATGTGAGGTTCACGTAATCCATTCACAGCAAAACAACGCCAATCGCAGAGCGGCACAAATGGACAGATCTGAGAGGAAGGAGAAAGCACTCCTAGGGACTTAGAGACCATCAACTTGCCTTGTGGTTGAGCAGGACAGAGCAGCCTGGTTCCAGCAGATCCTTGTCTACAAAGGAAAGAATGCTGACGTAGTGTTCTGAGCCCACAGATGTAGACACGATGGCATGATTGTCATCAATGATCTCTTCCAAGGTTCCTACTGACATTGGGGTCCCCCTCAGATCATCCACCTTAGATCTTTCCTCCTATGTAAGAATACGCCATGAAGGAAAAGCAGATTAGACCTAAAAAGCAGATGAGGCTGATAGTTTTACTAGATTTTACTACATTTACAAAGCAGATGATGCTTTTAAAAGGCAGCCAGTCCGAATGGGTCAACTACTTGAATTTCATTTATTCACTGAATTCCATTTAGTACTGAAAACTGTTAATTTGTAAAACAAAAGTTACAGTAATTTCTCAATTACCTCTTGCTTTTCTTCTAAAGGCTTCATTTGTTCCTGATTTCTAATGAACTCTTCCTCCATGAGAAGATAGTCTTTAATTCTCTCTAACTTCAATAATTTTAACCGGCACTGAGTGTGAGGTGTCACTGTAATTAAAAAGAAAGTTTTATTCTATTTGGAGCTTTAAGTTTGCAATTAATTAAGTTCGTTCTTAAGGAAAAAAGGTTAACACTTAAACTGATTTTAGTTGAACAGACGGAAAAATTCAAGGTTTGGTGACCATAAGTAAGCAGGTGCCTAGATGCTAAGGGAAAAGGAACTTTGGCAGTTGTAAGCAAGCAGGTAAAAACAGGGACGAGGTCTGAATGACATCTGCTAAGTGAACTGTAAGAAAAAAAGAACTCAACAATCCCAAAGATGGTTTGCTTTGGTTTTTGATTCCCCATCTGTGTTAATAAAAATAGGTACAAGTGCTGTCCGGTCAGAATACATTGCTACAGGCGAGCTTAGGAATCCACCCCTGGGAGAACTGTGAAATATTGGTGATATTAACATACGTGGCAAGCATTTTTTCCATACTCTTTTGCATTGTTTCTTTTGGCTTAAAGTCTCAAAAAATGTCAGTCTTTTCCTTTGTGGTTTCTGGGTTTCTTCAAAATGTCTCTCCTTCCCTAAGGTTAAATATATTCCTAATTTTTCATTTATTTATTTTCATATCTGTAATCCATCTGGCAAAAAGCAAGGGGTCTAATTTCATTTTCTCTCAATAGCAAATAAAGATGACAGCCATTTATGTTAAACAACTCACCCTCTCCCCAGAGAACTCAAACATCACCTTTACCATACACTCATTATCCATGTAACTCGACTGTTTTCGGACTCCTGTGCTCTTCTGGCAATCTGATGACCTATTCTTTACCGATACCATATTGATTCATTATGGTAGATTAATGGCATGTTTTTCGTTGTCTGGCTCCCTTCATCCTTAACCAAGCAATATTTTAAAAATTATTTCATCTCAGCAGGAAGAGACTTGTTTAGATGGGGGTGGGGGAGGTTATGTGAGCCTCAGTGATGAGAAGCAGGCAGCCATGGGAAGGACTGGGGGAGAACATTTTTTTAAAGATTTATTTATTTTTAGAGAGCACAGGGGAAGGGGGAGGAGAGGGGCAGAGAGAGAGAATAGACTCCCAGCTGAGTGCAGAGCCCAACATGGGGTTTGATCCCATGACCCTGAGATCATGACCTGAGCTGAAATCAAGAGTCAGATGCTTAACCCACTGAGCCACCCAGGCACCCCAAGGGAAGAACATTTTTAAGCAAAGGGCAAAAGTCCTAATGTGTGAGTTATCTCGGGTGGCTCAGTTGCTTAAGCATCCAACTCTTGATTTTGGCTCAGGTCATGATCTCAGGGTCGTGAGATCAAGCCCCCATGTCCGGCTCTGCACTGGGCATGGAGCCTGCTTGATTCTCTCTCTCCCCCCCCGCCCCTCCCCACCCTGCCTCCACATCCCCACCTGTGCACGTGTGCTCATTCTCTCTCTCTCTCAAAAAAAAAAAAAAAAAAGTCCTAATGTGCATAAGAGTCAAAGAACACAAGGCAGGGCTGTGTGAACAAAGAGCAAGGGGAATGGCAGGGGCTTGGCCTGGGTCAGGTCACCCGGTCTGAGGTTTAGTCTATGTCCAGTACGAAGTCATTGAAACAGTTTGTTCATATATCACAATACGTGAATTCCAACACAATGGCATTCCATTTCTTCATGGAAAAAGTGTGTTTCTAAGTTATTCAAGCTCAACCTGAGTTTTCTAACCTAAAACTACGCTTTTCAAACATTAGAGGAGCCGGTTAAAGGAAATTAGTGGAATTTCTTTTTTTTTTTATTAGTGGAGTTTCTTAAAGTAAGACACAGCTGTATACTTTTTGTACGCTGCTAAAACTAAACTATAGCTTTTATTCCAGTGTCCTGGAGTGCCACACAGAAGAGTCAGAGCTTCAGCCACCCCATTTCTTGCCTCCATATTCAGATCTCTAAGCTACATACACACAGACAGTTCCCAATGGAATCAAGAGACAGCAAGGAGGGACTGTGTCATTACCCAGTGGCAGTTTGCTGGCAGCATCTGGTCCCTTTGTTTTCTTCTTCTTTTTCCCCACTCTAGTTGGCACAGGAGGTTCATATTTCTTTTTCTTGTCCTTGAATTTTTAGAAGAGCAGGAAAAACAAAAACCACACAAATCATATCAAAACACAAACTTCTTTCTGTAGGACCATCATCTATTTCTAGTGGCTGTAATTTTCCTTATCTTTCAGAATGCTATTAAAAACTGTCTTTTTAAAAATTAAAACTAGTTGGGTGGCTCAGTCAGTTAAGCGTCTGACTCTTGGTTTTGGCTCAGGATCATGAGATAGAGCCCTACATTGGGCTCCGTGCTCATCAGGGAGTGTTTCTCTCTCTCTCTCTCTTTCTGCCCCTTCCCCTGCTCTGTCTCTCTTTCTCTCTCAAATAACTAAAATCTTTAAAAAACAAAGTAGGTATTACATTCCTGCAATTTTAATTGGTGAACGTAACTGATCTTTCTCTTTATAATACACAGTGATGGTTATTCAATAAGGACTAGAGGTCAGAATTCAGAATTATATACCAAAAGTTTGAGCTGAGATAATTTGAGACAATTCTTCACATCTGAAGAAATTAAACACTAAAATTACAGGCAACTTAACACTTCATAATGTTATTTTATACATTTAAAAACCATTAATTCATAACTACTTACCTGACAGGTCAATAATCTTTTCTAAAACATGAAGAAGACACTGAACCTGTAGGCCAGGCTGGGTAAATAACTACAGGATCACTTATTTTGCATTTTCAAAGTCACGAATCCCCAAAGAACTTCTTAACTGAGATCTAGGATATGTTCCACGATTGACTTGCATCACAGACCTATCTGGCTTATTTACCTTGTCATCCTTCTTGCCACCTCCAGGGCCATGACCACCACTCTGACTCTGACCCTGAAAAAAGAAATCAGAGGTATACATTCAGAATATGATCACTTCAAAAGAACATCCTTTTTATTTTCCTGATTCTAAGACACCAAGACTTCCCCCTCATTTTAACATCTCTGAACTTAAGGTGTACCCTGTAGTCAACACGTACATTTAGCATGGCAGAATTTTTTTTTTCCTGAAAAGCTGTTAGTTTCCTTGCAACTGATTGCATCTTAAATCAAGGACGATTCTATTAAAAATCTGATGTAACATCTGTATCATGAGGAGGCTGGGATTCTAAGACTACCCCTTTGTGAGGGGAAAATATAGAGCTTGACATTCTTTATTATAAAACTACTTGATTGGGCGCCTGGGTGGCTCAGTTGGTTAAGCGACTGCCTTCAGCGCAGGTCATGATCCTGCAGTCCCAGGATGGAGTCCCGCATCAGGGTCCCTGCTCAGCAGGGAGTCTGCTTCTCCCTTTGACCCTCCCCCCTCTCATGTGCTCTCTCTCTCTCATTCTCTCTCTCAAATAAATAAAATCTTAAAAAAAATAAAAAAACTACTTGACTGAGTATATTTCATGAAATTAGGCCATCAAAGCTAAATAATTTTACCTATTCAACAATCATTTATCAGTCATTTACTCCTTATTAAGATCACACCAAGACTCAGGAGACTTTCCTTTCAATATCAACTTATATACCTCCCATCTTTAAAGCCTGGGGCTCTCAGGCAGGTCTTTCTTGCCAACCTGAAAAGCAGAATCACTTTAAAGTATCAAGAATTCAGTGTGTTAATAAGCTCATGGGATTCTGGACTTTAAAACAGACCACTCAGTTACAGGGCAATACTTAACACCGAACAGAATCTCAAAAATGATAGCATTTTAAGTAATAGTGAACTTACCTGAATAAAGGGGCCCCTTTATTCCCCTCAAATCACTTACACATAAGCACTTCTAAATTAATACACTGCCAGCTTAATTATCAAGACAGAACAACCATATCATGGTTACCTAAAAGAGTTAGGGTCAAATATATTTCCCTACATGCAGGATTCTTCAAATTTTGTGCTTTACTCTGAAGAAGGTATTTAAGAGCTCTGAGAAATTTTGGTTAACAGAATTAGTTATACTGCAATAGGCTGTTCAAATTATAGGCCTTTAACAAGTACTTACTTCTACCTCCTAAAGAAATTTGCTGTTGGCTGGGGCAGCTAATGTTTGTGGGTTTCTTACTATGTGACTAAGTCTATACTAGACATTTTCCTTCACTATCTCATTAATTCTACACCATCCTTCAAGGTAGGGTTCATTATTCCCACTTTCTAGATGAGGAACTGCAACAAGCCTAAGAACATGGGCTATGGAATTAGATGCATCCAGGTTTCAATTCTGACTCCATCACTAATAGGCTATGTCACCTCAGGTAAGTCAGGTCACCTCCCTGAGCCCTGGCACCCGTAACTGGAAAGTGGGGATGACACTAGCTCCCGTTACTGAAAATGAGGTAATGCACATAAACCACTCAGCATTTGTGTGACTCAAAGTAACTACTAGCAATACACTGTTATTGGTGAATTATCCAATTATCCAGGACTCTAGCCTCCCAACTGAGATTCCCACAACAGTTTCTCCCCTCACCAATCCAGCTATTACCTTTTAAAACAAAGAGCTAATCCTTTCATTCTCCTCAAAAACCTTCAACATTTATGTGTAATGTATCATGATGGTGTAGCATTTATGGTGTAATGTCCAAACTTTTTACAGTGGCATACCTGGCTCTTGCCAAACTGGCTGCGACTGACCCTTCCCACGTTCATCTACCTTTCTCATGATCCTGCAGGTCTGGCCCCACAGGAGGACATTTTCCTGAACAGGTCCCAAACTTCTTCGTGTGTGGGGCATTTTACATGATGTTTCTCAGTCTCCAATAACAGTAAGAAATATACCCATTATTAAGGCCTTACTATATGGCAAGCAGTGTACGTTCTCACGGTATCATCTCGTTTAATTCTTACAGACACCATGAGGTTGGTACTATCATTACCTCTAGTTTACGGATAAGGAAACCAAGGCCCAGAGATGTTAACTGACTTGCCTATTATCACAGAACTTGTCAGAGATGTGGCTGGGCATCACTCAGGTCTACTGGACGCCCATATCTGTGTGTTTCTCTACTGCATGTCCTTTAGAAAACACTAACAGGGTTTGTTGTTACAGCACAGCCACATAGTCTCAGTTTCCTCTTTGGTAAAGTGAGGATAAGAATTACTGCAAGGACTGCTGTGAAGAGTAAGAAAATGCTGGAAAATACCCTTACATTTATTGCAGCATTATTTACAGTAGCCAAGATACGGAAGCAACCTAAGTGCCCACTGATAAATGAATGGATAAAGAAGATGTGGTGTGTAATACACACAAACACAGGGATATTACTCAGCCATTAAAAAAAAAAACCACAGATCTTGCCATTGGCAACATTAATGGACCCAGAGGGTATTAAGCTAAGTGAAGTCAAACAGAGAAAGACAAATACCACATGATTTCACTCATATGCGGAATCAAAAACAAACGAAGCAGAAACAGACCCATGAACACAGAGAACTGGTGACTGCCAGAGGAAAGGGGGTGGGGGCTGGGCAAAATGGGAGAAGCGGAGTGGAAGGTACGGGCTTCCAGTTATAAAATGTGTCAGTCACAGGGATAAATGGTACAAAGGTACAGCACATACAGGGAATACAGTCAATAATATTGTGATAGCATCGTATAGTGACAGCTGGTGGCTACACTTGTGAGCACAGCATAGTATACAGACTTGTCCAGTCACTGTTGTCCACCTGAAACCAACGTAACACTGCCTCTCAGTTATACTTCAACAATAGTGCTGGAAAAGCACCTGGCACATGCTTAGAACATTATCCCAAAGTCCTCCTAAGACCTATCCCACTACACGCTCAGGCGTTCTTGATGTTCAGGATACAGGCTCAACACATTCCCATCTCAGGCCCTTTGTGCTTACTATTCCTTCTGCCTGGACCACGTTCCCCTCAGATATTTGCACAGGATACTCTCTCATTTCACTTAGATCTCTGCTGCTCAAATGTCACCTCCTCAGAGGGACCTCTGCTGACACCCTATGTAAAACAGCCACCCCCCCCATCCCGTTCCTTTCTAGGAAACAGTCCTGTAACACTGGCCATCCCGCCCATCTCTATCCCGCTCCATGTCATCATATTACACGTCTCTTTTTCGGCTTTTGTCTGCCTTGTCCAGAATGCAAGTTCCAAGAAGAAAGAGACTTCAGTAGTCATACTCACCCCCTTGTGCCCTCAGGGCCTAGAGCAAGAGCCTGCCCACCGCCCCCCCAACCCCGCCATTTGCAGATGCTCAGCAAATACCTGCTTAGTAGACTCACGAATACATGCCAGCCGTTTTTATTATTCCTAATGCACCACAGGAGCGTTCCCTCCGAGTTCCACCCGTCATAAAAGCGTCAGTCTCTAACGCTTCCTCCAAGTGCCCCACTCCGAGCGATCTTGCACGACGGCGCTCTCCCCTGCTCAGCCGGAACGAATCCCTCCCTCTCTTCAGACGCGCAGCCCTTCACCTGAGCGGCTCAGAGAGCACTCGTCCCCAGGCGCTTCGGGAGGCTCCCGCTGAAACTCCCCGCGCCGCTCTGCGGGGCCCGGGTCGGCGGAGCAGCAAAGCCGGGCGCCCTGACCCGCTCTGCCGCCCCACTAGTCAGCCCGGGGTACCCTTCGCGCCGAGCCCCGGCCCCAGGTGCCCCGGGCCAGGCCCTCTGGTCGGCCCCGGGCCGCGGCCGACCCAAGCACTGTCTCCGGGAGTCTCCGTCCCCCGAGAAGACCAGGCAGGAGAGCGGACGGACCGAATGCCTCGGGCAGCCGTCTCGTGCTCTCGTCTCGGCCGGCTCCGACCCCGTCGCGCCGCGACCACCGACCGAAACCCTTAGTCACTCACCATCTTGCTTCGGCCGCTCGAACAACCGCTGCCGGAAGTGCATCCGCCAAGGCGGCCGTCAGAAACGGAAGTTGCCGAGGGAGGCTACGGAAGCCGATAGGAACCAAATCCCTCGCGGCGGGAGTCGCGTTCGAAGGGCTTATATCGGTGGGGCAACAATGTAACTTATAAGCAAAATGTGAATCTTGTGAGTATCTTAAAAAAAATTTAAATCGGAGTTATTAGGCTATTGTCAACAATTTGGGACAATGACCTAGACGTAAAAAGAACTAAGACGACTGTGAAAATATAAAATATTTAAAATATGCAAAAATCGTAACTGTGAACTTCACTTACTGCGCCAAGAACTGGAATGGGATTTGGAACTGTGAAGTTGACATATACTTTTGGATCAACATTTAAGCCATTATTTGGTCTCTGGAATAAACATGATCATCTGAGAGTATTTCCTTGTCTAATGAGTTACCTAGATGTTTTTTTTTCCCCTTGATGATTTGTGACTTGTGATGATGCCAAATGTTGTCTCAAAATAACTAATCTTGCACCTAGTTGGTAAAGTTGATCATTTATTACATCCACCAGGACATTAGAAAGAAGGCAAGCATCCCCTTGGCCTCTGGAAACTTCCATAACAGGTGCTCAAGATGCTGCATGTTGCTGAACTGGAGAGACGAATTCTTTTTTGTTTTTTGTTGTTTGTCCTGCTCCTAATCAATTTAGGGATTTTAGTTGTGAAATGCTAAAAATATTTCACTAATTCACACACAATAGGTACAAAATATAGGAAATTACTCTTTTTCATCATCATTAAAATACTATAATAGAAAGTCTTGACACAGTTGAACTCCACTAGCAAATGTGGCGTCTACATGATACATGAAGTGGTATGACAGGTGGAGGGCAGGAGAACTCTCCCTTCCTGAATGCTGAGAGAAATGCCAGAGTTGTATGGAATGTCTAAGCAATCTGTGGGTAACCCTAAGAAGTGTAATTCCTGAGGTGGTGTCACATTCAAACAAACACAGGCTGATAATACGAAAGAAAAATCTGGAGGACCTGCATTGAGAAGGGCCTTAATGCACAGCAAACACATTCATCTCTTTTCTCCCTATTGCTGACCCTGTCAATATTCTCCACCCCATTGACAGCCAGCTCTGCAGCCCCGACTCTTGCAGCTTCCAACCTCCCCAAGGAGCAAGTGCTCCAGTCTTTCCATCCCCTTCCTGCTTCCTCTTAGCTATTCATTATGTAGATAAACTTCTCTACTCTCCTTAGTTTTAGCTGTGTTTTACCCATTTCTTGGATTTCCCTCAGAAAAGGGGCAGAGGAACTGGCCCAATCAGGGAATATCCTTTTGCCCTAGAAAAAAAGGGTGGGGCTGGGAAGATTGTATGGAATGCCCAAATCCCTCAGAAGATCATGAAGAGTCACATTAGTTACTTTTGTCTTGCTCACATGTAGAAATAATATTTTTTTTGTAATTAGACTAGGCTGTGTTTAGAATATCCAGGAATTTAAACAGTCGAATTTCACAATGTATATAGTTGCATATGTACTTTTACTTGTGTTTGAGTATGTGTGTATTCTCTGTATCTCTGTACACACACAAACACACACATGCATTGATGCCCTGCAAATATCCAAAACCAAACTTAGCATCTTCACCTAGGACCTGTTCACCCTCACGTATATTTTATCCTGGCTGATGACACCATTCAGAGACCTAAGCCAGAAGCTTCCCCTTTTCCCTCTCCCAGCCCCAGCCAGCTCAGTGGTCAAGTCTTGTTGCTCTGACTCTGTCATTTTTCATCTCACCTCTCTTTCCATCACTACCTAATTCCTACCTCATCATCCCATCTCACAATTCATTCAGCAAATACTTTCTGAGCACACCATGTGCCAGGCTCTCCTCCAGTGTCTGAGGATACTGCGGTGAACAAAAAAACAGAATTCCCTTTCCTGATGGCTTTTACAATAAACAAGTTAATAAGCATATAGCATGCTACGTGATGATAAATGCTTTGGGGAAAATTAAGTAGGGAGGAAGAATAGAGATTGTGCAGCAGTGGTGGTAGGTGCTTCTGACTTTAAATAGGATGGTATCTGAACAAAGACTCAAGGAATTAGAGAGTAAGCTATTCAGATATCTGAGGGAAAAGCTTTCTATACAGAAGGAACAGCCAGTGCAAAGGCCCTGGGGTGAGAGCTGCTAGGAATGGACACTAGAGACACCATGTGGTGAAAAACGGGGGGAAAAAAAAAGGGAAAAACAGACACCTAACTCACAACGGAGGGTCAGGGAGGGGTTAGAGCCAAAGCAATGTAACCCTATAGGGAAGAGGGCAGCAGATTTGGGTATCAGAACACTCGGGTCTGAATCTGGACTCCATCACTTACTGCTGTCTTGGTTTCCTGTGCTGCTATAAGAAATGACCACAAATTTAGTGTAGTCTTTTCTGAAAACTCCAGGGAGAATCCATTCTCTTGCCTTTTCCAGCTTTAAGAGGCCACCTACATTCCCTGGCTTGTAGCCCTTTTTCTGTGTTAAAGCCGGCAACGTTGGCCCTGCTTCTGTCCTCATGTCTCTCTCTGACTCCACTTTTGCCTCCCTCTTTCACTTTTTAAAAATTAATTTATCTATTGAGAGAGAGAGAGAACAGGGGTGGGGTGAGGAGGAACAGAAGGAGAGGACAAGCAGACTCCACACTGAGCCTGTAGCCCGAGGTGGGTCTTGGTCCCAAGACCCTGAGATCATGATCTGAGCCGAAATTAAGAATAGCACGCAGCGTCCTCGAGTGGGCAGGTCTCTGACCCTAGAATCACAGCCTTCAGCATTGAAAGTGGCTCCAAAGTTCTTCAAGTTGGGCACGTGTTAAGAGCTCCTGGAGTTTTGTTTGAACAGAGCCGACAGACACATCTCCCTCGACTTCATCTGTCTGTGGATGACGATGACATTGATTGGACAAGGGAGGGTTCCCTCATCAATTCTATTCTTATCTGTCATTTTTATAGATGCTTGGGCTGAGAACTCTTGTTCACACAAATGGGACAGGAAAGAAATTAGTAATGAAAATGTCACTCAAGTCTTCTAAGTCCTTCTGTGTCATATACCAAAGATGACATAATGACCCATTAGCAAAAGTGATTATTAGTGGTAGCTTGCATTGTCTTAAAAAAATTTTTTTTATTAACATATAATGTATTATTTGTTTCAGGGGTACAGGTCTGTGATTCATCAGTCTTACACAATTCACAGCACTCACCATAATAACTACCCTCCCCAATGTCCATCACCCAGCCACCCCGTCCCTCCTACGCCCTTCCACTCCAGCAACCCTCAGTTTGTTTCCTGAGATTAAGAGTCACTTCTGGTTTGTCTCCCTCCCCGGTTTCATCTTGTTTCAGTTTTCCCTCCCTTCCCCTATGATCCTCTGTCTTGTTTCTCAAATTCCTCATATCAGTGAGATCATATGATACTTGTCTTTCTCTGACTGACTTATTTCGCTCAGCATAATACCCTCTAGTTCCATCCACGTCATTGCAAATGGCAAGATTTCCCTTTTCTGATGGCTGCATAATATTCCATTGTATATATATACCACCTCTTCTTTATCCATTCATCTGTTGATGGACATCTAGGCTCTTCCCATAGTTTGGCTATTGTGGACATTGCTGCTATAAACATTGGGGTGCACGTATCCCTTAAGATCACTACATTTGTATCTTTGGGGTAAATACCCAGTAGTACAATTGCTGGGTCGTAGGGTAGCTCTATTTTCAACTTTTTGAGGAACCTCCATACTGTTTTCCAGAGTGGCTGCACCAGCTTGCATTCCCACCAGCAGTGTAGGAGGGTTCCCCTTTCTGCACATCCTTGCCAACATCTGTTGTTTCCTGACTTGTTAATTTTAGCCACTCTGACTGGTGTGAGGTAGTATCTTATTGAAGTTTGGATTTGGATTTCCCTGATGCCGAGTGAGCACTTTTCATGTGTCTGTTGGCCATTTAGATGTCTTCTTTCCAGAAATGTCTGTTCATGTCTTCTGCCCATTTCTTGATTGGATTATTTGTTCTTTGGGTGTTGAGTTGGATAAGTTCCTTATAGATTTTGGATACTAGCCCTTTATCTGATACGACATTTGCAAATATCTTCTCCCATTCTGTCGGTTGTCTTTTGGTTTTGTTGACTGTTTCCTTTGCTGTGCAAAAGCTTTTTATCTTGATGAAGTCCCAATAGTTCATTTTTGGCCTTGCTTCCCTTGCCTTTGGCGATGTTTCTAGGAAGAAGTTGCTGCGGCTGAGGATCGAAGAGGTGGCTGCCTGTGTTCTCCTCAAGGATTTTGATGGATTCCTGTCTCACATTTAGGTCTTTCACCATTTTGAGTCTATTTTTGTGTGTGGTGTAAGGAAATGGTCCAGTTTCATTCTTCTGCATGTGGCTGTCCAATTTTCCCAACACCATTTGTTGAAGAGACTGTCTTTTTTTCCATTGGACATTCTTTCCTGCTTTGTCAAAGATGAGTTGACCATAGAGTTGAGGGTCCATTTCTGGGCTCTCTATTCTGTTCCATTGATCTCTGTGTCTGTTTTTGTGCCAGTACCATACTCTCTTGACAATTACAGCTTTGTAATAGAGCTTGAAGTCTGGAATTGTGATGCCACCAGCTTTGCTTTTCTTTTTCAACATTCCTCTGGCTGTTCGGGGTCTTTTCTGATTCCATACAAATTTTAGGGTTATTTGTTCCATTTCTTTGAAAAAAGTGGATAGTATTTTGATAGGGATTGCATTAAATGTGTAGATTGCTCTAGGTAGCATAGACATTTTCACAATATTTGTTCTTCCAATCCATGAGTATGGAACGTTTTTCCATTTCTTTGTGTCTTCCTCAATTTCTTTCATGAGTATTCTATGGTTTTCTAAGTACAGATTCTTTGCCTCGTTGGTTAGATTTATTCCCAGGTATCTTATGGTTTGGGGTGCAATTGTAAATGGGATCGACTCCTTAATTTCTCTTTCTTCTGTCTTCTTGTTGGTGTATAGAAATGCAACAGTTTTTTGTGTATTGATTTTATATCTTGCCACTTTACTGAATTCCTGTATGAGTTCTAGCAGTTTTGGGGTGGAGTCTTTTGGGTTTTCCACATGAAGTATCATATCATCTGCAGAAAGTCAGAGTTACACGTCTTCTTTGCCAATTCGGATGCCTTTGATTTCTTTTTGTTGTCTGATTGCTGTGGCTAGGACTTCTAATACTATGTTGAATAGCAGTGGTGATAGTGGACATCCCTGCCGCATTCCTGACCTTAGGGGAAAAGCTCTCAATTTTTCCCCATTGAGAATGATACTCACTGTGGGTTTTTCGTAGATGGCTTTTATGATATTGAGATATGTACCCTCTATCCCCACACTGTGAAGAGTTTTAATCAAGAAAGGATGCTGTACTTTGTCACATGCTTTTTCTGCATCTATTGAGAGGATCATATGGTTCTTGTTCTTTCTTTTATTAATGTATTGTATCACATTGATTGATTTACGGCTGTTGAACCAAACTTGCAGCCCAGGAATAAATCCCTCTTGGTCATGGTGAATCATCCTTTTAATGTACTGTTGGATTCTATTGGCTAGTATTTTGGTGAGAATTTTTGCATCCATGTTCATCAGGGATAATAGTCTGTGATTCTCCTTTTTGATGGGGTCTTTGTCTGGTTTTGGGATCAAAGTAATGCTGGCCTCATAGAATGAGTTTGGAAGTTTTCCTTCCATTTCTATTTTTTGGAACAGTTTCAGAATAGGTATTAATTCTTCTTTAAAAATTTGGTAGAAGTCCTCTGGGAAGCCATCTGGCCCTGGGCTCTTGTTTGTTGGGAGATTTTTGATTACTGCTTCAATTTCCTCAGTGGTTATGGGTCTGTTCAGGTTTTCTATTTCTTCCTGGTTCAGTTTTGGTAGTTTATATGTCTCTAGGAATGCATCCATTTCTTCCAGATTACCTAATTTGGTGGCATGTAGTTGCTCATAATATGCACTTATAATTGTTTGTATTTTTTGGATGTTGCTTGTGATCTCTCCTCTTTCATTCATGATTTTATTTATTTGGGTCCTTTCTCTTTTCTTTTTGATAAGTTTGGCCAGCGGTTTATCAATCTTATTAATTCTTTCAAAGAACCAGCTCCTGGTTTCATTGATCTGTTCTACTGTTCTTTTGGTTTCTATTTCATTGATTTCTGCTCTGATCTTTATTATTTCTCTTCTCCTGCTGGTTTAGGCTTTATGTGCTGTTCTTTCTCCAGCTCCTTTAGGTGTAGGGTTAGCTTCCATATTTGAGACTTTCTTGTTTCTTGGGAAAGGTTTGTATTGCTATATACTTTCCTCTTAGGACCGCCTTTGCTGCATCCCAAAGATTTTGAATAGTTGTGTTTTCATTTTCATTTATTTCCATGAATTTTTTAAATTCTTCTTTAATTCCCAGGTTGACCCATTCATTCTTTAGTAGGATGCTCTTTAGCCTCCATGTTTTTGAGTTCTTGCCAACTTTCCTTTTGTGATTGAGTTCTAGTTTCAAAGCATTGTGGTCTGAAAATATGCAGGGAATGATCCCAATCTTTTGGTACCAGTTGAGACCTGATTTGTGACCCAGGATGTGATCTATTCGGGAGAATGTTCCATGTGCACTAGAGAAAAATTTTATTCTGTTGCTTTGGATGGAATGTTCTGAATATATCTGTGAAGTCCATCTGGTCCAGTATGTCATTTAAAGCCTTTATTTCCTTGTTAATCTTTTGCTTAGATGATCTGTCCATTTCAGTGAGGGGGGGTGTTAAAGTCCTCTACTATTATTGTATTATTGTCGATGTGTTTCTTTGGTTTTGTTATTAATTGGCTTATATAATTGGCTGCTCCCATGTTAGGGGCATAGACATTTAAAATTGTTAGATCTTGTTGGAGAGACCCTATAAGTATGATGTAGTGTCCTTCCTCATCTCTTATTATAGTCTTTGGTTTAAAATCTAATTTGTCTGATATAAAGATTGCCACCCCAGCTTTCTTTTGACGTCCATTAGCATGGTAAATGGTTTTCCACCCCTTCACTTTAAATTTGGAGGTGTCTTTGGGTCTAAAATGAGTCTCTTGCAGACAGCATATCAATGGGTCTTGTTTTTTAATCCCGTCTGATACCCTGTGTATTTTGATTGGAGCATTTAGCCCATTTACATTCAGGGTAACTATTGAAAGATATGAATTTAGTGCCATTGAATTGCCTGTAAGTTCCTTTCTGGTCTGTGTTACTTTTAGGCTCTTTCTTTGCTTAGAGGACTGCTTTCAATATTTCTTGTGGGGCTGGTTTGGTGTTCATAAATTCCTTAATTTTTGTTTGTCCTGGAAGATTTTTATCTCTCCTTCTATTTTCAATGACAGCCTGGCTGGATATAGTATTCTTGGCTGCATATTTTTCTCATTTAGTGCTCTGAATATATCATGCCAGTCCCTTCCAGACTGCCAGGTCTCTGTGGATTGGTCTGCCGCCAATCTAATGTTTCTACCATTGTAGGTTACAGACCTTTTGTCCCGAGCTCCTTTCAGGATTTTCTCTTTGTCTGTGAGACTTGTGAGTTTTGCTATTAGATGTCGGGGTGTTGATCTATTTTTATTGATTTTGAGGGGGGTTCTCTGTGCCTCCTGGATTTTGATGCCTGTTTCCTTCCCCAAATTAGGGAATTCTCTGCTATAATTTGTCCAATATAACTTCTGCCCCTCTCTCTCTTTCTTCTTCTTCTGGGATCCCAATTATTCTAAGGTTGTTTCGCTTTATGTTATCACTTATCTCTCAAATTCTCCCCTCATGATCAGGTAGTTGTTTATCTCTCTTTTTCTCAGCTTCTTTATTCTCCATCATTGGTCTTCTATATCACTAATTCTTTTTTCTGCCTCATTTATCCTAGCAGTTAGAGCCTCCATTTTATTAAAAAAATATTTTATTTATTTATTTGACGGAGAGAGAGAGAGAGAGTGAGTACAAGCAGGGGGAGAGGCAGAGGCAGAGTGAGAGGAGAAGAAGGCTTCCTGCTTAGCAGGGAGCCTGATGTGGGGCTCGATCCCAGGACCCTGGGATCATGACCTGAGTCAAAGGCAGACACTTAACCGACTGAGCCACCCAGGCGCCCCGAGCCGCCATTTTTTATTGCACCTCATTAATAGCCTTTTTGATTTTGACTTGGTTAGATTTTAGTTCTTTTATTTCTCCAGAAAGGGATTCTCTAGTATCTTCTATGCTTTTTTTCAAGCCCAGCTGGTATCTTTATAATCATCATTCTGAACTCCAGTTCTGACATCTTACTAATGTCTGTATTGATTAGGTCCCTGACAGTTGGTTCTGCCTCTTGTTCTTTTTTTTGAGGTGAGTTTCTCCATCTTGTCATTTTGTCCAGAGGAGACTAGATAAATGAGAGAACAAAATGCTAAAAGGCTAACAATGACCCCAGAAAAATATACACTAAACAAATCAGAAGAGACCCAAAACTGGGGGGAAAAGAAAAAAAAAAAAGAATCAGATCAGGCTGGTGAATAGAACAGAGCCACACACTAGATTTTGGGTGTATTTTGGTGTGTTAGAAGAAATTGCCTCCCAAAATTTTAAAGAAAGAGAAACTTATATATATACAAAAATAAGGGTAAATATGATGGAGGGATGGAATATGACTGTAAAGATGAAAGTTAAATAGTTTTTTTAAGATTTTATTTATTTATTTATTTGAGAGAGCAAGAATGAGAGAGTGTAAAGATGAAAATTAAAAAAGATTTTAAAAAAGGAATTGATAAGATAAGAAGTTGGTTAAAAAAACGAAAAAAAGTTAAAAAAAAAAAGGAATGTGATCAGGCGGGACACTAGGACAAAGTCATACACTAGATTTAGGGTATATTTTGGTCTGTTAGAAGAAACTGTATCCCAAAATTTTAAAGAAAGAAAAACATATATATACAAAAAAAAATAAGGTTAAATACAATGAAGGGATAGAATATGACTGTAGAAATGAAAATTAAAAACGATTTTCAAAAGGAATTGATAAGATGTTGGTTGAAAAAGGAAAGAAGAAAAATTCAACTAAAAAAATAGAAAAATAAAAAAATAAAGAAAATTTAAAAAATTAACTTCGAAAGACTAAAGAATCATGGGAAAAAGCCATGGATTCTGTGTGCAGTATTCCCCTGGCGCTGGAGTTCTCCCGTTCTCCTTGATCGGTAAACTTGGTCTTGGCTTGCTGGCTGTTCCTGCTGATCTTCTGGGGGAGGGGCCTGTTGCCATGGTTCCCAAATGTCTTTGCCGGAGGCAGAAGTGCCCCGCCCTTGTCGGTCCGGGCTAAGCAAGCTGCATGGGTTTGCTCTCAGGAGCTTTTGTTCCCTGCAAGCTCTCGGTACAGCTTTGGAGGACTAGAGTGAAGACGGTGGCCTCCCAATCTCCACCCGGAGGAGCTGAGAACTCGGGGCCCCGCTCCTCAGTGCGCCCCCAGAGAAAAGCAGTCACTCCCGTGTCCCCGGTCTCCGGCCGCACTCCGTGCTCACCCGGCCTGTGACCGAGCGTTTCTATCTCTGGCACCTGACTCGGTGTGGAGTCTCCAAACCCAGCAGATCCCTGCGGTGCGCTCCCGCGCCGCTCCTCCCGGGGGAGGGAGGGGAGTCTCCCCGGCTCTGCTGCTTGTTGGGTCCCTGCTGCAGGAGCAGTGGCCCGACTGGGCTGCGGATCACAGTTTATGGCAACCCCGAGCTGAGAGCCCGCGCCTCGGCTCCTTCTCTGCAGCCGGCTTCCCTGCTCCGATACCTGGGAGCTCTGCCGCCCTCAGGCACCCCCGGTCTTTCTGTGACCCCGAGGGTCCTGAGACCACACTGCCCCACGAGGGTTCCACTCCCCCCTCACCCCCGCTTGGCAACTGGAGCGACGTCCCTCAGGGGAGCCGACTACTAAAATTTCCGATTTTGTGCTCTGCTGCTGTATTACTTGCCAGAAGTGGCTGAGGGAGGCCCCCTCCCCCCAAGGTCTATCTTCCCAAATATCACCTTGGATTCACTTCTCCGCACATCCTACCTTCCAGAAAGTGGTCGCTGCTCTGTCATAGAGGTACAGCTATTCTTTTCTTCGATCTCCTGTTGAGTGCGCATGTGTTCAGAATGGTTTGAACCCTATCCAGCTGAATCCCTGGGACCAGGCGAAATGTAGGTCTCCACTCCTCCGCCATTTGCTCCTCCCCCTCGCCCCTCCCATTAAGTCTTTCTTCCAGGAGGTTGCAAAGAATGAGAAAACATGGCATGTACGAAAGGATCTGTTATCCAGTCATGAAATTAACTCACCTTCTCAGTTTCTGGGAAAAGTGCCCAAAAGACTTTATCAAAACATATCAAAACATGATCCATTATCTCTGCTACCCTTTCAGGCAGAGGCTTCTGATTTACTTATTTTTTTCAAAAGATTTTATTTATTTATTTATTTGAAAGAGAGAGAGAGAGAGCATGAGCAGGGAGAGGGGCAGAGGGAGAAGCAGACCAGGGAACTTGATGTGGGGCTTGATCCAGGACCCTGAGCTCCTGACCTGAGCCAAAGGCAAGGTGACTGAGCCACCCAGGCACCCCCAACTACATAAACTTCTTAATATGTAATGCAAAGGGTATTGTTTTTAAAACTCCTAAGAAATAAATTACAGAATAGATCTGGTAAGAATGATCAAAGGCAGTTAAGATAAAATTGGAACAATTAATGTGTCCATTTTATAACAATTTATCTTGTTACAAAACAAGATAAATTAATCTTTCTCTTTAATTTTTAATAATGCAGTGTAACATAACTAAAAATGGAAGTTCTTTGTGAAGCAAGGATTATGATAAAATGTATGGCATTCCTTTGGCAAATGTGTGTATGTGTGAATTTTTGAAATTTTCTGGCATGTATAATTTCAGAAATGGGAAGTAGAAATATAAAACATTTTAAAAGAAAAATAAGATGAAGATTGACTATAGTTGGAATCAATATTTCATATGACTAAATAAGTAGGTTTCAACAACCTCATAGAATAGCATACACTGAATCTGAAGGAAACCATGTTAAAATTTGATCTGTGGGTTTTTGTTTTACCTAAAGCATCTTGCAATATTGAGTAGCCCCAGAAAACAGTGTAATTACACTGAAAAGAGTGTCATAAACTATTTTTACTCTAGCTGTTCTAAGTTATGTTTCATCCTGGGGGCAAGTATTGAAAAAGTTGCTAATATTTAGACACATTTTATTTTATTTTTTTATTATTTTTTTAAAGACTTTATTTATTTGACAGAGAGAGAGACAGCGAGAGAGGGAACACAAGCAGGGGGAGTGGGAGAGGGAGAAGCAGGCTTCCTGCTGAGCAGGGAGCCCGATGTGGGGCTCGATCTCAGGACCCTGGGATCATGACCTGAGCCGAAGGCAGGCGCTTAACGACTGAGCCACCCAGGCGCCCCTAGACACATTTTAAAGAGCTATTTTCAACTTTAGGATCTCTTACCAAAGCTTGTATGCTTCCCTCTCCAAGGACACTCTGTCAAGAGTGAAGCATTTCATGTCTACATGTTTTATGAAAGAGGACAGGCTATCAAATGAGAATTGCCATCACTCCCATTTTGCCACTGTCCTCGATATCTGAATTCAGAACACCCTTACATGGGCTGTGGTTCCTCCTTCCCAATGCTTCACCCCTGCAGAAATACGTATAGGATGGGAAAACACTGAGCTCCGAGCACTTAGTGCTTTGATTTTAGTCATCAAAAGAGCTTTCCCAAAGCCACATTCTCAGTCATTTCTGGGTGAGACCCCCTGACCAAGATAGAGCGAGACATAGGTGGATGAATGGGGTGGTTTTCTTCTGTCAGGTGGGAGAAGAACTTTTGTGAATGCATGTTCAGTCTTGGACAGAGCAAATTTTAGGACAGAGAACACACGGCAACTGAAGAACAAGAAATAGATTCCCAAACCCTAGCAGTTTGCATACCCCAATTTGAAGACCTCTTTAGAAGTATGGGCATATAATAGAGAAATACACTTGTGGGGATTGGTTGACATAAATAAATAAATATACAAATGGGACTTGATGCTCAACTCTTTTTTAAAATAACCATTATTGATGGCTGAGCCATCAAAAAAAGTCTGGAGAGGTGGCCTGCAGAAGAGAGGACATAGGGGCGGCAGCTAAGGCAGTGACACCACTGGCCTCCACCCCTCCCCTTCCCTCCGGGCCCCTTGGCCCCCGTCTCCTGCCCTCTGCCCTCTCAGTTCTTCCATGCCTGCATTCGCTGAGCACCTCGGGCACCATGCTAGGCACTAGGGCTGCCAGCATGCACAAGGTGCCTTTCCTTCAGGGTTTCCCTCTGACTGAAGTCTGCTTCCTGGAGATACCTGAGAACACCTGTCAGCCATACGGGCTGCCTGTGTTCTCTGTTCCCGGGGCTCCCCCTCTAGGGGGTGTGGTGGGCTCACAGTCTGTAAATGCTAACCACCACCACCACTAATTTGGTGTCCGTGTCCAGCACCCCCCTTGTATCTTTTGCCCTCTCCCGAATCCAGCTGGCTTTCCAGGACTCACTGCTCCAGGAAAGGATGGAGAGATTGGTACAAAGCAGAGAGAAAGGAGCTCCCACTGGCTCTCGAGTTTCACAAGCAAGCTGTAAGGGGTCAGGAAAGATCTCAGGACACAAGAAAGTTGATTTGGTGATGGAGAGAGCAAGATGGAGTCGCTCATCGAGCAGTGACGTAAGCAGCGGAGGCTGTTGCCCCTGAGACCACATGCCTGATGCATCTGTGTGCCCGCTAGGGCTCCTGTGTTTGCTCCGTTTTCCCGCACGTGGAGCAACCAGTCTACAGCAGGGAGATGGTTTTTGACAGAAATCTGTCCTCATCTTTTGAATCTCTGCACAAGTAGATTCTCCACCTTGTGCTACCTCCACGGTTGTCCTTGCCTGTGATTTAATTTAACACTCCTCCTGGGCCACGCCTGTGTGGCTCAGTCCCTTGCACGTCTGACTCTTGGTTTTGGCTCAGGCCATGATCTCAGGGTGGTGGGATCGAGCCCCGTGTCAGGCTCCACACTCGGCAGGGAGTCTGCTTGAGATTCTCCCCCTGCCCCCTCTGCCCCTCCCCCTGCTCGCCGGCCCACTCGAACTTGCTCTCTATCTCTAAATTAAAATAAATAAATCTTAAAAAAAATTTAACACTCCTCCTTGTGATAATAGGTCTGCTTTGATAATCCTCCTCATCATAGTTTCCTGGCTCCTCAGGATGGGTGGTCCGATGGATGTTTTGTCCTTTAAAGTAGTCATTGATTTGCTCTTCCTTATTACTTTATTAGTAATAGAATACTATCTTTGCCGCTTTGTTGGTCCTGGTCTGGCTTCAAATTGGTTTTCTTTGGTAAGATGGGAAACTCAGCAGTAGGTGCTCAGGACAATAAAGACTTTACGTTTTTAGGATCCTTCAGATCCGTGATTACGTCTCCTAGGGTCCTGGTAGTGAGCTGCTTTCTGACTTGTAACTCTGTGGGTACCACAGGTCTTCTACACAAAATATGGTATCCTGCCTCTTGGCCCTTCCCACTTTTTTTTTTTTTTTTGAGTGAGAGAGAGAGAGAACAGGGAGGGGCAGAGGGAGAGGGAGAGAGAATCTTAAGCAGGCTCCACGCTCAGCAGCGCTGGGCTCCACTCGGAGCTCGATCTTACAACCCTGAGATCATGACTAGAATTGAAATCAAGAGTCAGAGGATTAACTGACTGAGCCACCCAGGTGCCCCTGGTTTGATTTTTCTTAACCCTCCAAGTGCCTTCCTGAAATGGTCTCCCTTGGGTTAGGCTTTGGCTAGTTCCACGGCAGGCCCGGCTTGCAAAGGAGTCAGCCCTGGATGAGTTTCCACTGCCAATTGCACCCTGCATGGAACCGGTTTTGGTTTCACCTGCCTTTGCTGATACCTTAGGATCTTACACCAGGTGAGATGCCTGGAAAGTCTATATTCACACAAACCTATTCCCCAATTGATTATTTTTAGTTCTGTTATAGTCAGTTCAAGCAAGGCTCAAGGAGTCTCTTCTGATTCTTCCAAATTGCCTAATGTGCAGTGAGTTCGTGGCATGGAATCCTGTGGACGCTATGAAGGCACATACATGAGTGTGTCTTTCTACAATGTCAATTTGATTCGATCCTAAAGCAAGGTTAACCTAGTTGTAAAGCAGGTTCAGGATTCTAAATTCAAGGACATTTCACGACACGTTTAACTTGGCTTCATACATGTCACACAAAGCCATGCACAAGATAAAGTCACACAGCAGACATGATACAAACAGAAGTAAGAAGTTAACGAGCCCAATGAGAAGTCAGTCTGTGAAGGGCACGTGGTTGGGGTGCTGGTTCCGGGAAGCTCTTGGCACCTGCTGCTTCTCATATCCAGCCATGGAGGATCTCTGTTATGTTCAGATATTAATGGGGCAGAGCCTTTGGGGGCAGTTGCCTTTTTGATGTGGTTAGACGTGAAAGGTCAGCGTCTGGAGAGTCTGACATTTGCTGCAAAGTCCTCTCTTTAAAAGGGGTTTAATCAGTCTGGGGCCTTTGCCGGTCTTCTCTGGTTCTACTGGGTATGGGTTCTGGATGTTGTCAGCCTGGGCTGCTTTCAGCGATACCTAGTCTTAGCAGGAACACCGTTGGCTGCTTGCATTACAGCTTGACGTGAGTGACTCCATCTTGTTCTCTACGGTAACGTAATGGTTAAGAGCAGACTGAAGTCAGGTTGCCTGGATTTGACCCCAGCTTGCCACTCACATAGCATATCAATCAGTGGGTGGCCCCAGGCACGAGTTTTCCCATTTGTAAGATGGGTGTACTAATAGAGCCTACCCACAGAACTACTTGGAATAACAAATTAGGTGACATTTGTAAAGTATTTAAGAGTGCCTGGCATGTAGTAAGCACGACATAGGTTTGTTAAATACATTTTATGTGAAGTGTTTGTGTAAAATGACTTGAAGTTTGATAATCTGTCACCAAAAATAACCCCCAGCTTTAGCGCCCAGGCTGCTTGTTATTGGGGGTGTGTCTTCTGTGCTTGGTGACTGAAGGAGGAACGAAAAGGAGGCAGTTTTCTTGGGTGGCCAACAGGTGCGTGCAGTTCAGATACTCGCCAGCAGAGGGAGCCACGCAACCAAATACTGCGCAGTGGCTGGTTTCTCCTGACCAGTTGAGAAGTTCCCTTAGGAGTCGAGATCGGGCGTCCAGGGTGGTATGGCTGTAGACAAGAAGTTCCCTTACCAGGCAAAGACCCCACCAGAAAGGAGAATTTCAGACTGATATCCCTGATGAATATGGATTCCAAAACCCTCAACAAAATCCTAGCTAAGAGGATCCAACAATACATTAAAAGGATCATCCACCACGACAAAGGGGGATTTATCCCTGGGATGCAAGAGTGGTTCAACATTAGCAAATCAATCAGTGTGCTAGAACACATCAATAAAAGGAAAGAGAAGAACCATAGGGTCCTCTCAACTGATGCAGAAAAAGCATTTGACAAAATACAGCATCCTTTCCTGATTAAAACTCTTCAGAACATAGGAATAGAGGGAACATTTCTCAAGTTCATAAAATCCATCTATGAAAAACCCACAGTGAATATCATCCTCAGTGGGGAAAAGCTGAGAGCCTTTCCCTTAAGATCAGGAACATGTCAAGGATGCCCACTCTCGCCACTATTGTTCAACATAGTACTAGAAGTCCTAGCAACAGCAATCAGACAACAAAAAGAAATAAAATGTATTCAAATTGGCAAAGAAGTCAAACTCTCTCTTTTCGCAGATGACATAATACTTATGTGGAAAATCCAAAAGACTCCACCCTCAAATTACTAGAACTCATACGGCAATTCAGTAATGTGGCAGGATACAAAATCAATGCACAGAAATCAGTTGCTTTCTTATACACTAACAATGCAACTGTAGAAAGAGGAATTATAGAGACGATTCCATTCACAATAGCACCAAAAACCATAAGATACCTCAGAATAAAGCTAACCAAAGAGGTAAAGGATCTATACTCTAGGAACTACAGAACACTCATGAAAGAAATTGAAGAAGACACAAAAAGATGGAAGAACATTCCATGCTCATGGATTAGAAGAATAAACATTGTTAAAATGTCTATGCTACCCAGAACAATCTATACCTTCAATGCCATCCCAATTAAAATTCCAATGACATTTCTCAAAGTGCTGGAACAAACAATCCTAAAATTTGTATGGAATCAGAAAAGACCCCGAATCGCCAAGGAAATGTTGAAAAAGAAAAACAATGTTGGGGGCATCACGTTGCCTGATTTCAAGCTATATTACAAAGCAGTGATCACCAAGACAGCATGGTACTGGCACAAAAACAGACATATAGACCAATGGAACAGAATAGAGAGCCCAGATATGGACCCTCAACTCTATGGTCAAATAATCTTCGACAAAGCAGGAAAAAATATGCAATGGAGAAAAGACAGTCTCTTCAATAAATGGTGCTGGGAAAATTGGACAGCCACATGCAGAAGAATGAAACTCGACCATTCTCTAACACCATACACAAAAATAAACTGAAGATGGATGAAAGACCTCAATGTGAGACAGGAATCCATCAAAATCCTAGAGGAGAACATAGGCAATAACCACTTTGACATCGGCCACAGCAACGTCTTTCAAGATACATCTCCAAAAGCTAGTGAAACAAAAGCAAAAATGAACTTTTGGGACTTCATCAAGATAAAAAGCTTCTGCACAGCAAAGGAAACAGTCAACAAAACAAAGAGGCGACCCACAGAATGGGAGAAGATATTTGCAAATGACAGTACAGATAAAGGGCTGGTATCCAAGATCTATAAAGAACTTCCCAAACTTAACACCCAAAAAACAAATAATCAAGTCAAAAAATGGGCAGAAGACATGAAGAGACACTTCTTTGAAGATGACATACAAATGGCTAACAGATACATGAAAAAATGTTCATCATCATTAGCCATCAGGGAAATTCAAATCAAAACCACATTGAGATACCACCTTATACCAGTTAGAATGGCGAAAATTGACAGGGTAAGAAACAACAAATGTTGGAGAGGTTGTGGAGAAAGGGGAACCCTCTTACACTGTTGGTGGGAATGCAAGGTGGTACAGCCACTTTGGAAAACAGTGTGGAGGTGCCTCAAAAAATTAAATATAGAGCTACCCTATGACCCAGCAATTGCACTCCTGGGTATTTACCCCAAAGACACAGATGTAGTGAAAAGAAGGGCCATATGCACCCCGATGTTCATAGCAGCAATGTCCGCAATAGCCAAACTGTGGAAAGAGCTGAGATGCCCTTCAATAGATGAATGGATAAAGAAGATGTGGTCCATATATACAATGGAATATTACTCAGCCATCAGAAAGGATGAATACCCAACTTTTACATCAACATGGATGGGACTGGAGGAGATTACGTTAAGTGAAATAAGTCAAGCAGATAAAGTCAATTATCATATGGTTTCACTTATTTGTGGAATGTAAGGAATAGCGTGGAGGACAGTAGGAGAAGGAAGGGAAAAATGAAGGGGGGGAATCAGAGGGGGAGATGAACCATGAGAGACTATGGACTCTGAAAACCAAACTGGGGGTTTGAGAGGGGAGGGGGGTGGGGGGATGGGTTAGCCCGGTGATGGGTATTAAGGAGGGCACGTACTGCATGGAGCACTGCGTGTTATATGAAAACAATGAATCGTGGATCACCACATCAAAAACTAATGATGTATTGTATGGTGACTAACATAACATAATAAAATTAAAAAAAAAAAGAACTCAGCAAAGAAAAACACATGAGATTTTCAGCTTAAAAAAAAAAAAAGTTCCCTTCGCAGCTGGTCTATGGTGCTAGGCTCCCAACCTGCCTGGGTCCTCTCCCTGGACATCCTCTGCTGGCTCACTCCCCAGGGCTGACCCATCCTCTTTCTCACGAAACTCCTTCTGTCCGTGAAGCCTGGTATTTGGCCTCTATGAAGTTCAAACCTGGCCCCCGAAGAGAAGCAAAGTATGTCATCCCAAAACATGCTTCTCGGGCATGAGGATGATTTTACGCTGGTTATTTTTAAGAACCTGCAGACATAGGAGCAGTTCTGAAAATGGAGTAGAAGTTACCCTTTTGTAAGAGACATTGACAAGTATAAGGGAAATCTCCATCTGTAAGGGTGCCTCCCTCATTGTATCAGGAAGAGGGGCATGGCCAAATCTCTGGAAACTCTTATCAAAGGAGAAGGCAATGACTTATGTCTGCATAACAACCATACCCTTGTTTTCTGTGCTTTCCTGGTGACCTCCCATTTTGTCATTAGCTGAAGATGGTATTTTGGGGAATGGCTCAGGCCATTTCTGAGAGATATTCAGTTTTCCTGGGTCTCTCCCAGGTGTATAGGAGGTATACATGTTATTAAACTTTTGTTTATTTTTCTCCTGTTAATTGGTCTTTTTATTACAGGGGTGTCTCAGCCAAGAACCTAGAAGGGTAGAGGGAAAATTAGTTTCCCTCCCCTACACCCTTCAGGCACTGCTTCTGGAATCTGTTCTCTGGCGTCACTGTGACGGCCTTCCATCCCTCTGTCCAGGCTCCACCTGGCTGGCCACCCATACTGGAGGAAGACCTGCCTGAGCCCCTCTTGGTGCTGGAACCAGGTCACTTCCAGTCCTACCCCCAACCCCCTTCCTCTTTGTTTCTGCATTGAGCTTTGGATCTCCAGAGATGAACTAAAGCTGAAGATTTTGTTTTTTTATTTTTATTTCTTTTTTCTTTTTTCTTTCTTTTTGAGAGAGAGAGAGAGCACAAGCTGGGGGAGGGACAGAGGGAGAAAAAGACTCCCCACTAAGCAGGGAGCCTGCTGCAGAACTCGATCCCTGGACCCTGGAATCATGACCTGAGCGGAAGGCAGACACTTAACTGACTGAGCCACCCAGGTGCCCTAAAGCTGAAGACTTCAGATTCCACCTGCATTTTTACTGAGTGCCCAGTGGCTACCATCTCAGCCATGCACCCACATGATGTACAGCAACGCTTTGACTTCTGTGTGTTGCTAAAAGAGGACCCAGCCGTTGCCTTCACTACCTCCACTTTGACCTCAGTCTGTACGTTCTGACTGATGAAGTTCTTCTCCCCAATTCATCTCTTAACTCGGGCCTAGGCGGGCAAAGCCTCCCGTGGTGGAACTGAAACTGCCTCATCCAGCAGTAAGAACTACACTGACACCAGCAGGACCCCGTGTGATTGACCCCAAGACAATGACCGACCCGACCTCTGCTGTCCAGCTGCCTGCACCCACTGACCTTCGTCCCACCGTTTTCTTAGAGAACCCTACAAGTATTTTCAGCACGTTGGAGACAGCCTTTGGGACACTAGTCTGCCGTTCTTCCCTGTGCCAGCCTCACCGAAATAAATCCCTTTCTTGTTTCAACTCAGCTCATCTCTCTGCCTCTGGATTTTGCCAGCGGTGAGCGGCCAAACCCTGTCTGTTTGGGCCCCACTAAGAGCGGTGCACTCAGTTGTGCTAAATGTTACCACTGGGGGAAGCTGGTAAAGGTTATGCAGGATCTCTCTGTATGATTTCTAACAAGTGCATGTGAATCCATAATTATCTCAAAACTAAAAGTTTGTTTTAGAAATATGGATCACTACCATCGATTGAATAATTACTCTGTGAATCAACCTGCACACTTTTACCTTCTTTAATTATCACTGAGATCTGAGAAAGAGGTATTGTCACCCCTATTTTATGAGGAGCCGGGGTTCAGAGAGGTTGGGGGGACTTGGCTAGGAGGTGGTGTGGGTCAAGATTTGAATTACTCAAAAGCCCAAGCACCTCACTAGGTGGGTTCAGTGTTATTTAAAGAAAGATGAATAGAAATTAACGACTCAAAGGACAGGAGAAAGTGAAAAAAAAAAAAAAATGAACAGAGCCTCAGAGGTCTGGGACCGTACCTAGTGTTATAACATACACGTAAATGCAGCCCCAGAAGAAAGGGGAATACAAAAGGCAAAAAAAAAAAAAAAAAAAAATTGTGAAAAATGAACTGCTGAGAACACCTCAAGGTAGGTGAAAAAACATTCACTCACAGATCAAGAAGTTTAACGAACTCGAGGTAAGACACAATATAGAACAGAAGGTAGATAAGTGGCTATGGACACGGTCTGCACAGAGGTGCTGGCCACAGCCACGGGGCTCTCCAAGGCGGGGGACGTGGAGGAAGGGGCCAGTCCTGTCGGCCCAGGGCAGACTCATCAGGAGTCAGGGGCATGGGGTGGGGGTGGGGGGCAGAGGGACGATGCGATGGAAGTCCTGGCCGTGTAGGGGTCAAGGAAGCAATGGGGAGAGAATTCTCAAGGACGTCAGTGGTGTCAGGTGCATAGGGCAACATAGAAGCATCGGGACAGGGAACCGAAAGGCCGGTGGATATGGTCCTTAAGGAGATTTCCTGGGCACGTTCCACCAATGCCCTGGGACTCTAGATGGGAGTCGAGTCTTCCTCCGAGGCATTTTGAATATATGTCAGTGTTTTACAAATGTGAACCTTGACCCACCTCATTCTAATGCTAGGAGTTTATTTTGCAAAAATTACTAAGCGCGGGCAGGTGGATTTCTGTTTATTTGTTGTGATAATAATGACAGCTGACTTGTGTTAAGTGATTACCATGTGCTGGGTGCTTGGCCTGCATTATCTCACTTACATCAGCGAGGGAAATGCTACTTTTATACTCATTTTACAGATAAGGAAACTGAGGCAAAAAGAGGTTGAGTAACTTACCAAAGGCACATAATATGTGGGAAAGCTCAGATCTTTCTGCCACAAAGCCCCTGCTCTCAAATGTGAACGCAGCATAAATGTCAAAAAATACAGGCTTGTATACATTATAGCATATCCAACAATCAAAATATCACATTATTGCCTGTCTCTTTCCCTCCCAGAGTTCAGCTCCATGAGGCTGGGGACCTGGACCTCCTCTGACTTGTTCCCCAGTGCCTAAAATATTGCTCGGCACATTGTAGATGTTCAATAAATATTTATTGAATGAAGGAAATAAACCCATGTAATAGAATATTATGGATTGTTAAAATTCATTTCTTTCAAGGAGTAGTTAATGATATGAGAAACATATTCATGATAAATGATGGTGATACTATTTTAAGTAAAAAGGGAAAATATAACACTAAATATATAGTACGGTCCCAATTTTGCTAACAGGCTTATTATACGTAAGGGAAAAAAAAGGTTAAGGAAACACACCAAACCATTAGCTGGGGTTTTTATCTATCTAAGTGGTAGAACAATTCTTTTCAAAAGATTTGTTTATTTATTTCAGAAAGAGAGAGAGAGTGTGAGCAGGGGAAGCAGCAGAGGGCGAGGGAGAAAGAGAATCCCAGACTCCCTACTGAAAACCCTGGAGGGGAGTGGAGGTGATTTCAGTTTAAATGTCTCTGCACATGGCCAGACACAGTGAAGAACAGCTGAGCAGGACACCCCATTCCTTCAATCAGTAAACAAGGAGACCCCACCAGGTGCCTGGGGCAGGGACACAGTGATACAGGGATATGGGGAGTGAGCAGGAGATGTGGCATCCAAAAGACAGTGTCTGGGCATTATAAAACTTTGTCCCCAGTAATAATCATCTAACTCTTGTGGGTAAGTGCTCAGAGAGTAGGGTGAGGAGATATGGCCAGGGTAGAGAGCAGATGTGAGGGTCAGGGACAAGAGGTCCTGGGGTGGATGCTGTTGTGGGAGAGGAAGAACTTTGCCTCTACCCTCTTAGATTCAGTCAATGGGGACATGCAAATTAAACTGACAAGAGACGTTAACAGGAGAAAAAAAGGCTTATTTGTATGCATAACAAAAGGAGCTAACAGATGAAGTAGGTATCCATGTAGTCAATACATGGATAAAGTTAGAGGCTTATATACTTAAGCTTAGTAGGAGAAAGTGGGGGGAGAGCCTTCTATGGGAAGAGCAAATAGGTTTCTTTAGGAAAGACAAATGGATTTTTAGGAAAACAAACGGGAAATAGGAAATTTGTGATGATGTTTGTCTATATGGGTATGCGTAGCCTTTCTATCTTCTTCAGGGCCATGAAACTCCCCCAGAGAGGAGATTTATTGTAGGTTTACCTTTGGTCTCTCTCCTGGAAGTAGACTTGTCCCAAAGAGGGAATTCATAGAAGCCTCGTTTCCCAGAAGTTGCCCCTGTTAGATAAGGGAGGCTCTGAGAAGGTTTCTTTCTGCATCTGTTGAGTTTCAAATATTTTCAGCTTAAAGTAATCTTCATACCAACTCTGGGGTTCTGAGTGGATCCCCACAGTGTTGAAGATGAAATCTGAAAGGAGGAGGGAGCCAGGCAGAGATGTTCCCAAGCAAAGGTCGTGGGGTCCCCAGCAGCTAAGCAGAGGCACAGAACAACTGGATGGGAAGTTGTAGAGTATGAACTTAGGGTGCATCCCAATCCAAAAACTCTCTGGATTTTCTAGAGACAAAAAGGCAAAAAAAAAATACAGGTTGGGAGCCAGAATGTCTAAGTTAGACCCGACGGCCCATCAGCTGTGCGGTCTTTATGTCTCTGAGCGCCAATTTCTCACCAGCAAACTGGGGGTGATTTACCAAAGACCAAGAGCACCTGGCTCTGGGGGGCACCAAGGGGACCAGGTTCAGCCACTTGTCCTAGTAAATCCAGAAGCAGAGAGAGAGCAGTGGTGAAATGAGAAAGGGATTTATTTCGGTGAGGCTGGCACAGGGAAGAACGGCAGACTAGTGTCCCAAAGGCTGTCTCCAACGTGCTGAAAATACTTGTAGGGTTCTCTAAGAAAACGGTGGGACGAAGGTCAGTGGGTGCAGGCAGCTGGACAGCAGAGGTCGGGTCGGTCATTGTCTTGGGGTCAATCACACGGGGTCCTGCTGGTGCCCAGGTAGGAGGGAGCAGTTTCGGTTCCCACCACGGGAGGCTTTGCCCGCCTGGCCCCGAGTTAAGAGATGAGTTGGGGAGAAGAACGTAATCAGTCAGAAAGTACAGACTGAGGTCAAAATGGAGGTGGTGAAGGCAACGGCTGGGTCCCATTCACAGGCATACTCATTTTCCTCCCCACCCCCAAGCCCTAGCAACCACGAATCTGTTCTGATTTCCATAATTTTGTCGTTTCAAGCACGCTTAACAAATAGAATCATACAGATTGTTACCCTTGGGGATTTTTTTGTTTTCCACTCAGTGTATACATTAGTTTTCTAGGACTACTGTGGTAACCAGGTACCACCAACTGGGTGCCTTAAAATGCCAGAAATGTCCTGTCTCACGATTCTGAAGGTGAGAAGTCCAAAATCAAGGCATTGGAGGGGCCTCGCTCTCTGGGAGGCTGTGGGAGAAGCTGTTCTATGTCCCTCCCTTGGGCTCCAGTGTCCCCTGGCTTGAGGCTGCACAGCTTCTGTCTCCGTCTTCCCATGGCCATCTTGTTGGAAGGACACCAGTTGTAGTGGGGTAGAGGCCCACCCTTGTCCAGCATGGCCTCGCCTTAACTTAATTATATCTGCAATGACTCTATTTCCAAATAAGGCCACATCCAGAGGTATCGGGAGTTAAGACTTAAACATCTTTTTTGGGAAGGGAACACAGTTCAACCTATAACAACGTCATTCCCTAGAGACTCACTATTTGCTTTTCTCAAAGACAAAACACAGCACATCACACTTTATATAGAATTCTCTGTTCATGCACCTCTTTCTCCTCACAGATCGTGAGCTACGGGGCTTTCCCGCCTCTGTGGCCCAGCACCGCTTCCAGCATGCAGGAGGCACTCGGTAAATGTCTGTGGAGGAGGCATGGCTGAGGCCTCCCCAGACCCCTCATGTCTGTGTCCCGCCCACCAAGCTCGGGCAGGCCCTCACCAGCTGCCACTCCCGGTGTCACTGCGGGCGGTGGCACTGTGGATGTATGCCACACATCCTTTGTTCCCCCCTCCTTCTTTCCATTTTCCATCGACTTCTCCCTCCCTGGCCTGTCTTCTCTCTCCCTCCCCAGTCTGACCAGTCTCCAAAAGCAGGGGCTGAAATGGAATAGAAAGTAGAAAGAGAGAAGAGATATGGATGAAAATCAATTTTTTAAAAATAGAAGGAATAAGGGTGCCTGGGTGGCTCAGTCAGTTGAGCGTCCGACTCTTGACTTCGGCTCAGGTCGTGCTCTCAGGGTGGTGAGATGGAGCCCCCTGCGTTGGGCTCCGTGCTCAGCGGGGAGTCTGCTTCAGGATTCTCTCCCTCTCTCTCGGCCCCTCCACTCCCTCACTCTCTCTCTCTCTCTCTAAAGAAATATATATATATATATATATAATCTTTATAAAAATAGAATGAATAACTATAAAAACAACAAATAAAGAAATTTAGGGTATAAAAGCATTCTGCATCCATTTTACAAGTGAACAAAGCATGAATCTGATGCTGATTGTAGGGTGATTACTGTGAGGGGCTACATGAGAGTTTGATCCTAAATCTTTCACTTCCAGGTTGGTTTTCATGGCACAATCAGGCCATTCTTGTCAAAGCCCTCGCCCGGGGGTGTTAGCTGGTCTGCCCTCACCACATCCTCTGGGGCCAGGCATTTGCTTCAGGCGTGAGTAACCCTCTATCACCCCTGTCATAGACTTAACAAAGTCCTGCATTGTTGGCACCATTTGCGGTTCTCCTTGTGCATCTGGATGGCAGCATCTGACAATCACACATCAGCAAGAGACTGAGGATAGACTTATTGACTTGACATACTGGGAAGAGGCTACAGAAGGATGGTGACTGGGTGGGGACTGGTTTTATAAGGGCCGAACTCATTAGGAAAATGGTAGCGTGACTTCCCATAGCCTGGGACTGGTGGATGCTGGGATATCAATCACTGGCATAATGAGGACCCCTCTGAGCCCCTACTCAGGGCTTTGTGGTCCAGGTTGCTGGCAGGATGGATCTGCCAGGAGCTTCATGTAATCAGAGCAGGGGTTCAGAACATGGCATTCCTGAGACCACCTTGGTTCATAGCCCAGCCTCTCGACCTCTCAGCTGGGTGACCTTGGGCAAGTCACCTGATCTCTTTGTGTCTCAATTTCCTTCTCCATAAAATTAGGTTGTAAGTGAGATGATGCATTGGAAGCCCATCCTGTAGAGTTTAGTGCATAAAAATCACTTACTATATATATCCAGGATTCTAGCTGACTCATTTACTCTCATCTACTCTACATACACCCTGACTTCTGGGCTCAGAGATCTACTTACAGTTTCCCAAAGAACTGTGTTTATTCATTCATTTGTAAAGGGAAGCAGAAAAAGGCATGTGGTGGTTGTTTCAGAAGTTAGGAGAAACCCTAAAATGGAGAATAGACACATTCTTCCACCTGCTGGGAGAGATAGACCCTGCAGGGCTGAATCCTATCCACTCCCACCAGCAGCCATAATGGCCCCCTTGCAGAAGACTAGACATTGGAGAGAGGAGGGCACACATGGAAGCAGAAAGCACTCCAGATTTTCCCTTCCCCCACTCAAGCCACGTGAGCAAAACCCAAGTAGTTAAAGATGGGGGAGGGTTCCTATAACAACAGGGACTGATGTCTTGCTCCCTGGCTGCAGGTGTGCTAAGTTGCAGACGTGTCTGGGCACCAGGTTGCAGCCTGGGAGGGAGTAATTTTGGTGGGAACTTACATGTGTGCCTGGAGTTGGGGGACCCACTTGGAAGCATGCCTGGGGCAGCTTGCGGTGGCAGTTGGAATGAGAGGACAGTCGCAGACAGCCTGTATGTCTGTTGCTTATCATGGAACAAGAGGATGCCACAGAAAGTAGCTGGCTTGAACCTTTAGTGCATCCGGACCAAGATGCTATCTGCAAGCATGAGGAAACCCTGGCAGGGAGAGAGAGTCTTTGTGGCAGCCTCCCAGGGGCAGGAGCTGGGGGTCACGAGAGGTCAGCTGGAGAATGCAAAGCCAAAGTCAGGGGGCAGGGCACCGTGGAGGTATCTGCGAGGAGTCTTGGCAGAACCCTGCTGTGCTTCATAGAAGAGCTGGCATGTTGACCTGGGGACATCAGCCAAAAGAGAATAACAAATAGCCCTAGCTAAGACTCAGTTCTCAAAATGAGATAATATCACTCCCTAGGGGAGCATTTGTAAGTGTGGGGGGTGTTTTTGTCACAATGATGGTGGGGGAGGGAGGCTGTCCTGGCATTTAGTGGGTTGGGATGCTGGACCTCTTGTGATACACGAAACCATCCAGCTTTAAGAAGAATGGCCCTTCCAAAATGCAATGTACTCTGGAACCACAAAAGATACCAAATAGCCAAAGCAATCACGAGAAAGAGGAACAAAGCTGGAGGTATCACTCTTCCTGATTTCAAAATATATTACAAAGCAATAGTATTCAAAACAGTATGGTATCAGCATAAAAGCAGACATGTAGGTCAACAGAAGAGAATAGAAAGTCCAGAAATAAACCCATGCATATATGGTCAATTAATTTAGCTTCATCAAAGCAGTCAGGAATACACAATGAGCAAAGGACAGTCTCTTAAATAAATGGTGCTGGGAAAACTGGACAGACACATGCAAAAGAAGGAAACTGGAACACTTACCTCATGCCATACACAACAATGTACTCAAAGATTTGAATGCAAAAAAAAAAAAAAGATTTGAATACAAGACCTGAAGCCTAAAACTTCTAGAAGAAATGATAGACGGTATGTTCTTTGGCATTAGTCTTGGTAATGATTATTTGGATTTGACACCAAAAACAAAGGCCACAAAAGCAAAACTAAGCAGGCAAAAGGACATAAACCGAAAGTTTCTGCACAGTGAAGAAAACCATCAACAAGATGAAAAGGCGGCCTACTGAATGGGAGAAAATATTTACAAACAACCTCTGATAAAAGGTTAATATCTAAAATGTATATAGAACTTATACAACTCAATATCAAAAACAAGCAAGGCGATGAAGAATGGGCAAATTATCTGAATAGACATTTTTCCAGAAAAGATGTACAGATGACCAATAGGTGCATGAGCAGGTGTTCAACATCACTCGTCTTCAGGGGTGATGAAATGCACATCAAAACCACAATGAGATATCATCATGCATCTGGCAGAAGGGCCAGTATCAAAAAGATGACAGATGACAACTGCTGGGGAGAATGT